>NC_091691.1:45207272-45510303 GCF_041296265.1 Equus caballus
ACAACACATGCAACTGCGAAGAAAATAACCCCTTGCCTGTCGTAAAGAGACAGAACTTCCATCCTCAAAGTATTTCTGTGACCCAGTATGAAAGGGATATCACAATTCTCCATTTGTTCACATTCTCCTAAACGAGTAAAGAAAAAGAGACCAACCACAGCCCCTGACCTAGTTTAGAATAACATGTGAATACAACCCAAATGCACAACCACAAGTTCGTCACTGGCTGCACTGTCCAGGTTAAAATATCTGTGTGCTGAATGTGATCCAGGCCATGTGGTAGGAGTGTTGCTGAAGCCAAACTCTCTCTTCCCATAAGGTGGAAGGATTAAAATCCAGCTGTTTGAAATCATATTTATGAAGTGACTTTTTTTTAACTTAATGGAAAAAAGGGATGTCAAGGAAAGAATTTATCCTCCTTTCCAAAAGAAATACTGGAGTTCAGATTAATACCAAACATGAAAAGGACATCAGCCAAAAACAGGTACTCCTGATGTTGTTGAAATGGTAATTGGAAAAAAGGGAATACTAACCTAAATTGAATTAAACTTCAACTAAAAAATTAACCATTGCTGTGGTTTTAAAGGATCTCAGGTTAGACTACTATGTCCAAGTTCAGGTGGAACATGAAACCAGCAGGGAAATGAAACCACCTCCACACTTTACTCATTTCAACTTGTTCAAGGGAGCCACAGTATAGAGTGACAAAATATTTTCAAGGAAATGAATTATGTGATTCATTCATTCATATAACCAATATTTTAGCCCCTTCTATGTTACATGCCAGGTATTGAGACATGAAAACATGGAGATGAAAAAGCAAGCCCTCTTCAAAGGGCCTACAATATAATAATTTTTTAAAATGTGAGCAGTGACTAATATATTGGCTAACTCCTTCCAAGATGTATTTTCCTTCTTTATATCATTCACATCTAGAGTGCTGCCCGGCAAGTAACAGGCACTTGGTGAATCATCTATTTGTTGAATAAATGAATGATCTAATCTGAGCCTCATAAGCACCCTGTGGACTAATTAGGGTAGATACTATTATTCCCATTTCACAGATGAGGAAATTAAGACTCAGAGATTAAGTGACTTGCCCATAATTAAACTGCTAATAAATGGCAAAATCCAGATAAGTGCCCAAATCCTCTGCCTCCTGTCTCAGGCTCTCCCCATCACTACCTCTGAGTTTCCAAATCTGCTTTCAAGAATGTGTAAGACTCATTTGTAACGAGGATGCCCACCTATGTAACAAAGTTGTCAAAAGAGTTTGTTTTCTTAAGTAGGCTTAACGTTACTCAGGATGCATGAACAAGGCTTGTGCTACCGATTTCCTTAGAAATCTCTTACTTCTTAGATAACAGAAATATTAACATCACCCCATTGAATTTCAAATTCATAAAATCCAAATCTTCTCAGTGGTAAGTCATTAGGTGAATATCAAACTAAAGGTCTCTCCATCACAGGGCAACTTGAATCAAAACAACTAGGTTGAAATTTTGAACCTATTGACTACTTCATGTGATATAGAAAATACTAGAAAATTGCTAAAGTGCTATTAAGTGTTAAAGATTAATGCTAAAGCTGGAATGAAACTGCAGACCAGAGTAAAACGTCTATCCAAGTTAACATAACTGGTGTTGATAGAGGCAGACTTCCAACTTGATCCTGACTCACCCTGCAAGGCCGTCTCCACCACACTTTGCTATCCAAAAGTCCAGTGGTTTTAGACATTAGGGGGTGGTCCTCTAACAACCAAATTATTGTGATATTTCAAACAAACTAAGAACCCTAGATGAGAGGCTCTAACCTTGGCTACATACTAGAATCACCTGGGCATCTTTCAACACTACTGATGCCTGAGCTCCAGCCCAGGCCACTGCTCTCACCGGCCCGAGGTGCAGCCTGGCAGTGAGGGTTTCTAGAGATCCTCAGAACGATTCTGATGGCAGCCAAGATGGAGAACCACTGCCCAGTGAGAAGTAGATAACTCATTTATATTAAGCCCTCTCTTTAGCTAACAGTATTTTATTGGAATGTTCAGTTGGTATTTGCTAATTGACTTAAAAAAACCACTAAAAATTAATCTCTTAAAATAGGCAGGTACTGTGATGATTCCTGGATATAAGGCCCAGTTGCTACAGCTCTGTACTGTCAACAGGATATTTCAGGAACTTTGAGACCACGGGTGTGACCCCTAAGCTACATTTTGACACACTAGAGCCAGGAAACGTCCTCAATGGAGAAAACGCAAGTCAGAGAAAGAAGACAGGAAAATAAAAACATACAGTTTCTTATTATATTTTGTATATTCTTTGCAGAACTTGTTGAGTATTTCTGCCAAGTCAGAAGCTGAAGGAAATCAGAGATTGTTAAACACTGGAAACATTCTGGCTACAAATTCATGGTGATTTCACATGTATAATATTGGAATGGAATACAAAATGAACAACTCAAAAACCAGTTTTTCCTTCAGGAGCTATAGATTTAATAAAAAATTTTGCAATATTTAACTCCTCTTCTTTAGAGTCAAGAATTATTAAATGAAGAAAATGGCAGTCCTTTCTGATTTACGAAAAAATTTCTAGAATCAGCAGTAGATCTTACAATCACTTTATATATTCTTAGCAATAAATTTGGGGTCTTCTTTAGTTTCTCTACATTCCTACATAAAGCTTCTAATGAATTTCAGTGACTTTGAATTGTCATAGATTCATAAAGTTCTAATGCTGAGAGGGCCCTAGAGACACAGTGGTCCAATCTCTCATGTCACAGATGAGGAAACAGTCCAAAGGGAATTCCTAATTTACTCAAAGTCAAAGAAGGAATTTCCAATAATGGAACATAAAACCCAGAATTTCTACCAAACTGCAGGAAAAAATCTTTTTGTCCTAAATCTCATTCTAATTATGCACAAAATAATATTAACCAGTCGGAGTATACCATTTGAGAGAGGAGAAAGGAAAAGAATGATTAAGAGTAAGAGAATTTCTTAATATTTTGTTACCATTGGAAAAAAACAAGCAGTTTTAAGAACCCTGAAACCAAGAAAGAAATGAAATATCCTAAGGTGTTCTGTGAATTTCAAACTTTTATACAAAACAAAAAACTATATTAAAAAAATTTTAAGGACCAGTAGCTTAATAATTTGAATATTCTAAATCTAAACATGGACAGGGTTCAAAGATAAATGCTCAATCTTGATTTCTAGGAGAACAAATATGCATCTCAGAGACCAAAGTTAATCCACTTGGTAGAGTCAACATTATATTAGTTAAAAGGCAACAAAAAGTACTTGAAAGTTGCTAAGAGGGTAGATCTTAAATGTTCTCATCACAAAAAAAGAAATAGTAATTAGGTAATGTGATGCAGGTGTTAGCTAACGGTATGGTGATCATCATTTTGCAATATATAAGTGTATCGAATCAACACATACACCTTGAACTTACACAATGTTATATGTCAATTACATCTCAATAAAGCTGGAGAAAAAAAGGCAACAGAAAGTTGTTCTCAATTTTTCCTACACTGTTTTTAAAGCCTCAGTTTTCACAGATATGATCTCAGTCACAAAATAAGGACCTATGTACAGTATTACATCACAGCAATAAAATCAGCATTTTTTGTGAATTGGCTAAGTATTCTACGGTAGCTATTTCTGTTAAAATTCATGTAACAACATCGACTCAGTCAGTTCACACTTTTATCATTCACAAACCTGAAAATCGAGAGTGATTTTGGCTCCAACATTTCTGACAGTAAAATCTAGGACTTGTTCTCAGTAATGAGGGCTTTCTTAATGTACTTATATTGTGAATAAGAAAGAGATTAAATTTAGCCATTAGCAACCTATAAGTGAAGAATTAACAGGTCTCTAAAATTAGTATAAATAATTTTACCATAACCAATGTAAGTTTAGTATAGAGATTACAATATTTTTATTGATTTATATATATATTGCCTACTCCACACTGCAAGGTACAAGATTACATATCATAAAAGTAAAGTTCAATAAAAATGAAAAACAACCAGTAAAAGACAAAAACCATGAACCTAGAAAAGCAAGGGAACAAAGAAAAACTTTGTGACTGAAGAGAGTTCCAATAACTGAGCACTAAACCAAACTCCAAGCAAATGAGCTGCCATGGAGACAAGGAAACTAGAGGCAGGGTGGTGAGCCCTTGCTGGCCTGTAGTGGTAGGCATGCCAATTAATCAGAAACAGACTTTCTCCTGCTTCTAAGACTTAAGAGGGTGGCCGGCCCGGTGGTGCAGCAGTTAAGCGCTTCGATAGCCCGGGGTTCGCCAGTTCAGATCCCGGGTGTGGACACGGCACCGCTTGGCAAGCCATGCTGTGGCAGACGTCCCACATATAAAGTAGAGGAAGATGGGCACGGATGTTAGCTCAGGGCCAGTCTTCCTCAGCAAAAAGAGGAGGATTAGCAGCAGATGTTAGCTCACGGCTAATCTTCCTCAAAAATAAAAAAGACTTAAGAGGATCTGTCACTCTTTTTATTAAAAGGGTGCTATACAACAATATGGAGGCTACCTTAGATACCAATTTTATCAAAAAGGGAAAAGGACTCCCCATATTATTTCCTATACCAGCCTTCAGTGAGGTTGGAATACTGGAGTAATTTCTATAAAGGGAGCCAGAATGACAGCATCCAGAAAGTAAAGCTTTGAGAATCTTCAAAAATGAAAAGGTTAATCCTTAGGGCTATTCTTCTTAAATGTTAGCTTTTGAAAGCACGTGAATGGCATATGGATGATATATGTACATTCTCTTACAAAATTTTTCAATGCAAGGAATACATTTTGAGTAACCTGTAAGAGAATTAATACCTCACATATTATCAACATTGATCTCTTTGGAAATTTTGTATGTGTGTGCAAGGAAGATCGGCCTTAATGTCTGTTGCCAATCCTCCTCTTTTTTTTTATTCTCAAGCCCCATTACATAGTTGTACATCCTAGTGGTAAGTCATTCTAGTTCTTCTATGTGGGATGCCACCACAGCATGGCTTGATGAACAGTGTGCAGGTCTATGCCTAGGATCTGAACCAATGAACCCCGGGACGCCGAAGCAGAGCACGCAAACTTAACCACTTGACCACGAGGCTGGCCCCTCTCCCTGGAAATTTGAGGAAGAGATCTGCAGATGTTGCATGTTCCTCACCTAACATCACACAGAGATTTACATGGCATGCTGAGAGGTAAAAGTAAAGACAATGCATCTCTAACAACGTTCTCCCCTCACTCAAAAACAGGGCTGACTTTCCTGATCATGAACTTGGAACAAAGGGGAATTTAATTTGAAGGTTTACATTCTGTGTAATGAATTAAGCTATCCCACAAGCGTTTAATAAAAGTCATATCTTAAGTGGTGCTACTGAAACCATAGTTGTCCTTCAGAAAGATGAATCTGACATGATAAAAGGATATTAGCCCATATAATAAAATTAACATAGAAGAGCCTTCTACTGAAGACAGGAATAAGACTTTTTAACTCAATCCACTTGATGATGTGGCTTATCCTTCCCACTATGGTGCTGAAAAGATTATTTCAATGTTTCTGAAAGTCTCTGAGAATCATAAGTGAAAAGTGTGCTCTTAAAAATTCAAGGTACTTTCAGTCTTTAGACTTTTGGTTCTACAATTACCCTTCAGAGCAGCTTGAAAAAATTACCCAACTTTCATCAAAAAACCATCAGGCATTTTAAAAATGAGTAAAGTCCTTCAGGACTTGAACTGCCAAACAACACTATTTCTATGTTTAAAACCAATGAACGAATGAATTTCTTGCTGTGTTTTTCTAGATAGAAAACGTGAGAAGTTATTCTTAATAACTTCTTAGAACAGTAATAAAAGCAAGCAGGTAAGAACCACCTTAAAACACTGAGGAACAAAAAACAACATATGCAACACACATGGGAAAATAGTTTGAAAGGATACTGACCAAAATACAGACAGTGGCCACCTCTGGGTGCTGCAGTCATTAGCAATTTGTCAGTTTCTTGTGAATTTTATGTATGACTTTATAATCAGGAAAAATACAAAGCCTATTTTAAGGGGAAAAATCTCTGTGAAAACCACATGTTTTTAGAATTCTAAATCCATCACAATCCTAATTTTAAAGATGCTAATAAAGTATCTAATTCTCCATGGCATCATCCAAACAGAAATCCAGACACACAGCTCCAACCCCACAAGGATAAACATGATTTCAGTTACATTTCATTTCATGAAGTACATATTGAGCACCTACCATGAGTGGAGCAGTAGTAACAGTAGGGATACCATTTGGCAGTATCTTCCTGAGTAACTGTCTGAGGGTCGAGTAAGGGGATAGGAGGTCCGCCAAGAGCTGGGGCCAGTCCTGTGGAGCCTTGTGGGCCACTGGACAGAAAGCTGCTTTGACTCCAAGTGAGACCTGAGGCATTAAAGGATTTTGAGTCCAAGGACTGATACTCTGACATTTAAAAAAATATTTTATTAGAGCACTGCGTGTGTGTGTGTGTGTGTGTGTGTGTGTGTGTGTGAAAGGTCCAGGTCAATCGGTTTATATAGAGGGGAAAAAACACCCATGTAACCAGCACCATGATCAAAATATACAAAGGCACATGGGGTGGGGGTTGTGGGGGTGCGGGGAAGGTCCCTGGGGTGTTCTAACTTTCATTTTAACAGGATGCTACTGTCTGTGATGTGAAAATAAGACTTGGGGGGCCAGGCACCCAGTCATGGATGCCTTGCTGAGGACTGTTAATGGCTCTCAATCTATAAGTTTTAAATGTATCTGAATGTCATGGTAACTGGGGACATTACTGAGCATTTAACATGTATTCATCAAGACTAACCTTACATAAAACCTTCTCATGACTTTGCTCCACTGAGTAAGCAGCATAAATCACAAAACTCAACAAGAGTTCTAAGTTGTCCACTAAAAGATGTCCTTTCCATATGCATTTGGGGTACACAGGTTATGAGGACCACACCTAACTGGCAGGACCAACATAAACACAGGTGTTTTACAACACAAACCTGGACCCCAGAGTGGGTACCACAGGGGTGAGAGGGCAGCATTTATCCTGGGGTATTGCTACCGCTGGGCCTCAGGGCTCTTTCCATCTAAGCTATTCATTCATCCAAGAGTCCTGCACTGCTCTGGACAAGGAGCACAGCCACAGGCACCAAAGAGAGAAGCAGATAGTCCATTGTCCTGAGATTCAGGAAACTGGCTTCTCTTCCAGCTCTCAAACTAAATACTGTGTTTATCTTCAGTAAAGATTAAGTTAAGCAAGAATCGTAACCTCTAGATTCCTTACTGATAAATGAGATGCCTGTATTAAACCTTTCCTCTGAACAACCTAGGTGTTCCCCTTGAGGCCTCAGAGTCTTTGGCAGGAGATGGGATGGGGTAGGGTCAGCAAAGGAATACTGGCAGGTCCACTAAGATCTGCATACAGGTTAGGGTTTCCTCTGAGACTTCG
Organism: Equus caballus; assembly: GCF_041296265.1. Classification (NCBI taxonomy): domain Eukaryota; kingdom Metazoa; phylum Chordata; class Mammalia; order Perissodactyla; family Equidae; genus Equus; species Equus caballus. Next base: position 45,214,765 of record NC_091691.1, read on the forward strand.
TTGGAAAAAGGCATCCCCCAGCTAAAATATCTGAAAGCCACTGAATGTCTTCCATTCTAAAAGTCCTTTCAGTTCTTATAATCCACAATTCCATAAAATTTTAAGAATCTTTTTCAATTATTTTATTGAGGTCATAATGGTTTATAACATTGTGTAATTTCAGGTGTACATTATTATTTACCAGTTTCTGTATAGGCTGCATAGTGCTCGCTATCAATAGTCTAATTTTCTTTCTCCAATCCATTAAGAAATTCTTCCAGCTTTACCTTCAAAATACATCCAGAAACTGGCCCCTTCTCACCATCTCACTACAGTCACTCTAGTCCAAGCTGCCATCATCTCTCACCTAGATTACTTCAATAGTCTCCTAGCTAGTCTCCCATCTTCTCCTGTGTCCTTCCCAGCACATTCTAGTCCCAAAAGGGCAGACAGAATGTTCCTGCAAAAATGGAAGTTATATCAGGTCTCTCCTCTGCTTAAAACTCTCAAATGGCTTCTATTTCACTCAGAGGGAACCCAAAGTCCTTATAATGAGCTCTGTACAACCCTCCATGATTGGGCCCCTATCAACTCACTGACTTCCCCTCTCCCTCCCTTAGTTGGCTCTGGGTACAGTGGCTTCCTTGCTGTGCCCTGACCACACAGGGCTCACCTACACTTGCTGTTCCTCTGCCTGGAACACACTTTCCCGGGGTACCTGCTTGGCTAACTCCCTCACTTTCGTCAAGGCTTCGCTCAAACGTCACCATCTCTGTGGGGTCTTCTCCAACTACTTTGCTTAAATTTAGACACCCCTCCCCCCATTACATTCCTCCCATACTCCTGGCCCTTCCTAACCTATTTTCCTGCTTTATTTTTCTCCACAACTCTTATTTCCATCTAACATTATATCTAAATATATACATAATGTTTCTCGTCATTTTTTTCCCACTAGAACGTAAACTACATTTCCCAATAGAATATAAACTATATAAGGGCGGGTAGGAATTTTTGTCAGCCTACTTTTACTGATGAATTCCCAGAGTCTGGAACACACCCTGTCATATAGTAAGCATTCAATAAATATCTGTTAAATAAATCAAGCAACAGAAGTAAAAGCTTGTCGCGAGGTTCTTATAGGAACCACAATTAACTACTGGTATCCCTTTGAGTGAAGAGAGCTTTCTCTAACTGAGCAAATATCCTCCCTAGGGAGAGAGAGAGACAGAAAAAGAGACGGAAAATGAGGTAGAAAAGAGCCAAACAGAAGGGAATAAAACTCAAATCTACTATTAGCAAATTACATAAGATTTTTTAAGACAAGGAGCTGGTTAAAATTATTAGCCAAAATAGTTTAATTACCTGTGTTCTTCAGTAATGGAATCATTTCCTCTCTTGTCTTCAATGTCATAAATATTTAGGCTCTTTCCATCTGTCCCTTCTCAATCATCTGGCCTAATTCCTAAATCATAATGTCCTCTCTCAGTGGTAGTCCCCATGTGTTTTGGAAAGAAAGCCATTGTCTGGCTAAAGCACTGGACTGTTTATTTATGAAACAGCTAGCTCCTTCCCTCACAGCTTCCAGCACCTTGAGAACTGGATGTGGACACTCAGTTCTCCATGTGTCTTATTTTTTAATATTTGCAAACAAGCTCAGGAGCAAAGGAGTAAGGCAGATATTTACTGATTCATGGTGTTGCAGACCCAGTCTAGTTCTCACATTGATCACAGCTAGTTATTTCTTCTTATTTGGGTAAAAACTGCCTCACTTCTTGCCTTGAGTCTCCCCTGGCTGTCTCCATGGTAGGTCCTCCAAATGTCACCCACCTGTTACGAAATTTCTCTTCTTGAAAACTTCTACCTTCTGAGACCTCCATAAAATCAAACCTTGAAGACCTCAAAAGTGCCACAGGGAGTTGGCTACATAAACTCCTGTGTTCCCTGTCTCCTTTAGCTAACACACACTGGAATTTTGAGATGGTATCTTTATACTTTTATAATGAATAGTAGGATGCTCCACTGCAGGGAGAATGTCCCCTGCCCTAAACAAGGAAGGTTTGCTACCCTTTTGTTTTGTCTTATTTCCCCTATTGGTTCCTTAGAGGTCCTTCTTTGTCCCTTCAAATAAACTTCCCTCTTTAGGCCTTATTCAGCCCTCCTGTCTCCCAGGATAAACTTACGGCCTCATATTCATGATGGTGCCATATCCAGCTAAGTCTCAAAGCTGCCTCGCAACACACACAGTCCTAGAGATGCTCAGGGATGTTGGTAGACAGAGCTATCTCTTCATCTCTAGAGGAAGACCTTCAGATACTTAAAACAATGGCCTTTGGTTTCCACAAATAGTCAAATTTGAGGCAAGGGATGGATCAATGTGGGCAGAAAGCCACTGCCATGTACTCCCTCGAATGCCATACTTTAGAGAGAACAAAAATAGGGGGGCCTTCTTGGTTCTCAGCAGGAGGCTCCCAGTGATCTAGGAGCAATTCTGCCTTGGCCAGGAGAGATGTAGGAACCTCTAGCCCTGCAGTCCACTTCCATGCATGGTTACTGCTTTAGTGGAGAAAACGACCTATTTCTGACAACCTAGGCCAAGTTCCACAAGAAGACTTTTTCTTGTCCTGAACATGCTCATTTCATAAAGAATTTCTTTACAGTACCATGGACCAATTAAAGATTACCTGAATTCTTTGTCTACCTCCCCAATAACCAAAAAGAGACTATTTCTGGTAACTTAAGAGACTTCAAACCAATGTGATTAATAATCAGGACCAGGGTCTTCCACCCTCCTCAGCGAAACATTGGTTGATAAAAGTCCTACCTTCTGAAATTAATAACTAATCTGTCTTTCTGCTCAGTCCTTCCCAAGGGCAAAACCCAGCTGGGAGCCTGTTCCATTTGTGTGATGTGACCTAATGACCCAGCACCTAGGATCTCTGGGCATCCTCTTGTTCTTGGTCATTTGTCCCCAAATCTCCTCCTGCTGATCACTCTGCTCCACAGACCGATGCTCAAGAAATCTTGTCTCCCTATCACAGACTAGAATCACTCTCAACCTTTGCCTGGCTTCCTTTCTGGCCCCCCTTCCGACAGAATGGGCCTCAAATGCCCTACTCTAAGGACTCATTCACCATTGTTGGAGCTGAGCCCAAATCAGCTGGACTGACAACCACAGTAGTATCCATGACTCCATAGTGTAGAGGTACATGATGAGAACAATTCATCCTCCCTAGGCCATCCACTCCAGTATGGAAAACTCATGTTTGTCCTCACTCCAGCCTTAACGCTCCTGCTGAAGCTAACCGCATTCTGTCTTGTTCTGTCCTTAATGGAGATGGAAGTAACTGGAGTAACTAAGCAAACAGAGATAGAAGTCTAGCTTAAATAACCATTCACATCCTCGAACATGGTTCTGAGGTTACTCTTTAACTTTCTCATCTCCAAACTCTAATTTGCCAAATTTTTCCACATTACTAGAAGGAGTAAATACACTAAATGGACATGAAATCAAGTTTATTTCTATTTCACAGCCAATATAGGAGTTTCTCTCAATACTATTTCTGTAAACAAATGTATAAAACAGCTATATTAATTGACATAAATAAGAGATGAATATGGCATAGAATCTGAGTCCTAAAACACGCAGTGAAAGCAAATTCATAAAAAAACACAAACCAAAGTAATTTTTCCTTACATTCAAGTATAACAAAGCATCCTATTTAAAAATGTAACATTCCCCATCCATGTCTAAGATTCCCTATCTATGTTCCTTGCTTTATTTTTTCTATAGCACTTAACATCTTTTAATAAGTCACATAACTAACTTCTTGTTTTGCTTTTTTATGTAGTGACCTCCAATCACTAAAATGTAAGTTCATCTAAATGTAGGGAATTTTAATGGAATTGTTTATTGTTACTTTCCTGAGGCCTAAAACAATATCTGGCATGTAATAGGTTCCCCCAAAATATTTGCTGAACGAAGGAAAGTTTTTTCCATCAAGTAAATTGTTATTTCTAAATCATAAATACGACATCATTTATCTAATTTAAATCCTTCAATAGGTTCCCATAAGCTTCAGAATATAGTCCATATTAGCTAGGCATATAAGACCCTCCCCCTCCTAATGTGGTCCTGACCATCTTTCCAACCTCATTTCCCATCCTCTCTACACATCACCCTGAAAACAACCAGACACACCAAAACACAAGGAGGTTCTCAGGCACACCCATGGCTTTCCTCATTGTGCCTTAATGCACACTATCTCTCCTGGCTGGAATGATTTGATCCCTCCCCACCCGCCTCTTACCTGACAAATGCCTACAACCTTTCAGGCAAAAAAAAAAAACCCCTGCCATGTCAGTAAAGCCTTCCCCAACCTCTCCATTCTCATCCACAATTAAATACTGCTGCCTCTACGTTCCCATGGCAACCTGTGCATCCCTCCAGTATAGCACTTGTCACGTTACTGTCATTATTTGTCTATTTGTCTGTCTCGCCCACTGGCGAGACCTCTTGAGCCCAGAACACGTCACATCTTTGCATCCCCAGCATCTAGCACAGTAGGTGATTAATAATTGCTTTGACTTAAATTGAATCAAAAGCACTGGGGGGAGGTAAAGCGAGAAGTGCACTTGGGGTTCAATTTTGTTTCTTCCACCTGCAGCTGAAGTCTATGCTTTCATCACAGACTGTCCACACACTAAATACAAGCTAAAGAGAAAGATGTAAAAAAAAGCAGTACATGCTTCACTCTACTGGTTTCACACTGAACCAGGAAGGTCCATTCGTCTTTGTTAATTCAAGCCATTAAAACTGTGTAAATCATACAAACTAGTATGCTTATCTCCTCTCCACTACATGTTCAAATTAGAAGCCAAGAAACACTAGAAGATAATTTAAGTATATATGTTTTTCATACAGAGAGAAAATTATACATAGAAATAATAAAATGTCAATGATTATAGGTTTCCTATCAGACAAAGAACATATCAGAAGGAACCACATGAACAGGACTCTCTACAATTCTTCAAGTGCGCACATGGGGAACAGTCACCAAGGATTTCTATAGATAAATGAAAACAATGAGTTAGTAATAAGAAATGCAGACTAGGCAGGAGGGAGGAGGACGAAAGGGGTGGTAGGGCACATGTGTATGGTGATGGGTACTAATTAGTCTTTGGGTGGTGAGCATGATATAGTCTACACAGAAATTGAAATATAATGATGTACACTTGAAATTTATATAATGTTATAAACCAATGTTACTTCAATTTTTAAAAAAAGGTCACAATTTAATCTGGAACAAAAAAGAAATGTAGACAAAAGAGTGACTGAATGTGAGTACCCATGGACTCAGCCTTCCTAGTTCCTGGAAGCAGCCAAAGTCACAACTCAATGGGAAATGTAGTAAATAGGGATTTTCCTAAGTCTCCTTAAAATCAGCAGCTTTTTTCCCTAAGGGCCAAAACTGATCAGAGTTCTAGACAAGTGGTGACTCACTATGATTACACCAATATTATGAGATAAAATAAAGGCTTCTGGACACCAACAGTATTACAGGCATTCACTTATCAATCCTCAATAACAGGTTAAGTTATGCTCAGCCAGTGAAAACTGCTGGGATTAACCATGGGACTCACTCAACTCCCCAGGCTGCTGCTAGTAACTGCAGCCATACTCCTTTCCCAGCGTCATCTTTTAACTCCTGTTTAGTGGAGATCATGTTACTAAGGTTGAGCTGCAAGCAGCTAGAGGCCACAAGCGGTGCACAAGCAAATTAAAAGGGAAATTCGAGCCTGTTACACCTCGGCAGTGGTAACTAACAACATACTCTTGTGGTACATGGCTTGTGGGGACAGAAAAAGAGGAAAAAGTAGGTATCTTACTAGAGACAAACCTGCAAGCATAATTTTTGTTTATTGCTCTTGTTTTTAACAAACACATTTGTAGCAGTATGCAGGGTCTCTCTTTACTTGCAAGTGGTAATTAGTAAGGCCTAATTATACTAGAGACAGAGAATATTTCTTTGGATACTGGAACTTGAAGGGCTAAAGCCCTTTTCCTGTCACCTTCTACAGTGTGAGCCCCATGGAACCAGTGTACTGAGCTATTTTTCGATAATATAAATGTTCAACGAATAAAGGAATAATAAAATAACGGAATGAATTAAGGAAATACATATTGGCAAAAAGTTGCCATTAATTCACTAATACTTAGACATGAATGGGCAACTTGTTAATCACAACAGAAATTAACATGTATTCACCCTACAATGAGCATCGAAAGTGTAAGTCAGCCATTGTGTTGGAACCAACTGGTTACCTTACTGCCTGGGTCCTAGATCAGAGATGTTTCAAGCTGTTTGTACAGGTGGAGGACACCAGTATAGGTGCAGTATGCACAAACCTGAGGCTGCAGGTACAGTGTGAGTTCATCTGTGCCCATGGTCTCCAGCCCCTCCCCACCAGTAGGCCTGCTTTGCCTGCAGCTGACACAGCTTGTGTAAATACCTGCATTTCTGCTTCCCCTACAGTGCCCAAGGTATCTTTCAATTCTATAAACAGCAATCAGGGAAACACCAGGGCGGACGGGGGCAGCCTCTCAGAAGAAGGTCTACAAAATGCAGGGAGGGAGAAATGAGAGGCAGCCGGCAGCAGGTGCTGCGCCGTCTTCCGCCAAGGACAGACTCTGTCCTCAGTGCCCCAAGGCCAAGCAGAGACTCACAGAACCCTAAGAGTCCCACGTAGCAAGGAGGCTTGGATCAGGTGAAACGGACACTCGGGCTTCAAGGGGGAGCACTCACCCCTGGACACAAAGGCCTCTACAGGTTTCTCCACAGCCTTGGACAAGTTACAGCATCCCCACTCTTTAAGTTCCCCTCTAGACTAACCAAAATTAAAGCAGTCACCATCCAAACTTACTCTCACCAAACATCAGATGCCTTTAACTTTTACTTTCTTTACCCCCATTGTTATTTATTCAATCATTTAGCATTCGGTCAAAACAACTACTATATGCCAGGTCCTGTAATAGGGGTTTTTTGCACATTATCATAGATGAGGAAGCTAAGCCTCAAAAAGCTTCAGAGAGCAGATGGTCACCTGAGGAAGAGCCAGGAAACAATCTTTCACATGCTCACTCTCCCCTGCTCTGGGCACTGAGCCCCCTTGGCCTACATGGAGCTGTGGTGTGTGGGTGGCAGGTGGAGGGGCAGGAAGAAGGGGCTCCTGTGGTAACAGTGGTGAGAGAGCTGCAGCATCTGCAGACCAGAGGAGAGTAGTGCAATGCCCAGGTTGGCTTCCTAAATTCTACACACCTTTTCCTCCTAATCCACTGCCTATCCCCAAGACACAAGTCATCTGGAAATGCGTCAAGAGGTACAAAAGTATCTTCACACACAGGCCCAGAAACACATGCACACAAACAACCTCACACACAGTAAGGGCCCAAAAGGCAACTTGAATATTCTATCCTGCACAGCTATCCCCTCTACAGAGACTTTAAAAAGTTAGTCTGTGGTACTAAATGCAGAAAGGTATTCTCTGCTCCTTTTAAGGTTCAATGATTATCTTTCCTAGCGACCCTGGTATGCTTTTCTGGTATAATGTGGAGGAAGGCTACTTTGGGGAGCTTCCCCATCCCATCAATGTACCTGGGGGGGCTGCTCAGGTGAAAATATCCTCCTGACTTAAGTCTCTGCCAGGCTGCACTGAGTCCCTTGTACACTTGGGATGCAGAAGACTGAGGGGCCTTCCAGCACCAGCGAATGTAACTAATGTCTTCTATGGTGTCCAGACCATTCCAAAGTGAATATTCCGCAGGCATCCATTACCCTCTGCAAAGCTCAGGAAGCGATGAGTCAGGGCTGACCAGGGACCACAGTGTTCTATAAGCCATGCAAGAAGGCTCCCACTTGGTCTCCAAAGCCTAAACAATGTTTTACTTGGACGTCTCCAGCAGAATAAACGTTGGTGCTCAAATATGCTTTCATGAAGTTTATCTTCAATTAAGGCCTGTGTTCTATACTTTTGTGAAGAAATTAAGATGTTAAAAAGACATTCTGTGCTCTGTTGGCTGTGTCCCAAGAACCTCCCTCTTTAAAAAAGGTTCTGAATATTGCAGTTGTCACGTTTTCCATTATAAATCACACAGTATTGTAGCCACTTGTTAAAGGACAGTTGTTTCTCCTCTGAGGATGCATGCAGAATGGTAGAGATTCTGTTCTCATTCACCGCACTCAGACACATAATTTATGCAGGACTTTCAACAAGACCACCCAGCTGACGTCTGCATAAGTGGGGCCTGTGTGAACATGTACACAGGAGTGCATGTCCAGTCTTCTACCAGCCGAGAACACAGAATGTTAGGGCTGGAAGAAACCCTAGAAATGATGTAATCCAACTCTCTCATTTTAGAGATGAGAAATTACAGGTCCAAAGAAGAGGGGAGCTATAAGCAGGAAATAGAACCAGAGTGCCTGGGTTCAAGTCCTGGTGTGACCATTTATGACCTGTGTGACCTTAGGCAAGTTAAACAAGTTGGGGCACAGTTTGCATGCCTGTAAAATACAGACAACAGCATCTACCTCATGGGGATATTTTAAGGATGAAATTATATAATTTGTGTAAAGAAATTAAAAGAGTCCCAGATTTATAACATTAGATCTGAAACTAAGTTTGGTCAAATCATGATCCAAAACTTTGGCTTAATGACTTCAAAGCTAATTGCTTCCCTACTTGGATCATCACTTATATTGCACAATATGTTATAAAATGACACAAAGATTGAACATCAAAGAACATACATCTGTGTTATATATGTCTATATACAGAAGTCCTTGTCCCAAAACTTAGGTGGATTCCCAAATTCCATTATAGCATATAACTTCTCCCAGTAAAATGCAGTAAAGTGTAACTGAAAAATTTAAGGGACGCATTTAGACTCTTAATGATTCTATAAATATAGCCCTAAGGTAATTTATAAAGCTAATAAAATACATTCCATCTGAAGCATTTACTGCAAGTTTTTATTGCTGGTGACAAAAGTACGTGAAGTTTTTTATGTCATATAATCAAGCCACAAATGAATTCAATAATCTTTGTTTTCATTTACACAAAATTTCTATTTTCTGGTTTTGAGAACCAATTGTACAAAGAGTGTAAAGGTGGCAGAGTTGGGATGAAATTGCCTTGAGGGTGGGAGTCACGTGTGATGTGTGACAGGCTAGTACTTTATCTCTGGCACAATGCCTGGCTTATGAATAAATGCTTCTGAAACCAAACTATTGTCTGGCAGGCAGTGCCAGCAAACCATAGCTCAAAATGTGTGTTCATTAGCTGCTATTCAAAACTTTGAACTTGGCACAGCAAAGGTGATTTAGGTGTTTCAACATAAAAGGCACAAAAGCACAGGTTATTCAAAAGGTGACCATTTTAGACCTGAGGGCTGTCCATAGCGACAAGAGCCTGAAATGTAATAATAAAGACCCAGAAGCCGTAAGAGATGAAGCTGAAGACAAAGAAAACATGAGAAGAGATCTGGGGCAGTGATGGGAGATGCAGTTTTAAGGGCCCCTCAGGCAGGAAGAATGATCTGGAAGAGGCCTGGCTCGGGCCAGGTCCAATGGAGTGAACCTTCACGTCCCTGATGGCAAGCCAGACAGGAGCACAGGGGCTGTGAGTCGCTAGAACCAGGTGAGGTTCCCACCGAGCTGACCCCTAAAGACAAGTGTCCAGGCAGGGGTGGCAGCCCTGGGACAGACCCAGTGCCCAGGAATAGGGGAGGGGAGCATGAAAGAGCCTGCTCCCAGCACCACAAGTACCCACCATGGCCAAGGCTGGGCTGGGAGGTGAAAGAGAGTAATAGGGAAAAGGCTAGAGAGGAAGAATGGGACTAGCCTGTGAGCATCTCAGGTGACAAGCAGGTGTTCCAGAGTTCAGTGCAGGCACAGAACTCCTAAACACCCCAGAATCCAAGCCTCCAGGACTATCAACAACTTAAACAAAGGATGAGTGGAAGAACTGGGAAAGCCTTTCATTTCCAGGGCCTCACTTCCCCAGTGGATGAGTGTTATCTACCAACACAGACCTGCAGTCCAGTGGTATTAGGATTTGGCATGTTGTAAAACATATAGTAAAGCAGGTAGATAAAAGGAAATGCACAAAAAATTGCCTATAATAAATTAATTGAGCAAATAAGAATCCTGACATCACCAGGCCACTGTAATGGGGGCATGAATTCATGTAATTTGAAATAGAGAAACTACTGAATCATCAAATTATTTGCAAATAAAGTGATGTGTAGGCCATCGCACTAAAGCAGAAAAAATTATTTGGTTTTCTTTAGCACCTTACTTTTGCACTGAACTTTTGTACAAAGCTTGTGAATTATATAAGGCAGTAAAAGAGAATGAATCAATTTATACAAATATATTTCTTAAAATACTTTTTCTAATTTTCAGTACTTGGTCAGATCTTGGCCTGGTCTATCTCTACCACACTGAGATGTGAACTATGGAATCTCAAGCTATAAGCCATTCCCCATTCAGAACTATCTGCCCTCATTTTTCTAGTGTAGTAATTGATTTCAGAGGCAGTATAGCACGGTGGTTAAGAGTGGATACTGCTGTCAGAGTATCTGGGGATTTGAAGCACTGCTCTACTATTTACCAGCTATGCAACACTGGAAGTCACTTAACCTCTCTCTCTCTCTGTCCTCCAGTTCCCTTAGCTATAAAAAGGAGACAGAAAGAAAACCTATCTCATAAGGTTGCTATGAGAATTAACTCAAATAACATAAACAGAAAGCACCAAGAATGGTGTGTAGCATAGAGAGGACCACGTAAGTGTATGCTATGATTATTAATGACACCTTCTATTCTAACAAATTTGGTTTTTTTTCCTTTATTATAAATCTTGTGTTGTTCATATTTTTTCACCAATAGCATCCAGCATAGCTTTTTTTGCTATAGGAAGTAATTTTTTTGCAAATAGAAAACAAAATTTTGCTGAATAAATGAGTGAATGAATGAATTCCTATTTCACTACATATAGGTCCAAAAGTTTTAAGGCACTAGCATCATACCAAGAAACACAGATATCTGAAGTAGGCACAGACCTTTTCACGAGCCACTATATAATTAACACAATGGTTCTTTGATGAAGTCTGTTTTCACTATTTATCACTACAGCAGCATGTGATAATGAGCCCTGCTGACCTAATGCATCAATAAGATAAAGAACCTATGAGTGAAGGTGAAGCCACAAACCACTAAACACAAAGTTACTGTTATTGTTGGAAAGAAAACTGGAAACAAAACCAGTTCAAAAGGTGATGGTGTTAGGATGATCCTATTCACACAACTTGAAAAACAGCAAGAACATGAAGAGACCCAGGGCTGCTGCATGTTCTGGCTGGTGAACACAGCAATCACGATCACTCACATTCGTAACTGGGCAACGGACTTCAGAAGCATTATCTCATTTAAGATTCACAACAAACCCACAAGAGATATTACTGGGCACGACTGGGCCCACTTTCCCAAGGGTAAACTGAGGATGACATTTTGCCACAGTTCAGGACAGCTAATGTGTGGCAGAGTGCAGACTCACACACAGGGGTTAGGACTCCAGTTTCCAGTATCAGCTCTGCTAAAAAAAAATCTTTCCTTCAATCCAGCAGCTTCCATTATCACAAAGAATCAAGCCCCCCACCAGCCCCAGGTTGTTACTGAAGATCTGGTTGACCCTCCCTTCAGCCCCCTGACTTGAAGTCACTGAGTTGACTAACAGCCAATGTAGAGCCCAGAACCAAAGGTCTCCACAGTGGGCAAAGCACCACGGAGATGAGGTTAGGAGCCAAACACAGCCCTATCCACCCACCCTTCCATCCTGGAAGGATCTCCGCTGGGACTCAAATGCAGCTTCAGGAAGGACTGACTTGGGGCAGAAAGCATCCCCTCCAGGCAGACAAGGCTGCCCACCCACACTGCTGATTGATGGTACAGCAGATAAGGCAGCCAGGAGTCCTTGTCTCTAGACCACAGCCTTGGAGAATTGAAATTTAGTGGGAAAGATGATACCGTGTACTCCAAAGGGTTGCCAAGACCTGTCCCAGGGAGGCCGGGGCGGGGCGGGTGAGGTTTGTCCCTCTGCTAAGTCCACTTCAAGTATAAAGCCCTGGGGCTGTTTCAAAAGCAAATCAGGTCCCATCAGTACTCGACATACCTCGCAGCCCCAGGAGCATGACCAGCTCCCTCAGACAGTCTTGACCACAAAGGAGACACAGCTGCTCCCCAATCAGATGTCCTGAGTTCAGAAAGCACCCATACCTCATCCTCAGTGGAGTAGCATCAGGACCTCCCCTGCTGCTCTCCAGAAAGTCTAATCAACAACTGAGGCACATCACATGCTGGAGATAGACATGCACAAACCCCATTTGTTGGGAAGGCTAATTATCTGGAGAAAGGTCATTCCTCTAGTCTATTACCCATCTTAATTAACAAACGCAAATGACAGATCTTTTTCAGGGCAGAACAGACTGTGTGTTTTGGAAATATGAATAGTCTCTCAGCTGAGAGTAAATCAGCATTTCTGGGACCAAAGATCCTATGTTCTACTCTTACAGAGACCTCCATGCAAGGGAAGACCCCAAACATCTCCTCTCTAGTTTGAACTACAGGTGAATCTCAATTATCTACGGTCATGGGTGAAAACGGTAGTAATGGTGATTCTCCAAAGAACTGTTCACATAGGCTTCACCAGGAGGTTTTGTACTTCATTGTGCTTAAAGATGAGCCTGGTGTTCAGAGAGTCTACTTCATGGCAAATAATGAAGCCACCCTAAGAAGCGCTACACTGTCAAAGGGCTGGGGGTTGTGTGGGCTCCCTCCTGCTCTGAGCTTCCCGACACTTCAAGCTGAAGAAGGTGCAGTTTGAAAGCCAGCCTCCTGGTTCACTATCCCTGGCCTGAGAAGATGAGGTCTTTTGATGTAAAGGACCTCCTGCTAGGCTGCAGTAAACACAGAAACACAAAAGTAAGAAGAAATGGCGAGTTGCATCAGTGGGGAACTTTATCGTATTCTCCAGTTCATCACATCATTATAAAATTGAAACACAATTTCTGTCTTTAAATCCAAATTCCACAGCCTGATATCAAAAGCACTCCGGGATCTGAGTCCTGCATGCCCTCTGGCCTCTAAATGACAATGACAATCATGATGCTGACTGTACAAGGCACTAAACTGCGCACTGTACATGCACTGCTCCATTTAATCCAATGAGGTAGGTATCAATAATCCCACCCTACAAGGATGAAACAGGCTCCAAGAAATGGTAGAAATGACTGTTTCTCAAGTCTGCTTAGCTCCAAAGCCCACCTGTTTGTCCTTTCAACCAAGAGACCCACTTTCTAACAGCAGGCATTATGACTTGTTCATCTTTGTATTTCTTTTGTGCCTAGCACAAAACTAGGCACAAGGTAGGCCTCCAATAGGTATTTGTAGAACAAAGGGTAGCTGACCATTCAGTTCATCTATGGTTTGAGAAAGTATGTCCAGAATACCACCAGAGAGAATGTCATCCATTTATTTAATTGCCACAAACAAGGAAACCTTGGATGTGATTAGAAATGCTAACTCTCTTTTTATAACTACTGTTTTCCCCAAGGATTTCATGTGCCAATTGTATTGTTTCATATAAAGAAGACTAAAAATTTCTTTGGAAAAACTTATTAAGTAATGCAAATTATTACACAACAACCTCAATAAACCCTAGACATCCAGTAAAATTTTCTGACTGAATGATGGACTAGAATTCTCTGATTTCTAAAGATCTAATTTCTGTACTCAAGCAGAGTCACTATCACTTTTCCCAAATCACATTCCACCATGCTATTTTCTGTAAAAGATATTGTTCTTGGAAAATTACAACAAGCACCCGGTCACAGGCCTGAGGCCTCAAGTGCTCACACTAGAGACAGGGTTAAATGGAGAAATTCAGTTTACAGAAAACTTGATGCAGATTTAAAATATACTGTGATACAAACTTCTGCATAAGCATACATTTACTTTGTCCAAATTTTCCATCAGCTTAAACACATAATTGCTGGACATTATGAACAGCCAATCAATTGCATTTCAGTGAGTAGCAGACATTTACAATTCTCTTTTCCTGCCCAGCACTGAAAGTTTTTGTTTAGGGAATTCCCTACTTAAAGGTTCTGTGGGAAGTGGAGCTCCTTCACAACAGAAAATGCAAATACAAATACAGCCCAGGGCTCCAGCCTCCCTTGCAGCCAGGGTGCAGTCATGTGACCTTAGCTCCAACAACCCAACACACCGTTCTGGGCTCACCTAGACTTCACACCTGTGGTGTGAGCTAGTGGTGTGAGACAGAAGGGTCAAAAGGAGCCCTTCCTGCTGGTTTCTGTTGCTTGCATTCTGCCCTGTCACATACGCCACTTTCACCATGTGCCAGAAGAAGGAAGCAGCACTTCCAGGAAGTCAAGGAGAAGAATCACTAACAGTCTTCTTTTGAATAGCTCAGTCCATAGATGGTAAAAACGTGAGAGTCTGAGAGTAAAGTGATCAACTATATTTCATGTGCAAATCAGTACATTAAGTGCTCAGTTCATTTGGGCATTTACTGAGCACAGAGTAGCTGCCAGATTGCTATTCCACACACCAGGGTTACAAAAACAAGGAAGACAAACTCCACGCACTCAAAGAACTCATAATCTAGAGGTGGAAGAAAATCATCTTCTCACAACCATAATTACCTAATTAGCTGTCTGCCTGCCCTGGTAAAATGGAGGACCATAAAATCAGGCAGCTTGTCTGTCCTTTGCTTCTGTCTCTCCAGTTCCACAAGTTCCCAGCCCATAACAGACAATTGGATGAATGGATGAGTAAATAATTGAATGAACTGAGTTCATTCAAACAGAAACGTTATGGTAAACCTTGTAACAGAGAAATCTAGAGTCCTGCAGTCAGAAAAGATTTCACAAAGGAAATACTTGCTAACCTAAGCCCCAAAGATAAACAGGAATTTCTCAGAGAGAGAAGAAAAGTGAGCATGCTCTAACAGCAGGAAACAAATGAGCAGAGGCTGAGCATAAAGAATACGCCAGGCACTGGGAATAGCAGGCTGTGTGATGGGGCCGGCATGGAGAGTATGCATGGGGAAGGGGCGGACAGTGTAGTAACTGAGGCAAAGTCACTGAGCTGACTGCTGTCAAGGAGTTAGGGGTCTACCCTGAGCAAACACCAATTTAAGAACTTGGTGCAGACTACTGGTAGAGTCTCGCAATGGCAATTTCGACAAAAACATCCTATTTCCAGGCTTACAACAGTACAGAAATACTTGCTCTTTTATATGAAGCCATTGTGTCTCCAGGAGTTCCCTATAAAAAATGTAAATATTTTACCTGGAAGTAGTAACATATTAGTTCATATCAAACACTCTGTTCAAATATCTATCAAGCACCTATTATGGCAAAACTATGAGATAGTGGGACTAAAAAAGATGATTCTGCCTTTGAGGAATCTACACAGATTTGCTTATCATAATAACTAACTGCCCCCTTCTATGGCGGCCATGCACCTCATAGACCTCTAACTGTAGGAGGGAAGATGCTGCACTCAAAGTCCATCTTCTCATTTGTGCTGAATTTCTGCTCCCCACTAGCAAAAAATCATCCACTAAAATCAAGCTAACTTCTTAGAAACAGCACTTTCAGTTTCCCATAAAATGACATCAGTTTTATGAATTTTTCTAGGCATCCAACCTGTCTGGTCTCACCTCATATTTTGCTAGGCTAATCACAAGCCAAACTGGAGGAAGGGGAAAAAATTTACATACAGTGTATTTCAAAATCCAATGTAAACCAATATCTGTAATTTTTGACTCCCTATATGCTATGTTTTCATTCATTAATGCAAATGATCAAGCATGACTATATAAACAATAGCAAAATTGAATGTTTATTAAAAGGGTATATATATCTGTAATGGATTTTTTAAACTTATTTTGAGATAATTTTAGACTTACAGAAGAGATGCAAAAATACAACAGAGTTCCTATACACCCTTAATCTCACTTCCTTTAGTGTTATAATCTGGCAACTACAGGACAATTATCAAAACTAAGAAAGTAATATTGGCATAATACTATTAACTACAGACATTATCTGGATTTCACCAGTTTTTCTCAATAATGTCCTCTTTTCTGTTCCAGGATCCAACATGGGAGCCCAGGTTGCATTTAGTTGTCCTGTCTCCTTAGTCTCCTCCATCTGTGACAGGTCCTCAACCTTTCCTTATCTTTTAGGATCTTGACACTTTTGAAACGTATTGGTCAGGTATTTTGTAAAACGTTCTTTGACTTGATTTGTGTGATGTTCTATCATGATCAAACTAAGATTATGCATTACAGTGAAGAATACCACAGAGGTGATGTTCCCTTCTCACTGCATCATATCCAAAGGTACAAAATGTGGATATATTTATTACTGCTGATGTTGACCTTGAGCACCTGATGTCTGCCAGTTTTTTTCACTGTCATTTTTTATTTGTAACTAATAAATATTTAGCTTGAGGGAGATACTTTAAGACTACTCAAATATCCTTTTTCTTCGTAACTTTCACTGACTAATTTTAGCACCTATTAATAGATCTTACCTATAGCAATTATGACTATGGTATTCTAATGGTGAGTTTCTATTTTCCTCTTTTCTTCTACATGTATCAACTCAAATTCTCTATGGGAAAATTGTTCCTTCTCTTCCATCCATAATGCTTTTTATTCTTGTGAACTGTTCCTAATGCAAGAATGAAATGGTACATTAAGAGGAATTAATCTAGGGGACGCCCATGTTGCAATATGTAATGCATAACTTGCAAATATTCTAGTACTAAATGACAAAATACAGGTTGCAGATACAGAGGTTTAAGAACATAAGTTCCACATAAGATATAAGAGGCTAATAGTTTGACTGATCAGTAGCTTCAAGTCTTCCTATGTGTACTAGCAATAAATAAGAGGGAAGATTACTTAATAATCCATAACATGGTAACCCCAAATGGTACAGTGTAAAATCACCTATAGTCAAGGACAGACTCCCCAGAGGGCAATTAAGCATTTTAAACAGTATCCCCAGGGGGACCTCATATACATTCCCCTTCTCTGAGGAGCAAAGGCAATGGCCTTGCCCTCCTGGGCTCCACTCAATCACCCAGTATCAGGGGGCATGTCTTGTCTGCATTATGAAGGCTGCCCAGTGACTTCCCTAGTGAAAGAACATGGTGTAATTATTTCTTGTAAGAAAGGTAAAGCTGGAAACAGGCAGAATCTAGTTCATTAAGGGCAAACCTACTTGGGGGTTAGGGTGGGACTATGGCACAAAGGCAAGATCTTCACTCTGTGCACACAAAGACGAATATAGTAATCACTTGCTGTAAAGTGATTTTAAGCTAATTTCCATTGCTCAAACATGTAACTCATATTTACAGTAAAAGATTTATAAAACCTAGACAAACTAAAAACAAAAGAAGGAAGAGAATGAGAAGAAAGACAAAAGGAAAAGAGAAAAAGGGGATTAAGAGAAAAAATTAAAAAATGCATCCTAACATCATGAACCAGAAGAAAGCACTGTTAATAACTTGTGTATCTTCTACTGGCCATTTTCTTTTTTTAAAAAAAATGGGCTTATACTTTATGTTCTCTATTTCTCTTAAGATTCTATACTTAATTGAGTCAAAGGCGATAGTAATTGTAAGACATTACTTTATGTGTCAATAAGAAAGAGAAAATACAAGCAATTTTAATTTTAAGATGTGATCATATCCCAGTTTTGGAGATGTGGCAGTTGGGGGCGGGGGGGGGAAGGGTGCAGAGATATGCTCCAAATTGACTAATTACAGTTTCTTAAATACTTTCTATGTTATTAAAAATGCCTTCCAAGCATTATTTTAATGGCTGTATACTGTCATATACACTGCCAAATTACCTCCAGAAAAATTCATTCATTCACATAGTTACTCAATATTTATTGAGCACCTACTTTGTGCTGAGTGCTAGAGGTAGAATAACTAGCACAATGAAATGGAGTCCTTGCCTTCAGGGACTTGGAGAGACAAACAGTAGTAAAAGAAAAAACACATAGATATATCATTAGAAACTATGATAAGGGTGTCAAGAAAAGGTCTGTGAGGCACAGATAGGCAGTCCACTGTCCTGTCCACACCCAGGGTACCCTTCTTGGACAGTGGCCAGGCACATTCCTATCATTTGGCCAGAGACTGGTTCTCTGAGCTCTGAATGGCCATCTCCACCAAAGGAGGTCAAAACCTTGAACAGAGAGCCCTGGCACAGGTCCTCCCTCCAGCAACATTGGTACAGATCAGAAGAGTCAGGTTACATATGAAAGTGACTGGAGGGGAGACACCCTGTCTTGCTCATCTTTACATCCAATCACAGTGTTAATGCAATGCCTCAGCACTGTAGGAGTTATATA
This sequence comes from Equus caballus, assembly GCF_041296265.1. Lineage (NCBI taxonomy): Eukaryota > Metazoa > Chordata > Mammalia > Perissodactyla > Equidae > Equus > Equus caballus. Next base: position 45,233,255 of record NC_091691.1, read on the forward strand.
AATGCTGGGTAAAAATTCTTCATGATAATCACACCATCCCTCAATTAATCCATTGTTATAATGAGGAGAAAATGGCATTTTCCTATAAGCTAAATTATTTGTATGTCTCTAAAAAAAAATCAAATTAGCGAAGCTGTAGAATCACATTCAGACTGGCCTTTATGAATGAAGCACCCAGAGTTAAGCACGTGATGTCAAATAGTAAAGCAAGTAATATGTGCATTTAAAACAAGCATAACAAAAGTCTTCCAAGTTCTTCACTCTCTCGCACTTACCCCCAGATTATCCAAAACATTCTGCAAAGGGAAAACAATCAGAAGAAAATATTAAAATCCATATCACCACGTGCATTGTTTATTATTCTATTCCACAGTACCTCAGACCATGTTAAATTTATGGGACACATGAAAGAGCACAGGCCAACAGTGCTGGCCTTAAACTGCCATTAATAAACAGTCATTTTATTTTACTGCTGAATCAGTGTCTTGGCTCCAAAGGTCAAGGACTCAAATCCACCTTCAATTGCCACACCACCCGATCCTTAGCACCCTGACAATCGTATTTCACCTCACGGACAGTTGGCCTCTGGAGGACACACACTTCACCCTGTAAGCGTGTGGAGGCCCCTGGACACCTCCCTCAGTGTCCTCTTGCCCAGCACACATGGGAACCACTATACTGAAGACCTACAGGCAAGCAGGGACAGGATGCTGCCAGTGAGAGCTGGCCCAAGTGCTGTGAGAAATTGTGTGCTATGTGGCTGGTTCTGTGTTCCACTCTGGTCTGCCCCAGCTCCACTCCAGTTTCCTCTTGGAGAGTCAAGCTGAATGAGTAGGCATTTCTGGGAATTCTGGAGCAGGCAGATTAAGTACACCAGGGAAACAGGCTGCCAATAAGTAAAATCATCATTTGTTCCATGACACGTATAGGACAAAAAGGACAAAGTGTCCTCCTTAATGTGTCATCCAGTCTTGGTCCTGCATGATGCCAGACCCTCCATCTTCTCTGTAACAAAGAACAGGATTAGGCAGCACTGCTCACGTCACTCTTTTTTCACTGAGGTCACATTGGTTTATAACATTATATAAATTTCAGGTGTACATCATATTTCAACTTCTGTATAGACTGCATCGTGTTCACTACCAAAAGTCTAGTTGCCATCCAACACCTTACATATGTGCCCCTTTACCCCCCTCTCACTCCCATCGCTTCTGGTAACCACCAATCTGCTCTCCATTTCTATGTGTCTGTTAGTTCATCTTCCACATATGAGTGAAGTCATACAATAATTGTCTTTCTCCATCTGACTTATTTTGCTTGGCATAATACCCTCAAGGTCTATCCATGTTGTCACAAATGTCAAGACTTCATCTTTTTTTATGGTTGAGTAGTATTCCTATTATATATCTACACCACATCTTTTTTTTTTAATGGAGGTAACACTGGTTTATAACATTATATACATTTCAGGTGTACACTATTATATTTCAATTTCTGTGTAGATTACATCATGTTCGCCACCCAAACAGTAATTACCATCCATTACCATACAGGTGCTCTTTTACTTCTTTTGCCCTCCACCTTCTCCCCTTCCCCTCTAACCACCAACCTAACTTCTGTATCTCTGTGACTGTTTGTTGTTGTTACTGTTGCTTATATCTTCCACATGAGTGAAATCACGTGGTATCTGGCTTTCTCCGTCTGACTTAGTTTCCTTAGCACAATACCCTCAAGGTCCATCCACGTAGTCAAAAATAGCAAGATCTCATCGTTTTTTATGGTTCAGTAGTATCCCATTGTATATACCACATCTTTTTTATCCATTCATCAGTTGATAGGCACTTAGGTTGTTTCTAAGTCTCGGCTATTGTGAAGAATGCTACAGTGAACATAGGGGTGCAAATATCTTTTCAAATTAGTGCTTTCATGTTCTTTGGATAAATACCAGAAGTGAAGTAGCTAGATCACATGGTGGTTCTATCCTTAATTTTTTGAGGAAAGTCTACAGTGTTTTCCAGTGTAACAGTGGTGGGAATTCCACAGTAGTGGGAATGTAAACTGGTGTTTTACATAACAGCAGTGTATGAGGATTCCCTTTTCTCCACATCCTCTCCAACATTTATTTCTTGTCTTTTTAACAACAGCCATTCTGATGGGTGTGAGGTGATATCTCAATGTAGTTTTGATTTCCATTTCCCTAATAATTAGTGACACAACATCTTTTCATGTGCCTGTTGGCCACCTGTATATCTTCTTTGGAAAAATGTTCAGATCCTTTGCCCATTTTTTAATGGGGTTTTTGTTGTTGTTGAGTTCTTTATATATTTTGGATATTAACCCCTTATCAAATATACTTGCAAATATCCTCTCCCAATTGTTAGGTTGTCTTTTCATCTTGTCAATGGTTTCCTTTGCTCTACAGAAGTTTTTTAGTTTGATGTAGTCTCATTTGTTTATTTTTTCTTTTGTTTCCCTTACCTGGGGAGACACACTATTCAAAAAGATACTGCTAAGACCAATGTCAAAGAGCATACTGCTTACATTTTCTTCTAGGAGTTTTATGGTTTCACGTCTTACAGTCAAGTCTTTAATCCATTTTGAGTTAATTTATGTGTATGGTGTAATCTAATGGTCTACTTTCATTCTTTTACACATGGCTGACCAGTTTTTCCAACACCATTTATTGAAGAGACTTTCCTTCCTCCATTGAATGTTCTAGGCTCCTTTGTCAAAAATTAGCTGTCCATAGATATGTGAGTTTATTTCTGGGCTCTCGATTCTGTTCCATTGATGAGTGTCTGTTTTTCTGCCAGCACCATGCTTTTGATTACTATAGTTTTATAGTGTATTCCAAAATAGGAGAGTGTGATATCTCCAGCTTTGTTCTTTTTTCTCAGGCTTGCTTTGGCTATTCAGGGTCTTTCATTGCTCCACATAAATTTTAGGATTCTTTGTTCTATTTCAATGAAAAATGTCACTGGGATTCTGACTGGAATTGCCTTGAATCTGTAGACTGATTTAGGTAATATGGACATTTTAACTATGTTATCTCTTCCAATCCATGATCTTAACAAATACGGATCCACAGCTTCTTGTTTATAGGTCACTGTCATTTCAGGAAGCTGAGCAACTTGCAAAAACCAGCCATAGTACCTCAGCACCACTTTCCCAATAGAGACACGTGATCCTTACCAGCTGGAAGTTGCCAAGGCCACTTGGAGGTTGGAAATTCGCCAGGTGTCATCAGTCAGGAGGGCTGGTTAGTAAGAATCCAGGGTGGATCTGTCTGGAAGTCCCAGGTACACCACTCTGATGAGGGGCAGCCATCATGGTGCATGGCTCTGTTAGACCACAGAATGAAACTGCTGCAAAACTAGAGGTGACTTTATCAGTCACCATAAAGAAATGTGAAATTGCTGTTTTGAAAGTTGCATAGTAAGAATTATCACAAAACCTTTACTCAGTCTAAAGAAAAGAACTTAGGGAGGAACCACCTCTCACAATGAAGTGAACTGTCTGCTCTTTTAGAGGAAAGAAAGTGAGATGTGCCCAGAAAAGGGTCCAGGAGCCCCTTGGTGCTGGTGTACACCCCCCCAGCACCATCACATACCTTCAAAGTCAGCAAGGGGCAAAGTGCCCATGTGTTCCAGAAAAAGTCAACAGTGAAAATGCTCCAAATGGTAAAAACACTCACATACTCACACATCAAAATTCTTCTCATTAAAAATAATTTTTGTGCCCATGGTACTGACATATGAGAGAGGAAAAACACACTGTGGCTGAGATCAAATTATTGTGATAGTATTGTCTTTATGTAAAGAGGAGGTGATGAACTTGTTAGTTTCTAGCCTCCATTCTGAACAAGGTACTTTAAGAAGATCATATATACTAGTTAAGGCAATGGGTTTCGGTACAAATTCCACCTCTACCATCAATAAGCTGTGCTGTATTGTCTCACTAAGTCTCAGTTTTTTCATGTATAAAAAAGGTTTAATACCTGATTCTTAAGGTTGCTGTGAAGATTAAACAAGATGCTATACAAGAAGTGCTTAGTACAGTACTGACTGATGTTACATATATAATAAAATGGCAGTTAATAATATTATATTTGTTATTATCATCATTATCATTAACACCTGTTCATCAAAAAACAAATCTGAAGCTACAGTTAAGACATCCATGCCCTTTCCCAGGGAGTGCCCACTGCATCAGGGAAGGGCAGTACTGTCCTCATGAAAGAAGGGCACTTATAGAGACTGCTATGTTACACCTACTTTTATATCAATGTAATTTCATTAGGTTTCTCTCATACTACATTTTTCTTTCATTACTTATATAATCCACATATTAGATTTGTGATTCCTGTTCTTTGCATGCATTTCTGAAATATCACAGACAACTGAAATGGATATTAAAATAGGTCCTCAATTTGTATAATTACTTTTTAAAAACCTAAACATAAATTTAAAATAACAACAAAAAATACTTTTGGGGAGAAAACCCTTGCTTAGCAAGAGTTCCTATGAAAAGAATTAGGAGTTTTCATGTTGTGTAAATTGAGCATGTCCGTTGAGTCACACTATGACAAGTGTAACACCTGGCACAGAGGACACTTGCAGTAAACAGGCCATGCCAAGGTGGGAAGGTTGCTAAAAAGATTAACATATTCTCATGCTGTGTTGTCAAGCATGGAGCCCAAGTCGAAGTCACATATCACAGCACTCTACACCATCAGACATCTGGACTCTGGAGCATCCTGTGCACATCTGAACACCCACTTTAGAGGGCACTTAAAAATAGTGTGAATACAGAGCAATGTGACAGCAAAGCTGCCAAAGGAAAGAGTAGCCTGTGACACAGCATGGACCCCTGACTAGAGGGGTCAAGTTCAGAATGTAAAACCACACATCAGAGATACTCAAGAAAGGATTCCACTCTCCAAGACACCTCTCAACCCCATAGGACATTAATCAAGAAATAGCAGAATTTGAAACCACTGGTCTCTCAGTAAAATACACTTAGAAGGAGAAGTAAAAGTCATTTTCCAGGCCACACTAACCATGGGGATGGGAAGTGGGACTGTGATATTGTGATTTATAATCAGAGATATATATTTGGTATTAGTCCCTGTTTCTGCACAGAGCTCCTAAACCCTTGGAATTTATGAAGTGCTAAGAGCCACAAAGGTGTCTTTTGCTATTCATAACAAGCCCCTTTCAACCACACCTGAGTTTATGTTAATGAGGTGACTTTTGGAAAGCCCAGCAAGCTGAGGGCTGGTTGCCAGGGGAACCAACCAAGTGATTAAGAGGTTGGAACTTTCAGCCCCACACTCCAACCTCCAGGGAAGGGAGAGGGGCTGGAGGTTGACTTAGTCACCAATGGCCAATGATTGAGTCAATCATGCCTACACAATGAAGTTTCTATAAAAACCCAAAAGGACAGAGTTCAAAGAGCTTCTGGGTTAGTGAACACATAGAAGTGCTGGGAGAGCGGCGAGCTAAGAGGGCCCCTTCTCACATACCTTGTCCTAAGCATCTCTTCCACCTGGCTCTTCCTGAGTTATATCCTTTAAAATAAGCCATAATCTAGTAAGTAAACTGTTTTCCTGAGTTCTGTGAGCCACTCTAGCAAATCAATCAAATCTGAGGAGAGGTCATGGGAACCTCCAATTTATAGCCAGCTGGTCAGAAGCACAGGTGACAACCTGGACTTGTGATTGGCCTCTGAAGGGGGCAGTCTCATGGGACTGAGCTCTTACCTTGTGGGATCTGATGCTAACTCCAAGTGGACAGTGTCAGAATTGCATTAAATTGTAAGACATACAACCAGTGCCACAGAATTGCTTGGAGTGGGAAAAATCCACACATTTGGTGGCCAAAAGTGTGAGTGTTGTCCATAGACAAGGAAAACAGAAGACTTTCCTTTACAGGGACAAACAAATAACAAAAATCAGAGCTCTCCCATCTCTAGCCTCTATTCAGTTCAGTTGTTTGCTCATTTCGACTCAGACACCACCTCCCTTTGCGTGCTTCACTGTGGGCAGGGTGCATGTGGATGATCTTGCTCTCTTTCACCCAAACATTTTCCTTTCAGTCCTTGCCACTCTCCCATTATCCTGGGATTTATACACAACATTAAAAATCTGCTTTAGGGTCAGACTCCTCATGCCCTTTCTTTTAGATGTAATATACATCAGGATCAATTTTAATTCTGTTCATTTACACTCTAGGTCTTATAAAGACATAGGCCTATGAGGTTTCTGCACAGCAGTAAGACATCCCCCAACAAAAGACAACTAACTAAAGTCAGAACACGGCATACAGAATCATCACATCATACAGTTCACCATCAGAAGGAGGTCTCAGAGATCATTTTAATTCCTGATTTCACAGAGAAACTGAGGCACAGAGAGGTTAAGTAACTCACCCAAGGTCACCCAACTAGGTAATGGAAGATCTGGCAATATATACCCCATTGTCATTTGTTCCCAAAAAGAATGGTAGGAGTTTTAGTATCCATTCTCAGTTGTGCTCTTTTAATAATAACATTATAAAACAGTAATATTAAACTATACTGGACACGTGCAATTGATTTTTACCACAAAAGACAGACCAGTTATTACTGGCCCATTATTTTTATAAAATATTTTCATTTTTACTTAAAGAAAGAAAATTTGTAAGATACAGTAAGTAAGTACAAGAAAGTAAAAATCACACCAGTGCTATCACTCAGACGTAGCCACTATTAACATTTTGGTGCATACCCATTTACATTCTCTTTGTTCTTTGAGTACAAAAAGATAAAGGATCATCCTCTTCATATTGTTTTATGATCTACTTCTCTTCGCTTACAATCTAGCATAAGCATTTCTCCAGGACATGAAATACTCTTCACAAACATCCTTCGTAATAGCTACACAATATTTCATCATAAGAATCTACCATTATTATTTAACAACGTATTATTCTGAGCCTGGTTCATCCTATTTTAATATTGCTATCTTTCTAAATTTTTATTTTGTCAGCCAATGACTGTGCAATTCCTTCTAGTTTCCTGTCATGTGCAAATGTGATATGCACGCTTTTTATCATGTTCACTCAAGTTCTTGACAAAAGCCTTGAGACACACCATGAGAGAGTTCCTGCACGGCTGACACTTACTTGTTCCTTCATCAACATTCTTTGGGATGTACAATTAGGAATTCAAATAATGGAAGAGTCCCCCCAGTCATCACAAACAGGTGACGTTTCATTCATTCAATATATGTTTACTAACTGCTGTCTATAAACAGCACTGACTTAGGAGCTATAAAAATGTCTGCAAAGTGTTAGGAATTTATGATTCTTGCCCACAAAAATATGCTCAGATTTGGCATCCCAAAGGTTACCTAGAAGGCTTGAAAATTTTTCATAAATTTTTTTTTTTTTTTTAGAAAGATTGGCCCTGAGCTAACTGCTGCCAATCCTCCTCTTTTTGCTGAGGAAGACTGGCCCTGAGCTAACATCCATACCCATCTTCCTCTACTTTATATGTGGGACACCTACCACAGCATGGCTTTTACCAAGTGGTGCCATGTCCGCACCCGGGATCCGGACCAGTGAACCTTGGGCCGTCGAAGCAGAACAAGTGAACTTAACTGCTGCACCACCAGGCCGGCTCCCATAAATTTCTTTTTAATAAAAAAAAATCCATGCAATACCAAAAACATGTTTTGGAAACATATCTAGATTATAAAAACTGTCCAAGTTACTGGAGATAAAAATCTTATAATTCAAGAGGATCTCGTCATGATGTCAGCATAAGCAGGCTCTGAACATCTCCTCCAACGAACACAACCAGGGTACAAATATTTTTGGAAAAAATACCTGGATAGAAAACATAAAATTGGATAAAAAGAAACCCACAACAAGGGGCAGTCCTGACTAAGGCGGAAGAGGCAGAAATTCCTGCTGGAGAGGAAAAAAGCCACCCTTGGGAGCAGCAGAGCTTCTCAGCTGGCTAGGCAGGAGTCACCCTAAGGTACGCAGCCCTCCCTGGAGGAGTGAGGTCCAGAGCGGGGGCGACACTGCTATAAGCATCCTTCAGACTCAGCCCAACTGAGATGAGGGTCTTACAAGTCTGGCTTCGCTGGCTATTAACTGCAGCAGGGATACCCTCAGAAAAGCCATAGGCTGAAAGCCCAAAAGACCCGGGTCTTAAAGGGCCCATGCACAAACTCACTCACTGCAGCAACCTAAAATCACCAGAGAGAAGGCTGACAGTCCTTTGGTGAGACAAGACTCACCTGGGGGGCTCTGGGGACATCTTGGTGAGAGGAGGGACCTCTCCGGAGCCTGAGACATTGGTGGGTGCCATTGTTCTGACCCGGTCCAGGCCTGCTGACACAGACCCCGGTGGGCACCATTGAGGTTCTTCCCTTGGCCTGTTAGCCCAGGGGTCTGGCACATCCATTAGAACACAGATTTAATCCAGTTCAGCCCCAGGGACCGGCCCCACCCAAGAGCAAGCCCTCAGGCTACTACTTTTCAGCCTGCATTGACTGGGTGCCTTGATCCTCTAAAGGCAGGCCAGTGTGTTCACCTTGGTGGGGCAGGGCCTCTGTGAGAACCAGGTGAACGGTGGGGGGCATTGGTGGAGAGGTGGGGGCCTCTGCAGTGCAGCATCGGGGTACATTCCAGCAGGAGGTTGAGAACTGTGCATGGACCAGGACTGTGTTGATGGTATGTGTGGGGGTGAGGCTTATCAGCAGAAGAAGACCTGTGTTTCACAAATAGCCATAAAAAGGATCAGCCCCACCTTCCAAAGCCTGAAGTAATTGAGTGCTGCTGAGCCTAGGGCCAGCCCCACTCGGCTGGACCCCTAAGAAAACTGACAAAAGCCTTGTAGGCATGAGGCCTATCACAGCTGTAAGCCCCTGAGCCCAGCATCCAGCTATACTGGGTAACAACCCAATTAAGAGGATAGCTGCAATAGGAGTGTGCTGACAGACTTTGTAACCAACAGTGCTGAGACTCCCCACACCGGATTTACAAACAGCTGGCCAGGGAAGGAAAGACTAGACTCCCTGGGTACCTGCAGTAAGAGCAACCCTGCCACAGCAGAGGGATACAAGAAGCCCACAAAGGGGTGACTCCTGCATCATTTGGACTGGTGATGAGAGGAACAACACACTGCTAGGCCTCATAAGGCATCTCATACATAAAGCCACTTCTCCAAGATCAGGAGACACAGCCGACTCACCTAATACATAGAAATAAGCACAGAGAAAGAGGCATAATGAGGAGACAAAGGAAGCAAGCAAGGGAACAGGACAAAACCCCAGAAAAAGGACTAAATGAAACAGAAATAAGCAACCCATCCAACAAAGAGTTTAAACAAAAATTCCTAAGGATGCTCACAGATATTGGGAGAAGACTGGATGAACACAGTGAGCTCATCAACAAAGAACTGTAAAATATAAAAAACAACCAATCAGAAATGAAGAATACAATTCTGGAAATGAAAAATTCATTAGACAGACTCAATAGCAGAGTAGAGGATGCAGAAGAACGGATCAGTGAGCTAGATGAAAGACTAGAAAAAAATCACCCAAGCTAAACAGAAAAAAGAAAAAAGAATTACAATGAGAACAGTCTAAGGGAACTCTGGGACAATACCAAGCATGCTAACATTCAGATTATAGGTGTCCCAGAAGGAGAAGACAGAGACAAAGGGGCAGAAAATTTATTTGAAGAAATAATAGATGAAAATTTTCCTAACCTAAGGAAGGAAACAGACATCCAAGTACAGGAAGCACAGAGAGCTCCGAACAAGATAAGCCCAAAGAGGCCCACACCAAGACACACTATAATTAAAAGGTCCAAAATTAAAGATGAAGAGGGAATCCTAAAAGCGGCAAGAGAAAGGCCACACATGACATACAAAGGGAAGTCCATAAGACTATCAGTGGACTTCTCAGCTGAGACCCTACAGGCCAGAAGAGAATGACACAACATATTTAAAGTGCTAAAAGGAACAAAACTACAGCCAAGAATACTCTATCCATCAAGGCTGTCATTCAGAATGGAAGGAGAGATAAAGAGCTTCCCAGACAAGCAAAAATTAAAGGAGTTTACCACCAAGAAACCAGTTCTACAAGAAATGCTGAAGAGACTTATTTAAGTGAGAAAACAATGTCCACAAATAGAGATATAAAAAAAAAAAGTTATCAAAGAAAACAAACAAAAAAAAGGCAATAAAATCACCTGTAAAGGTAAAAATATAGTAAAGGTAGCAGATCAACTACCTGTGAAGATAATATGAAGATTAAAAGACAAATATACTAATATCGCCTGTTTCAATGATAAGAGGGTAATAGATAGACACACACTAAACAAGAGACTACATATGATTTCAAAAACGTAAAATGTGGCAGGAGGGGAATGAAAAAGTACAGCTTTTAGAAACAGGTCAAGCTGAAGAGTCTATCAACTTGATACAGACTGTTATATACATAGAATATTAAATAAGATCCTCCTGGTAATCACAAATCAGAAACCTATAATAAGTAAGCAAAAAAGTAAGGCAAAAGAAAACAAACATATTACTAAAGATAGCTATCAAAACACAAGGGAAGAGAGCAAGAGAAAAAGAAAGGAACAAAGAAGAACTACTAAAACACCCAGAAAAGAAGAGTAACAAAATCGCAATAAATACATTATTTATCATTAGCTACTTTAAACGTCAATGGACTAAATGTTCCAATAAAATGCCATAGGGAGGTCAAGTGGATAAAAAAACAAGACCCATGGATATGCTGCATACAAAAGACACACTTCAGACCTAAAGACACTCACAAACTGAAAGTGAAAGGATAGAAAAAGATATTCCATGCAAATGGCAAACAAAAGAAAGCTGGGGTAGCAATACTTATATCAGACAAAATAGACTTTAAAACCAAACTGTAAGCAGAGACAAACACAGGCACTACATAATGATAAAGGGAACAATCCAACAAGAAAATGTAACACTTGTAAATATCTATGCATCCAACATAGGAGCACCTAAATATATAAACCAATTAATAACAGACATGAAAGGAGAAATAGACAGTAACACAATAACAGTAGGGGACTTTAACACTTCACTTACACCAATGGATAGATCATCCAAACAGAAGATCAATAAGGAAACACTGGCCTTAAAGGACACATTAGACCAGATGGACTCAGTAGATACATATGGAACATTCCATCTAAAAAGCAAAGAATACACATTCATTTCAAATGCACATGGAACATTCTCCAGGACTGATCACATATTAGGCCACAAAACAAGTCGCAATAAATTTAAGAAGATCGAAATAATACCATGCATCTTTTCTGACCACAAAGGTATGAAACTAGAAATCAACTACAGGAAGAAAACCAGAAAAGCCACAAAAATGTGAGGATTAAACAAAATGCTACTGAACAACGATTGGGTCAATGAAGAAATCAAAAGAGAAATTAAAAAATTCCTGGAGACAAATGAAAAGGAAAATATGACATGCCAAAATCCGTGGGATACAGCAAAAGCAGTTCTAAGAGGGAAGTTTATAGCAATTCAGGCCTAACTCAACAAAGAAGAAAAATCCCAAATAGACAATCTAAAATTGCATCTAAAGGTACTGGAGAAAGAACAACAAACACAGCCCAAAATCAGCAGAAGGAAGGAAATAATAAAAGTCAGAGCAGAAATAAACGAAATAGAGACTAAAAAACAATAGAAAAAATTAACGAAACCAAGAGCTGGTTCTCTGAAAAGATAGACAAAACTAACAAACCCTTAGCTAGACTCACCAAGAAAAAATGAGAAAAGGATCAAATAAATAAAATCAGAAATGAAAGAGGAGAGATTACAACGGACACCTCAGAAATACGAAAGATAATAAGAGAATACTATGAAAAGCTATATGCCAACAAAGTGGATAATCGAGAAGAAATAGATAAATTCTTAGAAACACACAACCTTCCAAAACTGGACCAAGAAGAAGTAGAGAATTTGAATAGACTGATCACCAGTAAGGAGATCGAAACAGCAATCAAAAACCTCCCAAAAAATAAAAGTCCAGGACCAGACGGCTTCCCTGGTGAATTCTACCAAACATTCAAAGAAGACTTAATACCTATCCTTCTGAAACTCTTCCAAAAAATTGAAGAGGAGCAGAGGCTTCCTAACTCATTCTATGAAGCCAAGGTTATCCTGATACCAAAACAAGACAAGGACAACACAAAAAAAGAAAATTACAGGTCAATATCACTGATGAACATCGATGCAAAAATCCTCAACAAAATACTAGCAAATCGAACACAACAATACATTAAAAAGATCATATATCATGAGCAAGTGGGTTTCATTCCAGGGATGCAGGGATGGTTCAACATCCACAAATCTATCAACGTGATATACGACATTAACAAAATGTAGAATAAAAATCACATGATCATCTCAATAGATGCAGACAAAGCATTTGACAAGATACAGCATCCATTTACAATATAAACTCTAAAGAAAATGGGTATACAAGGAAAATATTTCAACATAATAAAGGCCATATATGACAAACCCACAACAAACATCATTCTCAATGGAGAAAAACTGAAAGCTATCCCCCTAAGAACAGGAACCAGACAAGGATGCCCACTGTCACCACTCTTATTTAACATAGTATTAGAAGTCCTAGCCACAGCAATCATGCAAGAAAAATAAATAAAAGGGATCCACACTGGAAAAGAAGAAGTGAAACTGTCACTCTTTGCAGATGACATGATTTCATATCTAGAAAACCCTAAAGAATCCACTAAAAAACTTTTAGAAACAATAAAGGAATACAGTCAAGTCACAGGATACAAAACCAACGTACAAAAATGGGTTGCATTTCTATACACTAACAATGAAGTAGGAGAAAGAGAAATTAAGAATACAATCCCATTTACAATTGCAACAAAAAGAATAAAATACCTAGGAATAAACTTAACCAAAGAGGTGAAAGATCTGTACACCAAAAACTGTAAAACACTGTTGAAAGAAATTGAAGAAGACACAAAGAAACGGAAAGATATTCCATGCTCTTGGATTGGAAGAATTAATATTGTTAAAATGTCCATACTTCCTAAAGCAATCGATAGATTCAACGCAATCCTTTATCAAAGTTTCAACAACACTTTTCACAGAAATAGAAGACAGAATCATAAAATTTATATGGAACAACAAAAGACCCTGAATAGCCAAAGGACTCCTGATAAAAAAGAACAAAGCTGGAGGTATCACACTCCCTGATTTCAAAATATACTACAAAGCCATAGTAACCGAAACAACATGGTACTGGCACAAAAACAGACACACGGATCAATGGAACAGAATCGAGAGCCCAGAAATAAACCCATGCATCTATGGACAGCTAATATTCGACAAGTGAGCCAAGAGCATCCGATGGAGAAAGGAGAGTCTCTTCAATAAATGGTGTTGGGAAAACTGGACAGCCACATGCAAAAGAATGAAAGTAGACCTTTCCCTTACACCATGCACAAAAATCAACTCAAAATGGATTAAAGCCTTGAATATAAGACCTGAAACCATGAAACTTCTAGAAGAAAACATAGGCAGTACGCTCTTTGACATTGATCTTAGCAGCATATTCTCAAATACCATGTCTGACTGGGCAAGAGAAACAAAAGAAAAAATGAAGAAATGGGACTACATCAAACTAAAAAGCTTCTGCACAGCAAAGGAAACCATCAACAAAACGAAAAGACAACCTAACAATTGGGAGAAGATATTTGCAAACCGTATATCAGATAAGGGATTTCTATCCAAAATATACAAAGAACTGATACAGCTCAACAACAAAAAAACCAACGATCCAATTAAAAAATGGGCAAAAGATCTGAACAGAGATTTCTCCAGAGAAGATATACAGATGGCCAACAGGCACATGAAAAGATGCTCTACATCATTAGCTATCAGGGAAATGCAAATCAAAAGTTCAGTGAGGTATCACCTCACTCAGGTGAGAATGGCTGTAATTAACAAGACAGGAAACAACCAATGTTGGAGAGGCTGTGGAGAGAAGGGAACCCTTCTACACTGCTGGTGGGAGTGCAAACTGGTGCAGCCGTTATGGAAAGCAGTATGGAGTATCCTCAGAAAATTAAGAATAGATCTACCATATGATCCAGCTATCCCACTGCTGGGTATATATCCAAAGAACTTGAAAACGCAAAGGGATAAAAATACATGCACCCCTATGTTCACTGCAGCATTATACACAATAGCCAAGACTTGGAAGCAACCCAGGTGCCCATCAAGGGACGAATAGATAAAGAAGATCTGGTGTATATATATACAATGGAGTACTACTCAGCCATAAGAAACGATGAAATCCAGCCATTTGAGACAACACGTATGGTCCTTGAGGGTTTTATGCTGAGTGAAATTAGTCAGAGGGAGAAAGTCAAATACTGTATGATCTCACTCATAAGTAGAAGATAAAAACGACAAACAAACACACAGCAATGGAGATTGGATTGGTAGTTACCACAGGGGAAGGAGGGGAGGGCAAAAGGGGTGATTAGGCTCACATGTGAGGGGATGGCCTATAATTAGTTTTTGTGTGGTGAACATGATGCGATCTACACAGAATTCAAAATATATTACGATGTACATCCGAAAGCTATATAATGTTATAATCCAATGTTACTGCAATTTAAAAAAAATAAAATAAAATAAAATTTTAGGCGCCAAAAAAAATCTTATAACTTAAGATTTAACTACTGGGCAGCTATCACTGCTAAGTAATGAGTTTATGAAAATGAGGTGTTTATAATGAAAGTTTGAATTCAAGTCACAGTAGCATGGTCCTATAACCAGAGCAGCAGCTTTGGTTTTGAAGAAAGGGCAACAGGCTGTACCTGACTTCTTTGCAGAAACAAGGAAACTCAAGGTTACAAGCAAAAAGGAACCAAGAGCCTAAAGCCTCAGAGAAGAGCTGGAAGAGAAGGACAAAGGATATTTTTGGCTCTTATCTATTTAAAAGGCGGTATTTAATGCTGAAAATATCATGAAAAGTGCATCAGATGTTCTCATTTTAAGTGAGAAAAGACAAAGTATGGCAAGATTAAAAACTGATTTGGCAAAATGCCATTGGTACTGATTCTGATCACTATTTTATTATGTAGTTGTCCTGGATAAGGACAAACTACCCTTGGAAACTATGCTGTGAAGTAAGCCCAGAAACCTAAGAGAAATAAACTCCAACATGAACTGTTGGTGGTGTTACCTGCCAGAGGGGTGGCATTTTGAAAGGATGCACAATGAGAAATAGTCGTGGTGTTGGCTGAGGTGGGGCCAGCTGGGAGAAGAAAAAAGGGGCTGAAAGGATCCCATTCTCCACATATCCGGCCCCAAATGACTGCAGCCTGCATCTGAGGAACAAAGCTGGGAGTGCTAAGACTGAGCAAAATGTTTGTCATGTCCTTCATGTCCCTTGACCTCTGCTGGAGAGAAGCACAGGCTCTCCTTAGACCCGAAGATTTCATCCCATGGAGTGTCTTCTCTCCCATTAGACTTGCCATTTTGTTTCCCATTTCTTAGTAACTCACAAAGAGAATTTTTTTTTTTTTTTTAAAGATTTTATTTTTTCCTTTTTCTCCCCAAAGCCCCCTGGTACATAGTTGTGTATTCTTCGTTGTGGGTTCTTCTAGTTGTGGCATGTGGGATGCTGCCTCAGCGTGGTCTGATGAGCAGTGCCATGTCCGCGCCCAGGATTGGAACTAACGAAACACTGGACCGCCTGCAGCAGAGCGCGCGAACGTAACCACTTGGCCACGGGGCCAGCCCCTAACAAAGAGAATTTGCTTAGCCACCACCTGCAGTTGTTTCTCTCATACTTGTTATCAACACGTTTGAGTGATGTGCTTAAAAAGTGCCAGAAAATACAGAAATTAAAGTCTAAGAACTGACCTTGAAGATATAAGCCCTTTTGGTGGACTGAGTATTTGAAAGATGGACATTTTTTAAAAAGCAGTGATTCAAAACAAGACATAATTTAAATGTACCAAATACTGTTATGTGCCTCATAATGTTTTGGTCAACATTGCACTGCATATCTGACAGTGGTCCCATAAGATTACTATCATATAGCCTAGGTGTGTAGTAGGTGTGTAGTAGGCTATACCATCTAGGTTTGTGTAAGTGCTGTAGGAGAGGAAGAAATTTTCCTCTATCCTTCTAGGTTCTTCTGGCTCGTCTAAGAACTAAATTGACATGAGATAGATTAATGGGAGAAAAGTGAACAAAAGTTTAATAACATGTACACTTGGGAGAAATCCAGGAAAACTGAGTAACTCACCAAAACGGCCAAAGCCCTCACCTTCAATACCATCCTCTGCTAAAGACAAAAGAAGATGTTGGAGATGGGGAGAATCAGGGACTTCAAAGAAAAAAAGGTAATTCACAGGTAGGTGAAAGAACAAGGGTTTGGAAAACAAGTGTTTGGCCATACAGAAACAGAAGAACACAGAGAGGAGCCCAGCAAACAGGCTTTTCTAGGTTCTTCCCTATCTACCACCTAGTTCACATTATGCTAAGCTGATAGCTTACTTCCTGAGATAGGTTTTTTAAATCTGAATTCTTTTAGGTAGTTAAGGGGGAGGTGACAAGAAAAACTTTGAGTCTTCTGTTTCTTAAAAATAATCAGCCTAAAGTAATCCTCATGTTAAAGAGACACATTTTGGGGTGGTCAATTTTGTTTCCCTTCAGTAAACTCTGACGTTCACACAATGACAAAATCACCTAACAATACATTTCTTAGAAAGTGTCATCATTAAGTGTCATGTGACTGTATATAGCAAACAGCACCAGCTAAAACACAGATAATTACCCAGATTCTCCTTCCCTTTAGAGAGAACAGTAGGCATCAAAAGAACATAAAACAAAAGCACCTTGACCACCCATTTGCCCAGCTCACTCCTGGCCATGTGACCATCCAGACAACGGTCTTGCTGTCTCTCAAACATCAACTTTGTTCTGACCCCAAACCCTCTGCACTTGCTGGGCCCTCTGCCCAGAACTCTCTTTCCCTGCATCTCCACATGCTCTCTCCCTCCCTTCTCCTTAGAGAGGCCTTCCCATATCACCCATCACTCTCTTATCTTCTTCCACACTTTATTTTCTGTAAGATTTGATTGCTATCTGAAATAACATGATATATTTGTTTATTTCTTTATTATCTGTCTCCTCAGGCAATCTGTGAATTCCTTGAACGCAGGGGCTATCTCTGTCCTGTTCACCCCTGTATCTCCAGTCCCTACTACAGTGCCAGGTATATAGCAAGTACTTAATAAATATGTGTTAAGTGAATAAATCTAGGAGTGGGACTCACATCATGGACCCATAAATAAACCACATCCACTGTTCTATCACCATTAAGCCAAAAGTAAGGCTTCCTCCTGGTCCTAGTGTTTTTAGAGAACGTATGAGAGAAGAGAGATTTGGTCCCACACACATGCTGTCAATACTGATCAACTTATAAAAACACATGTGAACACAGCTGGGTTTGTTGTTACCCCAGTTTGTTTCCAGCCATGGGCTCCCATCATAAATCCTCTTTTCACCGTCTTGAAGTGTCTCCTTCCCTGTTATCACATTTAAGAGTCTTGTCTGCTCACCTGTGAACTGGGCTACATAAACAGAGGGACTCACTCAGTGCCAGCAAGTCTGGGCTCCACACTGAGTACCAAGTACTAAGTCCCTGCTTCCTGAGGGGTGCACCCTTCCCTCACTCCTCTAGACTTTGACCCAAGCCCAAATTCCTGCTGGAAATGGAAATTCCTTAGGGCCTCCAGGATCTTAAAGGGACATAGGGTGGTACATAAAACACCCTCATGGCACATTTTTTACATTCATAAATAAAATCACCAAGTCTTGCATGATCCCCTCTGTCTCGTTTTTTCCCACACTAAAAAATAACTTAATTGTATAAATATATATGACATGGGCATGCTGCCCTGAAAAAGCCTGCCATCCAAAGTAAACTATGCAGTGTTTTTATTAAATGAAATGTTTTCCTGTTTTGAAAGTCATTCCACCATTATATTCCCAGCGGCTAGCCCAGTGCCTGGCATAAAAGTCAGCAAGAGAATCAATGCTGATTGGCTCTCCAGGCCCAAGAATATTCTTCACATCAAGCAAGACAACAGGAGGAAGGGTAACAGAAAACATACAGAATCTAAACTGTTCAGCAGCATGTATGTTTAAAATACGTTTCTACCTTATTATAAAATAAAGCAAAAAATTTGTCTTTAAACGACAAAGATGTAATAAAGATTCTTACTGTAGCGGGAAATCAATCTTCATTGAATGCATTCAGAATGATTAATCATGTAGGAATATTAAATTCAACTTACAAGTGGTATCCAAGAACTAGAAGTTTGCTTTGTTGTTGTTTAACAAATGTCTTAGAAAAGTATATACTCACATAAGGTTATACAACGAATTCCAATACTGTTACCTCATTCAAAACTCTCTGGAACAGCTCTTATGGAAATGTCCTCAGACCCCATGGGCAAACATGATGCCACGTGTGGACCCACTGACATTGGATTGAGGTTTTCAGAG
The DNA here is from genome assembly GCF_041296265.1 of Equus caballus. Classification (NCBI taxonomy): domain Eukaryota; kingdom Metazoa; phylum Chordata; class Mammalia; order Perissodactyla; family Equidae; genus Equus; species Equus caballus. Next base: position 45,251,894 of record NC_091691.1, read on the forward strand.
GCAGCAAAAATTCATTTGGGGGCCAAGTTATATAAATTAGGTGAGTCTATAGCTAACAATTGCTTGCTGCCATAAAGTCGTGTTTTGAGTAACAGCAACATCCCTCAGATAACAATAATAATATTTATATAAATAATATTTATTGAATTCTTACCATATGTCTGGTAAGTGCTTTACCTGCATAAACTGATATATTTTCCCAACAACCCACTAAAGTACATACTATTATCTTTATTCTCATGTTACAGATGAGAAAAGTGAGGCAGAGAGAGGTCAAGTTACTCACTCAATGCCACACAGGCTGCTACGGCAGAGCCAGGATTTGAACCCAGGTAGTCTGGATCAGAGGCCACATGTGTTTAAGCACATTGCTGTTCTCTCTCTCTCTACAGCAAAACATATATAGCATCTTAAGATGACTGCTACTTAGAATATCACTGATTTGGATATTAAAGTTTTAGATGCTCCTTGGAAAATGGTCATGAATGAGGTATGTGTGTGTTATGGTTGGAAAGTGCATGGAAAGAGCTCTTTCTTCCTGGAGGTAGGGTAACATCTTAGAGTAAGATCCCCTAGAAGGGAGTCAAGACACCCCTATGTTCAGTGCAGCATTATTCACAATAGCAAGACCTGGAAACAACCCAAGTGCCCATCAATGGATGAAACGATGAAGAAGATGTGGTATATACAGACAACGAAATACTACTCAGCTATAAAAAAAGATGAAATATTGCCATTTGCGACAACATGGATGGACCCTGAGGGTATTATGCTAAGCGAAACAAGTCAGAGGGAGAAAATCAAATATCATATGATTTCACTCACAAGTAGAAGATAAAAACAACAATAATGAACAAACACATAGATACAGAGATTAGACTGGTGGTTAGAGGGGAAGGGTGGAGGCCAGATAGAGAAAGGGGTGATAGGGCACATGTGTACGGTGATGAATGTTAATTAGTCTTTGGGTGGTGAACATGATGTGGTCTACACAGAAATTGAAATATCATGATGTATACCTGAAAATTATATAATGTTATACACCAATGTTACTTCAATTTAAAAAAAAAAAAAGAAGGGAGTCAAAAGTCTAGCCACCATCTCACTGATGAGCTTTACATCCTGGTCTTCTGAGAATTAACAGGACCAATCTTATAGGTAGATAATAAACACTGAACAGCCAAAGGAATCTTGAGAAAGAAGAACAAAGCTGGTGGTATCACGCTCCATAATTTCAAACTATATTACAAAGCTTGAGTAATTAAAACAGTATGGTATTGGCATAAAAACATACACACAGATCTATGGAACAGAACAGAGAGCCCAGAAATAAGCATGCACATATATGTCAACTAATTTACAACAAAGGAGCCAAGAATATACAATGGGGAGAAGACAGTATTATCAATAAATGGCATTGGAAAAACTGGACAGCCACACGCAAAAGAATGAAACTGGACCACTATCTTACACCATACACAAAAATTAACTCAAAATGGATTAAAGACTTGAACGTAAGACCTAAAACCATAAAACTCCTAGAAGAAAACATAGGTGGTAAGCTCCTTGAAACAGTTCTTAGCAATGATTTTTTTAATCTGATACCAGAAGCAAAGCAACAAAAACAAAAATAAACAAGTGGGACTATATAAAACTAAACAGCTTCCGCACAGCAAAGGAAACCATTAGAAAAACAAAAAGGCAACCTACTGAATGGGAGAAAATATTTGCAAATCATATATCTGATAAGGGGCTAATATCCAAAATATATACAGAACTCATACAACTCAACAGTAAAAGAAACAAATGATTAAAAAATGGGCAGAAGACCTGAATAGACATCTTCCCAAAGAAGACAAACAGATGGCCAACAGGTACATGAAATGATGCTCTACATCATTAATCATCAGGGAAATGTAAATCAAAACCACAATGAGATATAATCTCACACCTGACAGAATGGCTATCATCAAAAAGAACAAGAAATAACAACTGTTGGGGAGGATGTAGTGAAAAGGGAAGCCCCCATGCAATCTTGATGGGAATGTAAGTTGGTGCAGCCACTAGGGAAAACAGTATGGAGATTCCTCAAAAAATTAAAAATAGAACTACCATATGATCTAGCAAGTCCACTTCTGGGTATTTATCTGAAGAACATAATAACACTAACTTGAAAATATATATGCACCCCTATGTTCATTGCAGTGTTATTTACAATAGCCAAGATATGGAAACAACCTAAATATCCATCAATGGATGAATGGTTTTATAAAGAAATTGTGAGATATATATATATATGCATACACACACACACACACACACACGAATATTATTTGGCCATAAAAAAGAATGAAATCTTGCTATTTGCAACATGAGTGGACCTCTAGGGCATTATACTAAGTGAAATAAGTCAGACAGAGAAAGAGAAACATTGTATGATCTCTCTTACATTTAGAATAAAAAAAAAAACCAAGATCACAGATACAGATGATATATGGGTGGTTGCCAGAGGTGGGGGATGGGAGGCAAGAGAAACGGGTGAACTGTTATGTTTTTGGGTTTTTTAGTTTAAATAAAAAGAGAGGGGAAAAAAAAGAAATCATCTAGTTCATTTTAACAATAAAGAAATTGTTCAGAGATGTTAACTGATTTTCCAGACTATATATATAGAGAGAGAGAGAGAGAAAGAGATTTAAAATATACACCATCCACATATTTTATATAATTTCCCACTAAGGGCTTGTGGCAAAGAGAAATAGAAGAAAGAGGATGTCCCCTTTTGGTGTGCTAATTTGGTCCTATCTAGACTTCCACTTCTGGGTGGGTGCACTCTACCCTCGAAACTGATTCATATTTTCCTTCTTTTCTACTCTCTTCTTTCCTTCTCTAACTATTCCTTTTGCTGTTTATCCATATTTGTCTTTTCTTAAATTCTCTTTCTTTCAGAGTCCAAAATATTGCACTGAAAGATTTTATCAAAATTAGGTTAGAGTTGGGATCGGTGCTGGAAGAGTTAGAGATAATTTCTGGCATACAACAACAATAATAGCAACAAAACCCTATGCCATATTCTCTTACCATTATTTCTATGCTAGAAAACACAATAATGCTTTTCATAATGGACTTTTCTGTCCAGCAAGTTCATTATCTTCTTTGTGGCTAAATGATCTATATACATATTTAAACTTTCAAAATATGAGAAAAAAATAGTATGAGAAGCTCGATATATACATGTATCAGTATTCTTTAGCTACAAACAATAGTAACAAACTCTTGCTAACTAAAGCAAGCAAGCAAACAAGCAAGAAAAGAGAGAGAGGGAGAAAGCAAGCAAGCTAGCTAGCTGGGCAGATTTACTACTGTAAGGCTACCGAGTGGCATGCTGAATAACCAGGCCTGGGAAAGCCAGGGACTTGGGCATTTAGGTAATCTACGTAGCAGGAACTCACGTGCTTAGTATGTTAGGAGCTGCCATTAGATGACTCAGTCCTAACTGCCTTCTAGTTCTCTGTGTCTCTGTTAATGATTCAAACTCCTAGAAGAACGAACCTGATCATTCTGGCTTAGCTTGCCTCTGGAGTCTGTGACTGACAGCTCACTAGAATCAGGTAGAATGCCAAAAGGACAGATAGCTCCCACAAAAGAATGGATGCTGGGAAGGAAGCAGAAACAAGACAAGTCTATAAGTTCTAATTACTGGCCTTACAACATAAACACATGCCCTTCTTTCCATAAATACCATTTGAAAATATTTCAAATATAAAATATTTGGGGAAAAAAACACTAAACAAACAAAAAACTACTCCTCTCACCCCACACTACCTGAACTTCACACCCAATGTTGTCATGTCGATGAATTCCTGCTAATGATAATTACCACAAAATCTTCTATTAAAATACCATCACCTCTAGAGTAGCCCTCTCAGCCTCAAGGTGGAATCAATGAGTGCTGAAAGAAGTGAGGACCAGTGAGGAGGGAAGGCGCAAAGCAGCAGAGCTGGCCCGGTTTCTCTCTCTCCAGACCTGAATGGGCTGATGGATTGTTTCCAGCACACATGGCCACACACAGAACCTCTCCTTATCTGTTCCTAACTAAGGAGTGGACTTTAGGAGTCCCCAGAGTTCAGGTCCAGGTAACACTGGAGTTTTGCTAAGAGAACTTTAGTAATTCTCCAAAGGGGCAGACACAGTAGGGGTGGGAGTTAAATGGAGGGGCCCAGAAACAAAGGCATGCACATGTACGAGTCTGCAGAGGCAGCTTTCTGCTAACTTTAAAGTCTAGCCAAGAATAGCCTGGGCTGGCATAATACACAGAGCAGCCATACCGAATTCCTTCTCCTGCTCCAGCCCTGACTGCCTGTCTGCCAAAAGAGCTCCCGGACTTTATGAGGATGTGGGGTAGTATTGGTTCTACTTCCGGAGTCTTTAGTTACTCCCAGAATCTGCTTTCAAGTCTAGATCTTATGCTGCTTCTCCCTCTGACCCAGGGATGGGCTTCATTTCCATTCCACAGCCACTCTGCTCCCCTGCGCATCCTCCTCTGGACCCAGGAGGGAAGACAGGACCTACCTGACCCCAAAGTGATCTCCTGGGCAGCAGGACCCTGCACTGAATTCACCTTCATTCCCTCACTCCTCCATGAAGAGGGCAATGGCTTTGGCCTTGGCCATCCCATCCATGTTTTGCCCACTAGTCTATTTTAATCTGTTTAACGTGTATTCCCTGGCAGTCTGCTGCCTGCATCCTCCTTCACCCAGCTCTCCCTTTAGCCCCTTCCCCCCTCTCCAGACTTCGTTATACAAAGCTGTTCACATATCCCCCATCGCTCACTGCCCATGCATGCATCCATTCCTGACCCCTCAGGCCATGTCCTGACACCCTCCCCTGGACGACCCCCTCACTCCAGCTGTGCCCTCCATGTCTGCATTGTCCTTTAATGCCCGTCTTCTACACCGTTCTATCCTAAGCCTCTTTCTTCTTGGGCTATATACCATCTCTCCAAAATTGCATTCCCTCTCTTGGCCTCAATTATTACCCAGTGAAAATTATCCCAGTTGCTTCCATGCAGAAACACTGGAAATAAAATGAAGCTGTATGTGATCCAAGATGAAGGAACAACAACCTTTAAATCTGAAGCTGCGGCAGGCCAGTGTACACATGGAGTAGACCACCCCTTTTCAGAAAAGCCCAGTGATAGGTTCCACCTCTTATATGCCAGTGGGCTCTGGGCATGGTCTGGAAGCAGGAGAAGACAAGAGGAATCATGTGATAATGTGTAGCAATAGACCCCTGTGGGCTGAAGTCTATGAACAGGCTTTACTGGCTCCAGCAAATAAAAAGTGGGGTCCTCAGGAGATGTGTGAGTGTGTGTGTACATGTGTAGAGAAGCCAACCAGAGAAGAAGAAAAGATTCAGGAGATGGGGATACAGCTTCAGCTCACACTGGCCCAGAATCCTCAAAGGAAAATACACTCTGGGGCCCCATCCACCACGGACCAGGCAGCAATGCTACATGTAACATCAGGTTCATGTGTCCTGCAGCTTGCTCCATGAGGGAAAGGAGTGGATCCCAGGGCAAGACAGGTGAGTAGGAAGTGGGGTTTTCCTAGAAAGGAGGACGACAGAGGTTTACAGGGGAGGGCTCTGTGAAGCAAGAAGGAGCTCTCTTTCTGAAGAGATAGAGACAGGGCAGACCTCCAGACAGGAAAGAAAGAGCAGGAGCAGGCTGTCCCCAGGAGAGGATCATCTATAAAGAACGTTAGTTTTGCTTTTCTCCCAAACTCTGTAAATTGTCTTATTTCATACATTATGTGTTCATTCCAAAATTTTGTCTCCTATCCTGTAGCTGCTGCTGGCTATCTGCAGCCTTCAGCAAAGCTGGCCTCACCTCCGCCAAGAATAGTTCGGTACAGAAACATTTTTGAGGGAGGGCAGTAGTCCAGCTCTCCCTGTGGCAGACACAGGGGCTGGGGAGCTCAGAGCGAAGTGGGATGAGAAGGGAGGTGCTGGGGGCAGAGAGGCAGCATCAGTATGCACAGAGGAAGAAGGGTTGTAAAATGTGCTCCTTTCCCCAAAAGTCTGCTGCGAGGAGGGGAGGTAGGTATTTGCAGTACAGACAGTACTACCAGCTACAACTGCTGTTTCCCAAATCTCCACATTCAGCCCTGATTAAAGACGGATACACCAGTTCATGTCCAACTGCATGCCTGACATCTCCACCATCATGATATCCTCAAGCACCTCAAACTCAATACATCCAAGACTAAACTTGAGGTCTTCCCCACAACATGTCCTCCTTCTGCATTACCTACGTCACCCACCTGTCCTCTAGGTGCCTCAGTGGACATCTTAGCATTAGTTTTGACTCCTCCTCTCCCTCACGCTCTACTTCCAGTCAATCATCATTCAACAGAACCTACCTCTAAACTGTTTCTCAGTTCACGTCCCTCCTTCCCACAGCCACTGCCACTGTATCAGCCCTGCTCATCAGTCCACCTCATCTCTCTCCACCCACATGCAAATTCTAAGCTCTGGAAGGATGGAGCCACCGCCCAGGCTTTCCCCACTCATCTCTGGGCTGTTGTTCCTGCTCTCCAGACTTCCTGGGACTACCTCCTACCCTACCTACTCCCTCATTTGGCCAAGTCCTACTTCTGATCTCTGTTTATAAGCCATTTCCTATGGAAAGCCCTTCCCTGGTGTCGGTTAAGCCTTACAGCGCCCTGGAAATGGTGGCAGTGATGGTAAGTGTTTACTCCCCAGTCTGGGTCCTCTCTCAGGCTTTACGCCCCCTGGGGGCTCACCTCATACAGTATGTGCCTGGCACATACTAGAAGCTCAACAAACACTCTGAATGGAATGGATGAATTTGGTGTTGACTTAGTGGCACAGCCTCATCATCAGAGGTTTATACAGCAGTGTTTAACGTGGATGAAATGAGGTGATGTTACTTAATTCTTCAAGATGTACTTCTTCGCTCTGCTGAGAGGCTCTAATATTTTGATAACTTCATTTGGCAATCATTTTCTTTCTAAGGAAGATACACAAAGTCTGACAGAAAAATAAAATGAGGTGAATATCAATCACAACTTGGTTTTAGTCATTCTTATTTCTTCTTCCAAAACACCAAGCTGAGCAAATCTCACAAAGTTGACTGTGGTCTCCCAGCCATCTGAATTCTACAACCAGATGAAAAGCACACAGTGGCTTTTAAAACAACGCAACTCTTTGGCAAGAAAGTAACATTCCATCAGTTAAACTTAGGCAACTTATTATTTGCAGGTTATTCCACTTTTGGGGTAAAACTACATTTATGATGTACATATCTTAACTCTTTTTTTTTTTTGTCTTAATCAACACAACCCCTCTTCCCACTCTCTGGATACTGACAGGTGTTTATAAATCTCTCAGCCATACATCTGGCTTTGAGCAATAGGAAACAGATTCTTAATGCTCAAGAAAAGAACGTGTGGCTTTGACATAAACAGACAAAAAGAACCAGCGAGCCTTGCCCAGAAACATCAAGGGGGAAGGTGAAAGGGAATTTAAAAAACATGCTGCTCAGCTGAGCATCATCTATGACCAAGCACAAACTTCCTTCTGCCTGGCCTCAGTCACCTCTGCTCTCCCCAGGATGCTGACACGACACTAGCTCTGATCAAATCACTCCCCAGCTTGAAACCCTCAAAGGCTCTTTACTCACCTCCACATAAACGCCATACCCTCACTCTGACTGCCCACCTGCTTCCATATACTCCTGGTCAGGAGCCACTTGCGCCTCTACTACTCCCGCCTCAATTTCTCTCCTCTGCTGCCTGGAATCTCCCTCCCTGGGCTCCAGGCTCAGCTCAGTCTTCCTAAGCTGCCCCAGGAGCCTGCCTCCCAGCTACCCTAAAGTGCTTCATTGGTGCATTCCTTAGCACTCAGAATCCTCTGCTTCATGTTGTAGCTATTTTGTCCACACCAATTAGTTATCTCTCCCAATAAAACAGGATACTAAGGTTAGGAGAAATGTCAAATTAATTTTCATTGCTCCTCCATCCCTGGCCAAGAGCAGGTGATAAAAAACAGAGAGACAAAGAATAAACAAATAACACCACTAAGAGTGCTTCAGTGAAGCCCAAAAGACAAGGTATTCACTCATAGTGCAACTGGAGACCAAGGCCTCTACTGATTTAAAAACAAAAAACAAACTGATGAGTTTCTGGCATTCATCAGTAACAACTTCTGAAGTTGCCCCCTCAGCTCTCTCTCCCCTGCTCTCATGACTAGGCACCAAATTCAGCGGTTCATCATACTTAACAGCAAAACATCATACTTATTTAGTGGATAATTGTGTATAATTCTTAAATTTAATAAAACAACAAACTTTAATTTCAATTAACATTTACTTGCATGTACATGAACTGGAGCAAGGTAATTCGCTGGGAACTTGGACAGCCCTCATTAAACCCTCACAACAGACCCATGAAGGAGGTAGCGTCCACCTGAAAGATAGAAGTGGACATCCACTCTCACTGCCACACAGCTAGTTGGTGGGGAGAGAGGGCTGACCCAATTGTGAGGTGAGCATTCCTTACACTGTGCCATATTGCTGCAGAGTTTATTTTCCAATTACAAATGTTTCACTGAACAGAAAACCTCTACTGATCTGAAAGCCATGTTTACACACAGCCGTTGCAGACATAGTACAGTGCGAAGACGATCCAAGGAAGGCTTCCTGTCACTATTCAGAGCCAGAAAAGAGTCACTCCTTTGGTCAGGGCATCAGCCATAACTAAAGTGATCATATACATGATTGATGGTCCAATCTAGGACATTTTTTGAGAGTGAGAGGGAGCACTGTACAACAGGCATACATGGGGACACCTGGCTACCCTTTCCATAAGGAAATACTCTGACTAGAAGGGTTCTCTGGCATCTATACATCATTATTAGAATTATTAACTCCTGCGTAACATTTTAAAATTTGCAAAGCACTTTCCAAGTGCTTTTTTAAAAATTTGGCTCTGTATCAGCACCTAGGAAAGTGTACATTTATACATGTCCCATCTTACGGATGAGAACGGTTTCAGAGAAACAGAACGTCTATGAAGGTGCATAGTTCCAGGTAGAAGAGCAGGCCAGACCCAGTGCTTGTGTGTCCACCATTCCAGTGTGCTCTGATGTGCCCTCGCCACTCAGGTTGCCTTCCAAGAGGCAAGCTTCTTGAGAGAACAAGACAACAATGTTGGCAAATGACAGGAAATGGAGAGAGAAGGAGGGGGCGCTATTCTAAGGTAGACAGAGGGCTCGAGCAGGGCAGCCCTGGGGGGCCACAAGGGAGGCAACAAACGGTTCAGATCCCAGGTGCAGACCTACTCACTGCTTGGCAAGCCATGCTGTGGCAGGTGTCACACATATAAAGTAGAGGAAGATGGGCACGGATGTTAGCTCAAGGCCAGCCTTCCTTAGCAAAAAGAGGAGGATTGGCAGCAGATGTTAGGGAAGGGCTAATCTTCCTCAAAAAAAAAAAAAACTGAATAAAGAAACACTAGACGTGTAGACTGTACAGTAGGTTCTGTACTGTGACTTCCCAGATCACAAACTCAGAGAAGGGCAGGACAGAGACAGAATTAACCATCAAATCCATCCATAATCCCCTCACTCCATTATGGCCTAAGGTCCCAGCATCCTGACCACCAACACAGTGTCAGGACTAGCCACATACAGCCGCATGGCTAAGTTTAAGTTGTAACTTGCCTCTCTGCTCACACCTACCCTCTGTGAATGTGCTACAGATACATGAATTAAAGACTAAAGGTAGGCACAGAGGAAGCCTGGGCCCAGCTGGAGAAACTTCATCCCGGACAAGTTGCCTGAGCCTGTCTCCACATCAAGGCTTTGTGGATTTCAGGGTTCTTCATAGCCTAGCTCCTGGGTCTTTCCAGCACGGCAGGGATGCTATGGAGGGAAACTAGCAGCCTGGTCTGGCACTTCACATAGCTTTTAGCTATCTCTTTAGCTATTATAGCCATATGGGGTTGACAACATGACTCCTATTTTATAGGAAAAAACCCTGAGATCCAGATTAAGTAACTCACTTAGATCCCACCCCTAACAAACAGCAGGACTTAGATAAAAATCTAGATCTTATGAGTCCAAGCCCACCCTCTCCTATCCATGCTATGTTCTCAGCACAGAGAAATGGCTCTATGTGTGTGAGTCGAGGGCGGGGGGGGGGGGGGGGGGGGCAGTCTGCTGTATGTCCATGAGAGGCATTCTCTGAGTGAACTGGAATCTTTATACTCCAGGTCCAAATAAACCTCCTCCCTGTCCTATGAGCTGCTGCCCAATGTTTGAGCACTGAATGGAGCACCATGAGGCAAGAGCAAACCAGAAGCATGAGGAAGGCAGATCTTTATTCCATTCTAGATTATAAGCCAAAATATCCAAATAACTGGAATTTTTCTCATTGTTCATGTTTTTCAGAGAAAAAAAGACCTTGTGAGAAACAAGGTTTATACTGAAAATATACCAGCTTGATTGTTGAACAACACCTGGCTGTACACAACATAATACAGGAAAAAACACAGGTGTTCTAATGCTTCCATACTTGCTTACTTCCAGACACTCTGAAAGACCATCACAGTGACAAGACACACTCCTGTGTGGTCTAGCTGAGCCTAGAATTAGAGAAGGTGAACAGGGCTGTACGTCCACATACTGGAAACCACTGTTTGCATACAGGCTACAATTTTATCAATCTTCTGTCAAAAAATGTCCTTACAGCCCAAGTTTTCTTAAATATACAACTGTAATATGCATTTCCTCATGAGCTAAACCACCTCTCCTAGAGTGTCATTTAGATCCCAGGTCTCTGTGGACACTGATAGGCTGGAAGGGAAATACCTCCTGACAAAAGTTGACCTTCACCACATTTGAGGCACAGTCCAGTCATCTGTGCTGACTCCAGAGGGTGAAGGCTCTAATCTTAGCTATGCATCTTACCAGAGGTGTAACCTTGACTTAACCTTGTGCCTCAATTTCCTTATCTGTCAAAAGGGCTTCATAATAGCACCTATTTTATCGAATTGTTTTGAGGCTTGAATAAGATCATATATGTCAAGTGCTTCTATATATGAAATGCTTAGAAGATTGCTTGGCACATCGTAATTTTCAATTAGTACCATTTACTCTCTCTCATAACCTTCACCCTGAGGAGGCAGGGATGAGGAACCATATGCATGTATTCACATTATACTTAGTCAAGACTGGACAACAGCAGAAGGCAACCAGTGAAGGCCAAGGCTGGGTGTTTAACAGATAGGAAAAGGGGCTGATAGCTTAAGTGGCAAAGATAACTCACAGCGGGAGCACCAGTGTGGTCCACACATTCCTACCTTGGAAACGGCGCTCCCTGGTACAAGCATTGGCCTGGGTCTATCAGAGGATCGTCTCCACAAAGTGAGCCAGGATGAGAAGATGTACGTGATACCTGGAACTAGGTACACAGAGCAGCTAGAATTCACAGCACAAGCAAGGAAATTGCGTCTAAGAGTCCAAGGCCAAAGACCAACTTGGAAGACTTAGAAAGAGATACACAGCACCAGCTGCTGGAAGTTGGTGTGAGGCAGGGATGAGAACAAGAAGGAACTCAAATAATATTACACAAGGAGGTGCACGAGGCAGGAGGGGCAAAGGTTTCTAAACCAGCAACAGGGAAAGGTGCCTCTGTATCAACACCTTTTTCTGAGTGACAGCTGCCTTGTGTCTGTGATGTTTCTGGAATGTCAGCTCCTTCCCTGGTTAGGCTGAATACTCCTGAGGTGGTCACAGCAGAGTCTCCTGCAGCTTACAGAGCACCTTCTCTTTTGTAAGTCTCCTCTCTTCTTGCCAGGCCACACAAGATAGCCAGGGAGGCCATGCATCAGCCCAAGTCACAACAAAAGGAAACCCCAAGAAACCACAATGTTCTAGTCCCATCCGCCCCATGGAAAGCAGCCTTCCAGGATTTCCTGGCTTAAACTCACATTTTCAACATCTCTAGCCTCACCACTAACCCCATCCATGGAGAATCAGATTCCAGGGCATGCCAGTCAAGAAGTCACCCAGAATGCCAATCTATACCAAGCACCAACACAGTACAGGGGACCCCAAATATCTTTACAAATATCAAGACTTGGGGGAAACTGCATTTATCACATCTCTTTGCACGAGCACACAGTATGAGCTTGGAAGCAACGTTATGATTAGTACTCTGTACGGGAAGTGAATCCCAAGTAGTAACAGGTGGTTGTTAAACTGCGTTCTAGGGAAAGGGGCTGCTCACCTGCAGGGTCTTCACTTTGCTGAGTGGGATTCACATGTTTATCGCCAGCAGTGCAGAGGCTGTGTGGGACACCAGCAGCTCACTCAAACTCGGCCTCTCCTCCCAACAAATACGGTACCAATATTAACGGAGTATCAGTTCATCAGCATGTCCAACTGTGGGTACACCTACCTCGTGCCAAACTTGCCCTTAAGCCAGAGACCCTCGCTCTTCCTCGCACACACAACTATTCTCACCTCCCCACATGTCTTTCTGCCCCTTCTTCTCTCTATCAAGACCCATGCTCAAATTTGAGCTCTTCTGATAAGCTCAACAGTACTGGGTTTGTTTGTTTTTTTTATTTCTCATAACTGTTTGTTTTTATTGTGGTAAAATATATGTGATATAAAATTTACCATTTTAACCATTTTTAGGTGTACAGTTCTGTGGCACTAAGTACATTCACATGGCTGTGCAACCATCACCACCATGCTTCATTCTTGCTTTCACTCCTAAGCATTGCAAAAGCAGAATGACATAAAAACTGGTGAGGTTATGTTAAGAAGTAGACACATAAAAGTCTGTATTTTCCAACTTACAACACAGACAACACTATCTAACAAATGCTTAATATGCAAGTTCAGTTTAGAACTTCAACTTCCTATCTGTCTCTCCGTATGTCCCTCTCACCCTGTATTGGATTCTGAAGGAAATGCCTGTTTTTATCTGCTCTCCCACGTGCTCCAAGGAACTGAGGCAGCACAGTGGGAGACACCAGGATCTGGCTGTATTGCAGACAGACTTGCAATTCAACTCTGGCACTGCAGCCAAATAGTCAATGTAGCCTTGAGCAGGCTGTCTCTGGGCCCGTGTTGTTCCCTTACCAATAAATCTGGGATAACGCACATACCTCTGAAGGCTGTTACAGGGACTGAATGAGATCACATATGTGAAAGCACCTGGCAAGGCAGACAATTAATCTTCATTCCTTATGTCAACTCTGTGAAATATCATATCTGAGATCAATGATAGCATAATTCCAAAAGGGCAAGGAAAACACCCTTAATTTTCTGAAATTTTATCACAAAAGAAACAAATAAGTTTGGATGATAAGACCAGCATGGTTTCCCATCTTACTCCTGATACAAAGGAGCCTGGAGCCCAGACGCTGCCTAAAGGTGTGTGGGACCATGTGCTATCATCCTGCATCTGGAACCGAGCAGTGTCTTCCTTACAATGCTCTGGAAACATTCTAAAATACCACAGCCAGCTGAGAGGAAAAAACGTCCATATTACTATAGTCACTGCTGTTGGGTAAAATTTTAAAATGGAACCATAAAACACCCACCCCAATGTTAAATGTGTTTATTTCCTCTATTCCATTTCTTGGTTTTCACATTTGAACATAGTGTCCTGAAATGCACAGATGCAGACCTGTGATTCCATCTTAGGCCCATGGAGGCACACATCCGTGACCTGTGATGACTCTGTGTTTGATACTTTATATATATTACTTCATTTAACCCTTACCAAAACCCTATTAAGTACTTACTATTATCTCCATTTTAGTGTTGTAAAAAGTATACCTCAGAGAGGTTAGCTAACTTGTCAACATCATAGAGCAGGAATTGGGGGGAAGGGAGTACCCAGGATAGGCTGCTCCTGCTGGAAACCACGTCCTCTCTGGCCTCTGAGCTTATCCTACAATGGTAAGCGCACAACAGTCCAAATGAAGGATTCTAGAAATATCTGCACACCAATCATCAAGAGTCTAGGACCCAAGAAAGAAATTCAAGAGGCCACAGGTCAAAGCAGTCACCTGCTTTCTGCATAAGTCTCTGATTTCTCCAGAGCTAAAGGGCTCCATTTGGTGGTAAATTTAACATTTGAGTCTCCCTTTAGGATACTCTGCTCATAAATAAAAAGAGCTGGGAAATGGAAGGTTTTAGCAAAACAAAAGCATCTGTCAGAACAAATAGTAATTTGAATGTTTTTTACTTTATAATTCCTGTATTTGTTTTGATGTTATAGCTATTTAAGAGCTACAAAAATAAGGAGTTTATAACTATCTTTATGTTGTATATATTATGTAACCTTAAAATAAATACAATTTCAGGCAACACTGAAATTATGTCTTGTCCTTATTGTAAATGGGTATCGACACTCCTCAGACATTAGGCTACCATAATGCCTCTAAAAAAGAAAACAATCACATTTGTCGCAGTAGGAAAACTTTGGAAAGAGTGTAGAATGGTTTATAGGGAAGAAAATGGAGATGCATTTGGCGCTTATTAGAAAAAAATGTAAATTTTGTATTATTTACACACAGAAGAAATGTTATTAAATAAGGGTTAGGTTTGTAACTGAGGACCAGATGCCAGGCTAGATGGGGCAACGTAAAAACCAAGCACGCACACCACAGTATGTTCTGATGGCTCTCTTAGTAAACCTAACTTTCCTCATGCCAAGAGCATGCAAGATTTTACAAAAAGCCATTATCAATCATTTCTACATCTATTAAACTGCAAGCGGGAAGATCATCTAGGCTTCTGTGCATATCACAGAAGATTTCATAGATTGGGGCTGGCCCCGTGGCCGAGTGGTTAAGTCTGTGTGCTCCGCTGCAGGCGCCCCAGTGTTTCGTTGGTTTGAATCCTAGGCACGGACATGGCACTGCTCATCAAACCACGCTGAGGCAGCGTCCCACATGCTACAACTAGAGGGACCCACAACGAAGAATATACAACTATGTACTGGGGGTCTTTGGGGAGAAAAAGGAAAAAATAAAATCTTTATTAAAAAAAAAAGATTTCATAGATTATGAAAGACAGAGAGGAAGACAGTGGAAAGACAGAGTCTAAGAAAGATAAAAAAAGTATTAGTAAAAGGATCAATATATTTAAAAATGCAGAAACTACTTGGGGATGAGAAAGTGATCCAGTTTGTCTGGAATTTCAGTCCCAGCAAGAGAAAGAAGGAAGACAACACCAGGGTGCCTTGAACTCCAGGCTGAGGAGTCTAGACTCTTTTTAGGAAGCAAGGATATTGGCAGATCTAGAGAGGGGAGAGAACAGAGGCAGGAAAACAGACTGCCTCATTACATTCCTTTCATCTGCAACACTTTACATATGGCTGGCAAGAGCTCTGTAAAAATGTGCTTAATAAAAGCAGTCCCACTAGGGAACTGCTGTACCAGCACTAGCAGGACAGGGACTCCTGAACTGCAGATAGAAAGGGGGCAACATCACAGACCATGCTGTGGGGAGTTGTCCCTCTGTGTTTTTCTTTCTAAAGAGCCATCAAGGTCTTATTATTTGGGAAATGCTGCCCACTGTCTGGCCATTTGGGACCTTTATATTGCACAGTGTCATATTAAAGACTTGAAAAGTTCTACAGTAAAGAAACCAATCTAAATTTCTTCTTCCAGAATTTGGCCATGAATGTATCCCTACCCCTTTTATTGAGAAACAGCTCTCAATATCTCCTAAAACAAGCATCCTCCAGGCAACTTTGGAAAGTGAGAGCTAAGATCACCCATGGGTAGCACACGGATGCGAGCTTGTAGGGATGAGTAACAAGCTGAAGGTCTGGGTGGTAGGAATGGGGTGGGTCAGCATCCTTCGGGGCTCTTTAGAGCCCTGGGAACAGTGCAGCTTCGGTCACATGTCCAGGTAAGACCACATCCACCCATGCAGAGTCCCAGCACTCTTGCTAGTGTGAAAGAATCCCATGGAGGAAAAATCGGCATCGCAACAACTCAGTTTAAGTGATTCTTCCTTTTTGGTCACTAGTGGCTAAGAAAACCTGGTCACCAGCATCCATAAAATAGTTCTCTTTGAGATATCTGAAAACTATTAAATCAACTCTCATCCTTCTCCTTTATGAGTGAAATCACCTAAATTTATTTAACAACTAGGTCTGATTATCCTTTTCACGAGAAAGACTTGTAAATCCTACAGGAATTTAGCTCATTTATCTAGTTATCCAAGGTTAAATGTTTTTTCTAACATTGAAAGAAATGATTCAAAGAGCCAAAGGAACCTAACTGTGTAAACCTTTATGGTATCTAAAGGTGGCATTGGGGGTAGGGGAGAGGCAGAATCTCAAACCAGCAATTTCTTTAGGATGTACACAGTAATACCAGGTAGGCTGCTTTGCAAGTCACCTGAGTAAATGTCAGACGAAATCTCCATCACCATTGTAACGCTTCAATGGAGAGATGACTGATCCAGTCTGGAAGTATTCCCATTTCTCTCTGCCCACAGGCACTGGGGTTTGTTTTTATGAGTCTTATCTTGCTGGAGTCTATCCATCTACATCATTACCTCAGTGAACTACAGCCAGGCAGAGAGACTGCCTGAAAGAACAAAAACAGTAAACTTAGGATGCTTGACTTTTCATTTGCCCAGATGAAATATTAGCACTGTCGTCATAACTCCTGGCACTCAGGTAGCCTTTAGAGCAGCTGCTGCAAAGAGCGCCATAAACATGCATTAATTTCATGACACACCACAGGGCAGGCAGGGCTGCTCCATCTCACAGCTGAATGGCAGAGACAGGCCACAGCAACTGTAAACAGGCAACCGGAAGAAACTGAGATCAGCACAGTCTCAGAAGTGAAGACCAACCATTCTTTTTGGAAACTCAATCACGAACCTTAATAAAGTTCAAATCTTTTGACCCAATAATTCTGCTCCTGGGAGTTTATCTTAAGGAAATAACCCAATATACAAAAGAGCTTTTTACACAAAGGTGTTCATGAGAGTATTATCTATAAAGGCAAAACAGTCAAAAACTGCAATGTCCAACAATAAGAGCAGAATTTTAAAATTCAAGTAAACATATATAAAAGAATATTATGCAGCAATTTTAAATCATGTTTGTAAAGAAAATACTCATAATGTAATATAAAGAGAATGACCAGGTTATCAAATTGAATATATATTATTAACACAGTTATGTGAGAAGAAATTTGCACAGGAAAAGACTGGAAGGATACAAGCCAAAATGTTAACAGTGGAAAGCTTCATATGGCAAGACTATGTATGGGTAATTGTTTTTCTTCTTTTGACTTTTCTGTACTTTCCAAATTTTCTTACAATAAGCAGGTATTACTTGTAAAAGGGGAAAATTACATTTTTTGCTATAAAATAGTATCTAAATAATTAAAATTATTTCTAAATTACAGGTGCTAAGAAAATTACAAACAATGTATCAATTCCTGTATGCAAAGATTAGCCTAAGAATATCCTAATTAGGAAAGTGAATTTGCAATATGTATCCATGTGGGTATACCTACATTCACACAGGAAGTAGGATTTAACACAGGACTTCTAACCACACAGGTGGCCCAAGCTTCCACCACCTGTCACGGTAATTTCACATACTCCAAACAAGCAGTGGGCTTGCCATGCAAACACAGCTTCACACAAGTCTCCTAGCCTTCTCTCCTAGCCAGACTGTAGCTCCTAGGCACTTCTTAAATAGGAATCCTGCCCCCCTCACCCCACCCCCGCCCCACCACCAAGAGAACTAGAACATAAAATATAAACTGATAAATTTTTTTCTTTTTTGTTTAAGTGCTCTGATGACCTCTTTTTGTGTGTGTGAGGAAGATTGGCCCTGAGCTAACATCAGTTGCCAATTTTACTCTTTTTGCATGAGGAAGATTGTCCCTGAGCTAACATCCATGCCAACTTCCTCCATTTTTGTTCATGGGATGCTACCACAGCATGGCTTCATAAGCAGTATGCTCGTCCGCACCTGGGATCTGAACACGCAAACCCCGGGGTGTCAAAGCAGAGCTCGCAAACTTAACCACTACACCACCAGGCCGGCCCTCATAAACCAACAAGTTTTTTTAGGTGAAGGTATGGTTAACTGTGTACTGACTTTTGTCTTGCCTTAAAACAAGATTTAAAGCCAAGGAAAAATGCTTTAACCCCTTCACTATTTAAGATATCTAAAGCAAGACTCCTTTCCATTAACCTAGAGAATCAGTAAAATCAGTGAGAAACTAAGATGTTAGCATTTTTAGTGGCCCTGGGATAAGAAAAGACTAAAGTCAGAAAACATAAGAACAGCAAATCAACTAAGGGGGTGGGCACCAGCCTCCTGCTCACCTCCATCTAAGACTACAGCTTTACCCAGCTGCTGGGGCAGGGACTGAGGATCAGCTCTTTCATCCTACACCATAAGTAACTTCTACCAACTCTGTGGGTAAAGAAAAATGAGAAGAGCAAGCAAAGAATAAAAATGATGAGCCGAGTCCACAGGGATCCACCTCTAGAGAAGGCCAGGTACTTACACCTCCTTTATTTTACCACTGGTTATTTCCCAAAGATATTGGGAAGCTAAAACCATTGTATGCCCAGCTCTGATGACTAATATTTAACACTTGACATCTTCTTTTAAGAATGGGCACATTAGTGAATTCGATCATCCCTGTTGAAGGAATGGGACAAGTCAATTCCTTTTTTCAAGAATTGACTCTCCCAACCCACCCTTCCCCTTTAAACACCACTCTCTACACAGTGCTGGCTCTCAGTGCTTCCCAGACTTTCACATGCACTGAGCACCTCAGGATCTTGTTCGGATGCAGGTCCTGATATAGCAGGGCTAGGCAATGCAGAGACTAATTAAATCTCAATCTCTGAGGGTGAGACCAGGCAGCAGTAAGGCTTCCCAGGTGACCCCCATGTGCAGCCAAGATTGCACACAGCGCTAGAAGATTTGGAAAGGCCACCAGCTCAATCTAACTCCTGGCTACTCTGCGTGTGCCCCCTGCACCAGCAACACCAGCACGTCAACACTGGCCTCAGAGTTGTTGTGAAGACTGACAGAGGTAATACAGGTAAAGTACGCAGTAAGTTCTCTAAAATATTAGCCATGGTTATTATTTTACTACTAGTAGTAGTATGATTATTATTCAGGCTGATGCAACTGAGAGGAGGCCAAATTTGTAAGGAAACAGAGTTCTTGGGAAAACTTTGAGTTAAAAGAAGATTAAGAAAATATGGGTTGGGGAAGAGCTTTGAGAGGGTAGCTGAGAGCATGTGCGTGGGGAGGTGATGCAGGGCCCTGTGCACTGCCCACTACTAGGGTGGTAACAGTCATCACAACAGCTGCCATTTATTTGGGCCTTAATTAATGCACCAGGCACTGTCCTAACTACTCAAATTCTCCAGGCAAAACCTAGGGGGTTTCATTACTCAGAGTCTACTGTCCCAAGGCCCCAGACTCAGGGCAGCCTTGGATCCTGATGAAGTGGGGGCTTTCTTTCCCTCAGGGCAGAGGAGTTGCAGAGCACCCCAAAGAGTGGTGAGGACTGGACACAAGTATCTAACTGTGAGCCAAAGTGGACCAGCACCAGGCTCAGGATGGTGAGGAAACTGTGCCTACAATCCCTCCCCCGCCACCTCCACTCCCTGGTCAGGTCCCCCTAAAGGGCTAACTGCCCAAGAGGGTACTGGCACTAAGGCAGGAGGCTCAGCAGCCAGGCAAAGGAGGCGACAACTGCAGGAGCTTTTCAGCCCTCAGTGGGCAATGACACAGCTGGGGAGCATGGGGCCTAGTCCAATCTACATTTTGAATCCTGTGTAGCTCTTCCTCAGGTTCTTTTTGTCCCATCCTATCCTCCTTCCCTTTTCTCATTCTCTCTTCCTCTCAGAACTGCTTTTAAAAGCTTCCTCATGAGCAAGCTGTGATGGCCTAGTGGTTAAAGTTCAGCACACTCCGCTTTGGCAGCCCAGGTTTGGTTCCCAGGCGCAGAAACACACCACTCATCTGTCAGTAGCCATGCTATAGCAGCAGCTCACATAGAAGAACTAGAAGGACTTGCAACTAGAATACACAACTATGTACTGGGGCTGTGGGGAGGGAAAACAAACAAATAAACAAACATAAATAAATAAATAAAAGCTTCTTCCCATGTACCTCAATGCCTCTCTCCCTCCAGCTGTCTCCCAGGGAGTAGGGAAGAGAGAGTGAAGGGTGGTGCACCTGGCCACTTCACAGAGGTACTTCCTGTCATGGCCCTGCATGCCCAGAGGGGGAGATGACATTTCATGAAGTAACAGCTCATGTGACTGAAACAGCTGAAGTGTACCACATAAGGGAAGATCGGGCCAGCCAGGCTGGAGTCTGAAGATGGTTCTAGAGAGCTCAGCTTCATGTACTATTCTGAATTGACATTTAAATAGCAATTTCACTCATTTTCAATGGGCCATGATCATCCTAGGAGGACCTTCCCCAGCACAGGCCCCAGGATGGAGGCTCTCATGTTACAGATGCAGATACTGAGAGGTCTAAGGAGTTTGCTCAAAGGTCGGAGCACACGGAGCAGCAAAGACTGGATCAGGCAACCTGACTCCAGACTGCGACTCCACATCAGAAACCGCCAAGGTCTGGAAAGCATCATGTTCTGTGTTCAGCATCTCACATATGTTGTCTCGTTTTTCCTCAGAGCAACACTGTGAGAGCTGCACATGACTATTTTTATTTACAAATGAGCAAAGACAAACAGAAAGGAGCTCACTGACTGTCCCGGGGCAGAGCCCTAGTCAGTGGAGAACGCAGAGTCCAAGTCAAGTCTATGTGGCTCCCCAGCCTGAGCCGCAACCTCTCTCCAGACACCCCAACAACCTGACCTGCTCTCTCCACAAAACTGGAAAAGCTGCAAACTTTTAGGACTCACAAGACCAGAGAATATGGTCACTTCTTGTGATTATTTTACCACCTTTCAATTTTAAAAAACCCCTCTTTATGTAAAAGTGTTTTCCCTGGGTTCAACTTCACAGCCTCCATTTTACAAGTGAAGAGCCAGAGGCCCAGAAGGATTAAGTGGCTTCCTGGGATATTAAGTGAAGCAGACAAAGAACCAGGACCCAAATTCAAAAGCCCCTGTGTCTCAGGCCATGGCTCTGGGGCACCAGCCAGACTGAGAGGTTCCCTGCAACACGTGCAACTGGTAGCCAGGGGTCCTATCACTGTCAAACAGTGATACCAGGCTTCTCCATGAACTCATTTATAGGAGAAAGATTCTAACTGCAAGGTTAGTTCAGCAGAGTTGCTACCCCACTACTATTTGCACACAAATAACTCTGAGGAATATGAGGAGGGAGAGGTTAATCATCAGCAATAACTTTATTCTCTCAGAGAGTCTTCCCAGTTATGTAAAGAAAAATCACATCCCCTGTACCTTGCCCTGCAAATGACACATTTCCTTTAGAGAAGAGACTTTCAAGATATTGGGTGTGCCCTATTACTCAAGAGAAGCAAAATCATAAGATGTCAAATGCTTCTTCAAATTCCTCTTTAGAGAGAAGGAATACAAGCTGTTATTTTGTGAAAATCAGTCACCATGGCAGCCTGAGCCCCTTGACTCTGTATGGCCTTCAGTTCATAAATGCAAATGTACATTCATTTAATACAGCTGTTTGGTATTTTATTACCTATCAACTAAGAGTTAAAATAAACTTTACATTTAAGTGTGGAGGATTCTCACCTGTGAAAGCATTTGTGGCCTGAAAACCAGCTTCCTGCATACTGCTCCCCAGACAAGCCTGTGCTCCAACTCTTAAGCTGTCCTGTCAAGAGGAAACCACCTGGACGAGGCCTCAGGTCACTTCCATCTTAGCTTGTCGGAGTCCATCGCTCTGCCCTGTCCAGCTTTTGGTAGCATCTGATGCCCACCTGCCCTGCTCCCAGACCCTGAGAGCAGGCAGTACCTGGGACGGCACCCAGTCCCACAACGTGCACACTTGGGGCACACAGTCACGTCAGCCGTCCAGCCAGAGAGTGGAGGCCATGGTGAGCCGAGGAGTGGAGGAAGCTGTCCCGCTGAGACCTGCTTTCCCACCTTAGAGTGAGGGCCTCCTCAGCCACTTGGCAGCCAGCATCCTCCACGGATCTCAGTCACTCCAAGGGAGTTCAGTATGGTCTGATCCGTTGTTCCCTGTGCTTCGCCTCTCCACTTGCTGAAATTAAAAAGAAAGAGATCACTTTCCTGATGACCTGTAGGAACATTAAATTCAGTAGACCCAGAGAGGCCAAAAAAGAAAAAGAAAAAGCTACCCAGAGCTGTGCTCATGACCACGTTGTGGGCACTGGGGGAGCTCTGGGCAGGGGAGGGCTATGGTGCCTTTTCCTGAGTGCCTGTGAAGGGGCAGGAAGGGGGGCTTGGGAGTGGAGCCCACAAGACGGCATTCGCTCCTCCAAGCCTCTCTAAGAACAGCCACAAAGGTCACACAACATTCAAATGTCCTTCCCGAGATTACTCATAGTTCACAGACACCCTGAAGAAGAAACCCATTTCCCAAGCTGGTTCTTGAGGTCTTAGAAGTGGGGTCTGAGGTTCATATCCACTGCTGTCAGCACTCCAGGAAGGATTTGGGTTGAGCAGTCTTAAAAAGTGACTCAAGGGGGAAAATAAAGACCCATATTAATTTTTTAAAAAGAGTGGGGAAAAAAAGCAAATTTAATCTATAAACTGTTCCATATCTATTAAATAGTAATAAAAGCACTTTACAAAATTCTTTTCAGATATTTTAATGTTTCAGATATTTATATTATACAAGCAGCAACGTTAACAACAAGAATGTCAGAAGGCCAAAGGACCAGACTTTTAAAACACAATGCCAAATATGAATCTCCAGTATTGGAGAAAAGAAACCTTTTTTCCATTATCATGACTTCATCCTAATCAATTAATAACTAATTTTTAGAAAATGTAACCTTATTCCTCTTTTTCACCATCAAACTAGAGAAATGAAAAAGAAGTTAAGAAAACAGCGCATAACAGAAATGAGCCCTCTGTTAAAACACTCTTGCTGCTGTAAACATGAATATAAGGTAATAAAGTAAAACGTCACTAATATAGACTAACTATAAGGAAGATTTCATGTATTAATGAAGCACTTTAATTATATTAAGAAATTCAACTGCACTGCCTTCATGTACCTGCAGTAACAATCTCAGTTAATAAGGTATAGACAAGTAGGAGTCCTTAAGTTTAATGAATAGGTGAAAAATTCATTTTAATTAAAAATAATTGGGGCTGGCCCCGTGGCCGAGTGGTTAAGTTCGCGCGCTCCGCTGCAGGCGGCCCAGTGTTTCGTTAGTTCGAATCCTGGGCGCGGACATGGCACTGCTCATCAGACCACGCTGAGGCAGCGTCCCACATGCCACAACTAGAAGAACCCACAACAAAGAATACACAACTATGTACCGGGGGGTTTTGGGGAGAAAAAGGAAAAAATAAAATCTTTAAAAAATAATAATAATAATTTATGTACGTAGTTTTGAAGCACTTGAAAATATGAGAAAACTTTTTTCTCTGAATTTAAACATTTTATATAAAATGACCAACACATACAGTATCAGCATACCAAAGTCCCACACTAACTTCTAAAGTAAACTGATCACATGCACTATAGTTATCAATTTTAGGAAATGAAACTGCCAGAAAGAAAACAAAAGCCCAACTGCCCTAAAACCTTGATTTTCTTTGCCCTTTTCTACGATGTTTTCAATGCACAGAAATGCTAGACTTTATTTGTTCTCTTTCTCTGAACTCAGAGACAACCTGAAGTATGGTGAGGCTTTTGTTGTTTTATTGTGGGGTTTTTGTTTATATTATTTTGTTTCATTGCAAAAGGTATGCTATGTCTCTTTTTAAAAAAGCAAGCTATCCTATATTACATTTCAAATGGCTATGGGAAAGATTGAGGCAGATGTGGATAGAAACAGAAGAAACAACAAACTTTTTTTTTCTTTTTATGTCTTTATCACTGTCACCAATTCTTCTAAAAGACAGGTATGGCAACAGGTGTGTAACAGCCCATTTTGAGGTCTCAGGTATGGTCTTGGCCAGTATTTTTAGGGCATGATGTCTGTGGTTTCCAATAAAAGCCAGAGGGAAACAATTGTGTAATCTCATTAATAGATAACTTGTATATTCCTACATACTCTCTGAGTCTCCTTATATGCAATTTTCAAGTTAAAACAAAACTGTAACTGCCATAAAATGTTCTCTTCCTAACCACTCACAGTACAGATAAGATATACTTTCTAGAAATATATAAGAAAGAAGTGAAGATCCCCAGAACCTGTTCAGCGAGGGACCCGACCATCTGGAACAGGGCCAGGAACCCAGCCATGCTCAGTAAGACAGTGTCAGAAGACCCAATGGGCTAGGGAACAGAGGAGGGTGATGGAGATCAAGTCAGCAAAGGCACAGCACCTCTGCTTTCACAGCTTAGTAACCAATCAAGAAACAGCAAAAAGGCAGAGAAACTGAACAAATGGTGCCTCACAGGCTTGTCCTTCCTATCTTCCACTCTCATGTGGCTCCTGCTCATGATTCGCTGCTCTACTTCTAGTCTTAGCTCAAACAACGCTCCTCAGAGATGCTTCCTTTAGCATCGCCCAGGCTAAATTCAGAGCCTGGTTACCAGCTTCCAGCTTTCCAGCACTTGTCATAGTAGTGGCTGCATGCAGGGTCCTGATGGCTTAGCACCCATGTCTCCACTGTATTCTAAGCACCATAAGGACAAGGACAGGGACTGGCTCACTCTCCATTTTCCCTCAGCACCTAAGACACTGCATGGCACCCAGTAGGTACTCAGTAAATACGTGTTTCCTGAATAAATGGATGAGTGGATGAAGGCCATTGGTGTTCAAGGAGTGCACACAGAAGAGCTCAGCAAATACCTGCAAAACAAACCCACCCCAAGCCGTGAACAGACAAACAGCATTTCCCAGGCTGAGAGGCTGTTCTGCAGCTCTGGGTCTGAGCCTCTGAACTGGCAGAGCTTTTCCTATTACCCCACTACTTAAGATGAGACAGTGATTATGAGAGACCATTCCTATTGCATTCACACTTCACAGAACGTCCTATCCAATAAAAGCCCTTAAAGGTCATTGCTTTAAATCTCCTCAAACCACAGAGAGAAAACCCTAACCCCACAGAGGTTAAATACCCTCCCCCCAAAAAAGTAACTTAGCCCCAAAAACCAGTGTGCAGGAGTCAGGACTAATGCCTCGGTCTCTCGTCCTCCAACCACTAATCTTCCCACGCTACTTCTGAATCTGAGGCAATTCCCTAAACTGAAAGGCCTTTAAGCCTGATAATACTCAAATCAGGAAAATTAAGGGGGAAAAACAGACAAGAAGAATAAAGACAGAAAGAGGCAACTTACCCAGGATGCAAGGGCACAAAGTAATCCTGAGCCATACATTCAAGAGCCCCCTCTACAGGTATGCTGCCATCATCCTGTTGTCTACACACAGACACACACAGAAACACAAACACACACACACACAATGTTCTATTTATACAGGGAAGATGGGCAGGACCAACCAGGAAATAAATTAATTCAATATTTCACTTGAAAAATGTCATTAAGTCCCTCCCATAACAGAGCAACAGTTACTAAGGAAATAGAGCACACCAAACGGAAAAACACCCCCACAGGAAGAGACATTTTTTTAAAATATGAACACTCACAAAACCTAACCAAATAAGTTGTGGAATATGTTTGCTTTACCACTTATTCATGAAAATGTATATGAAACACAGTCCTCCTAAGAATCATTGGGGAATGAAAACTTAACTGCATTCAACAGATCACAGCTTTCATAAAAGTACACTGCAAAAATAGACATACGCAATTCAGGAAACATTAGGGTCACACACTGGGCACAGAGGCCAAAACCCAACAGAGAAGTGAAACAACCCTTTTTCAAAATCTAGTCACATTAAAAAAAAATTGTAGTGCATAAAGAATAAACACTGCAGTTTCATTTTTTATTTCCTCTCACTGTGGACAGACTGCTTCGCTGGCCAAGTGTCGGTTACCTAGGTAATGGCTAGACTGAGCAGCCGTATGGGCTCCGGGCTGCAAAGACTCTGGGAGCTGAGGCCCCATGCCTGTGTCTGACGACCCGTCACTGTTCTACCCCTCGGAGAAGTCCCAAGGAGAAAAGAACACTGAGAGATGAAGAGATGCTTCTACCTTGACAAACTGAGGCACTGTTGTAAAATTTAAAACATAAAAATTAATACATTGAGTTGTACTGCACTGCTTACTGAAAGAAATCTCAACTACTGGATGGTTCATTTAAGCTCAAAGTGGCAGTGGACTTTGAGTGAGACAGATGTGAGAAAAAGTGGCAAAAAGAAACCTGAGGATCTATTTCCAACTCAAGTTTGAAACAGGTGTCACCCTGGGAGAGAGATACCACACTTCTGCACACAAGCTCCTCTGCCTCAGGAACAGACAGTACAGACCTTGGCAAGTGCCCATCAGTCTCAAGATTTCCTAACAGCAAAAAAGGAGGCCCTTAGAAAAAACACGGCCCCTGCCCCAACAGCAGCTGTGAGACAGAGAGGAGCACCAGACAAGGTGTCCCTCCACTGGTTCTGGGCCCACTTACAGGACATGGTCAAGTCCCTCAGCCTGTCAGGCTCCTAGTTCCTCATTTGTCAAGTGAGAAGGTGAAACTCAAGGTCCTTTCTGATCTGAGTATGCCCTTGTGGCCACGTCTCTGGTCAAGGGACAGGACAAACATACAGGAAAAAGACACAGCAAACAAGGCAGAAGATCTGCACATAAATGCAAGTCTGAGAACAAGTCAGAGAAACAGGATGCCTGCAACCGGAGGAAGATGAGTTGGGGTGTTACAGATTCTTTATGCTACTTTTAATTTCTGTGATTCAGGGGTGTAAAACAATTCATAGCTTCAATGGTCTCTGGTTACTTAGTCACCATTTCAGGAAGCAAGTCCAAAATCTAAAACACTCATTTCAAATACACACAGGCTGTGTACAAGAAAGAGTGGCAGTTATATTAGAACATCTTTTAAAATGTCACCTTGGCAGTCCGGCCTTGTGGCCAAGTGGTGAAGTTCGCATATTCCACTTTGGCGGCCCAGGGTTTCCCCAGTTTGGATCCCGGGCGTGGACCTAGCACTGCTCATCAAGCCATGCTGAGGTGGCACCCCACATAGCAGAACTAGAAGGATCTATAACTAGAGTATACAACTACGTACTAGGGGACTTTGGGGAGAAGAAGAAAAAAGAAAAAGATTAGCAACAGATGTTAGCTCAAGGCCAATCTTTAAAAAGAAAAAAAAAAGAAAGAAAAAAGACAACAAAAAATTCCTTAAAAAAAATGTCACCTTGGCAAATAGAACACTTGAGATAAATCCTGAAGAATCTATAATCTGACGCTGTACTCAAACCAAGTTGGAGAAAGCTTCCCCCCAAATAATGAACCAGAATAACTCTAATGAATCAGTAAATCTGTAACTGTCTCCTTCACACTATCTAGGAGCGAATAAAGCCATAAGGGCTCGTCTCTCCCACCTCTTCATTTCATGAGGAGACTGAGGCTTAGGGAGGAGACGGAATGCAATGAAGGTGACTGTGATGATGAAGGCAGAGCTGGAACCAGGACCCTGCGCCCATCTAGGGCCACGCTCCAGGTTCTCCCTTGTACACAAACTGGCCAAAGGAAGAAGCTGAGAAGGGAGCACAGTGCACACCTCTACCAACTGCCAGTAGGGATCAGGGAATACTGAGATAATTTCTACTTTCCCAGGCCCAAATTGGGCCATGCCCACAACAAAAAAAAAGGCAAGGAAGGGTCAGAGGCTTGGCACAGAGTCAGACAGTCCCCAGGCGAATGTGTACTGAAGGTCATCTGACCTAGTCCGAGCACATCACAGTCACTTGGAATGTGGATGCCAGCTGAGCGGAGGACGGCTGCGGGAGAAATGGTTTCCCCTCCCAGCCTCATGTGAGGAGCACAGGCTGGCCACACCAGTAGTGGGGCTCTGAGATGCTCCACACCTAGCACTCACCCCCAACCCCCAATTTTCTTCAGATAAAATCAGGCTATAATGGGCATGACAGGCAAAGAAAAAGGGGATCATACGGGGCTAACAAGTGTTAGCAAAAAGGGAAGGAGAGCTGTGTTCTCCTCCTTTGGCGAGAATAGGAGAAGAGAATATGGACTGACAAGCTGTTTGTACAAAACAATTTTTCTCCTCCTTGCACACACTCTCCAGTGCCCTCATCACCCATCAATGCCTGCTCTGCCAACACCTGCACTGGGAGTGCCCACACCAAGTCACTGCCCTGCCTCAGGCTTCTAGTAGACATCTGCGCCTTGTCCACGATTTTCCCTGCTCTTTGGCCTACAGAACACCGCACAAGCTGCATCTTCTCATTCAGTATTTCCACAGCTATTTGTGGGGTCATTATTCTAGCCAGGCATTATTTTAGGTCCTGGAGGGATAGCAGTGACCAAAACAAACCAAGCTCCTGTCCCAGTGGTGCCTATATTCTTGCATACCTGTCTAGGGAGATGTTTCCTGACAGAAACCTTTTCTTGCTAGTCGTTATATCCTCAGCATTGTCCACAGAGACTAGAATACAGCAGGTGTTCAATAAATGCTGGTTATACTGCACTGAATCACATCTGAGGTTCAGCTAGGTCACCTCCTTGTCACTCTACTACCTCTGTACTACATTAGCTGCACAAAGTACCAAGGGCACAGCACACAAGGAGGCTGCTGGCTACAGGGCACTCAAACCCTGGAGAGCACTACATCTGGGAAGTTCTGGCTGGGAGGCTACAGCACAGGCAGTGCCAACTCCTCCGCCATTTAAAACACGCTCAAGTGAGAGCCTCACACCCAAACAGACTAGAGGACAAAAGGCCAGGTTCTGAGTCAGACTACCTTGGGTTCACCTCATTTTAGGCTATACATGATTTTGGCAGTTACTTAACCCCTCTGTTAAGTTTCCTCATCTGTAAAATGGAAACAACAATGGCATCTACCTCATAGAGTTATCATGCAATTAATGAGAAAATATATACAAAACATTGGTCTCTAAGAAATGCTAAAGGAATAATAGTTGCTAAAATGATTAAAACTCACTCAGCAGATGAGCGATAAATTATGCCTTTGAGAATATGCCCCACCTACCCTCTTCCAGTTCTTATCTGACCAAATCGGACACAACATGGCATTTTATCTTGTAGTTCCTCAGTTGATTTGTCTTCATTTTTTTTTAAGTTCTCAATAGACTAAAATCTAAGCTCAAAATCCTTCTATGTCAGCTAAAATTAATAACAAGAGAGAAACAGGGGAAAGGATACAAAATTAGAGAAAATGTGTGGGTGAGGTATTTGGTAAGAAATGTGGTAGAATAGTAGAAGAAAAAAAAAGTGACAAAAAAAGAGACTTGCCCTTAAAAGGAAGAAGAACCTCTTGACATTCAAATTTTTTCATGTTTTCATATTGAAATATCAAATTTAAAAAACAGCAATAGGCAGTAATAAATAAATTTAACCAAGGTTTTACATCTTCTTGACAGATAATCGTGTATGGGCCAATTTGCCTTTCTTCCATCCTTTTCCCTGTTTGGTTTGTTCCCTTTGTAAAGTGCTAACTTTTTAAGCCCTTTACACGCATTTCTCAAGCTTTCACAAGGCCCCAAGAAGGAAATTCTGCACAGAAAGGACATCTTACCAACCCCTCCCAACAGCTTAATAAATCCACCACTCTTCTATACAACAGGAGGTGTTGGAACAGAACCACCAAATACTTCAATAGCTAATAAAAATTAATCAACAGTAAAACAGCCAATGCTCCCTATAGAAATGAACAATTTGCATAATTTCAGTTGCTTGCATCAACAAAGGTTTCCTAAATGTCCCTTGTTTATGAAGCTCCAAACCAGCTCCACATTTACCTCTTTAATCAAAACACACAGGGAATGCCTGAATTTTCATTAAGTATTTTTGTCTTGTTTGCTCATATTTATCTTCTGAAAAATACATTCCTTTACGAAAAAGAAAACTTTCCGCTTCATAATTTTTTACAACTCAATATCCAGTTTGAGGTGGGTAGTGGTGAAGACAAATACTCCAATAATATTTTTCTTAGATATTTCCAAAGAAAAGTCTATGTTCCAGGACAGACATGGGAGAAAGGAGATGTACAATCAGCACCTGACAGGCACCTCCCCAACACCTAGGGCCTGCAAGGCTCTGACCAGCGGCCGGCCAGCAGAGACCATTGCTGAATTTAATGTAGGTGCAACTGTGGGTCACACACACACAGTGTTGTTTACCAATTTCTGCCCTAGTAGACTATTTACTGCCTGAACATGCCAAATATGACAAAATTTAGGAGAAGTCTCACTTACCTCTGGAGAGAGAAGGAGATTCCTATTGTCTGCAGAACAGATCCTTCTCATAACCTCTTAGAACTTAAACTTCCACTCAACCACTGTGCTTTTTCTCTCATTTAAGGAAACCAGAAGAAGAAACAATATGCAATGTATCACACACCACCATAGGAAGATCACAGATCCTATGACTACCTTAGAGAAACCACACGTTCTCACATAAGAGCTACAAGATAATCTCTAGACTAGCCTTTGAAGAATGACTTGGAATTCAACTGGGAAAGCTGTCATTTGAGACACACCAAATTCTGTAAATAGAACACATTTAGCCCAGTTAGCCTCGGTGGAGTAACTTAATCTGATCACAGAAATCTAAGGAGGTGAACATTTCAGCAGATGTCTGAAGGACATAACACAAAATGGTACTGTCTGAGGTTGGCCCCCGGAGCTGATGTCATCGGCAGCAACCAGTCCGAAAGTGTGACAAACAAGCTCTCAGTGGTACAGTTACACAAAATAATGAACGCTACATCTGTGAGAGGCCCCAGCACACCAAGCCATTTGATGAGCAGTGTCTGACTCCACATATATTAGGGAAACACTGATAGAGTTTCACATCTTCCTGGAAGGCTGGATGAGGCAGGGCCATGAAAGTCCATCTGTCCTGAAGAGCAGCTGTTGAAAGGGTCAGAGAATTCAGGGGAAAGGCTGCCTGGTATTTAACTAATAGGACTACACAAACCCTGTCCCTGTGTGTTCTGGATGCCTCCAGCCAAGCAGAAAGAGTTCATTAGACCAATTTCCGCTGCCTTGGTAACAAAAGCCTATGCGTGTGCTCTTACACAGTAAAAGCAAACGAGTGTTATTCATGGGGGAAAGCACTACAGACAGGTACTGTGTGTCCCGCCAAGCAGCACAGGCGGCAGTGGAGACATGCCCTCCTGTCATAAAGAACTGGCCCCTCCACAAGTCCAGTGTGATCAGAAGCAGTCTCTTACAGCACCTGAAGCCATGTGTTTACGAGTTTGCTCAGATTTAGAAGCACTTATCAGGGCTACAGAAACTATTTCATTCTGAATAGTGTGCTCAAACCAGCATCAGCATCTTTGATGCCGAGTGAATCTGTCTTACATGTCCACCATCAGATGTGGATAAGAGAATTCTTGGCATATTACCAAAGAAAACAGCAGGGCTCTGGCAGCAAGAAGAAATTTTAACCACCAAATTTGGAACCTGAAATCACTGTTCATGTTCCCATCACTTGCCAAAGTTAGCTACACACTGTCTGTGAGGCCTTCCGTGATTAAGTATGACACGGACCTTCCCAGCATGACAAGTGACTTTCTCTGCATTTAAAATAACATCTTCTTTCAGTTCTTCCTTTTTCCCTCTCAAAATCTAGCCCTTGTTATTCCCTTCTCTTCTCAGGTCAACAAGCAGGAAGTGACCCATTCTAACCCCTGCTCTGCAGTGGAGCCCTCAGCAAGCTTCTTCAGATAGAGGCCAGGGCCTCCTGCCTTCACATCCCCCGGAGGACAGGAGAGAGGTACAGACGGTAGAAAAGGGAAGGCAGGAGGAGACTTTACCATAATGTACAACATCATCAACCCATTTCCCACCTTCCCACAGTCTAGTGAAGTGAATTAGTTCCCTCAAACAGCAAGGAGGAGGATTTGATTTCATTCCTCCAGGAAAGCTGTTGCTGCTTTTCACCATAATACTCTCTCTAGGCCAGTGTTCCCCAAATATCCCAAGAGGAAGCAGGCAATCATCAAAACTAAATTTTGTCCATTTTGACTTAAAAACTAAATACATCTGAAACAGGAAAATACCAATATGTAAATACAGAAGACTAACATCAAAGACCAAGGAGCTGCCTATTTATTTGGGCAACCTGGCAGGAGGAAATGATGGAGAGAGAGGATGGGGGTAGGTGCTGAGAGTGGCTCCCATTAAGAGACAAATTGTTGCCATCAGGGGCTCTGCAATCTTCCCTGCACTCACAGTCGCACACTCCATGGAGACACTGCTCAGAGGAGCAAGCACAGCTTTGGAGTTAGACAGATAGGGCTTCCAACGACAATTCTGCTGAGAAGTACACAATACCCTACTCAGGCAGGTTACACAACCCCTCTGAACCTCAGTCTCTTCATCTGTCAAACGGGGCATTAATATACTACAAGGCAGAGGTGAGGACTAAATGAGAAAATAAATGAAAGGCATGTACATGGCGCCAGAACATCTAACAGGCCCTCAATAAATAGTTAAGGCACTTATGGGGAGCAGGAAGGAAGGGCAGGGATGACACTGCCTGTACTTGTCAGACCCTTGAGAGATGTGTGAAAGGTGTAGTCAACTGACCAGGCTATAAGAAGGGTGGGAGGAATAGCAAGGAAGGAAAAGGAAAAATAGAGCATCTCAAAGGGGCCCACTGAACAAACTTCACTCCATGGTTGAACACTCAAGAGTTAAAAATCTAGGGCCTGTTAGATTAGAATTTAATATTCTCATCTTCAA
The DNA here is from genome assembly GCF_041296265.1 of Equus caballus. Lineage (NCBI taxonomy): Eukaryota > Metazoa > Chordata > Mammalia > Perissodactyla > Equidae > Equus > Equus caballus. The sequence goes on from NC_091691.1 coordinate 45,284,902, forward strand.
ATAATTACTTAAATAGGTCAACATCAGGTATGTTTTACTTTTTTCCTTACCACAGGTGAAAACTCGGGCATCCACCCTGCCCCTGCTATCCTGGCCCTCCCCTTTCACCCCATTAGGCCCTCATTCCCACCCCAACACACAGAGCCAATCAATATTTACTGCATACCCACTAACTGTAGGGATTCCCCACATCAGAGAAATGACTCCTATTGAAATGATTCATCTCCTCACTTCCTTTGAATAAAAACATGTTATTATGTTCAATAAAACCATACAAGAAATAATAGCTAAAGATGACATTTAAATAACTTATACGAATATCTAAAAATGGCTTCCTGGAAGAAAAGGAAATGATTGGCATTTTCAAGGATATTTTAAGAGCTCCATCTTTTCTCCTCCTTCTGCACCCACCTCCCCCATCGAATGAGACATGACCACAGTCAGAACTGCACAGGCCCCTGGCCTAAATGTAAACTTGGGTAAAAGAGGGTTTTATAGTGAGGACGGAGGCTGCCATTGAAATTTAAAAGCAGTCTAGCTACTCTACTACCATCTCTTTCCCTTCTGGTTCCCATGGAAACAGACCTCAGATCGCCAAAAACAGGGTAAAGATAGCACCATGCCCAGTTTTCCTGCAATCTGTTTCCATGGGAACTAGAAGAGAAAGGAATGGAGGCTGGGTAGCTAGACTGCCTGCAAATCTCCATTCCCGTCAGCTGGAGATGCAGACAGTGCTGGCACGCCAGTCCAGTGGCCTGCAGGTCTCCACAGGCTCTTCAGGAATGACATGTCCACTCAGGGATAGAGTCTCAGAAAAAGGAAAGCTCAGCGGGCTAGACTGTGGGACCAAAGTCAGCTGCGATCCTCCAGACACACACTCAGCAGGTGATTCACCTTCTCAAATGTCCTTTCACCAACCAGGGTTGATCCATTTCAGACCAGTGTTTCCACATCGGGCTGGGCAGCAGGATCACCCCAGACCTAGTGAATCAAAATCTCAGGGGGCTGGGACCAGTATTCTGTAGCTTTTAATCAGCTCCAAAGGTGATTCTGACGCTTGGCCATTCTGGGAACCCAATGATCTAGATCAGAGCTTCCCAATGTTTAAGGTGCTCATGGATCCTGTGGGGACCCTGGTGAAACGGAGATTCCAGTTCAGCAGGTGTAGGGTGAGACCTGAGATTCTGAATTTCTAACCAGGTTCCAGAGGATTCTGATGTTGCTGGTCTTTGGACCACATCCGAGTAGCGAGGATTTACATTCTAGTGAATCTGGCTCTAGAAACCTCCTCCACAGACCAAAGATGGAAACTACAGCCATTCCCACAGTAGCAGCTTATTCCCATCTTCAGCCATCAGTCTACACCTGAGCCAGGCCTCTAAGGCAGATAGCTCTGGTCTTACGGGCTGAAGAGGAGTCAAATCATACTTTATATTACCCTCCCTCTACCTGTTTTCTCTGCCTCCAGAGACAATCTGTGTGGATAAGAAGGTAACAGAACAATCAAAATTCCTCTGTACTCATCAGGGGAAACAGGAGTGTCTCCTCCAAATCTGATTTCTCTAAGAAAGGTCAAAGCAAATTCTGCATAGTTGAGGATCAACTAGCGGTGGAAAATATACAAAATATTTACAATATTTATAAATAGAGATGCATTATCAAAGAAGAAGGGAACTGTCCACATGTCATTTTAAAAGAAGTGAGAGAGAATTTTGAAAAACTCTACAATTATTATAAGGAAATAACTCAGCTGGCCTTAAAATCCCTAATCTAAGATAAAATGTACAGAGTAAAAGTAGACTCCATGTTTCAACTAAAACTATGCAGAATAATAGAAAAGTAACGTTTATTTCTACACTGAACCGCAAAATAGTTTTAAACTATACAAAATGCCAGTGCGTTAGTCAAAAGCAAGTCACTGATTTTCAATTTTAAGAAATCTCCATTTTGCTTATATATAAAAAGGGAACCATTTCAATTTATGTCATTAAATACATTTTGTATCTTCTCCAAAAAGCATAATATATATTAATCTTTCAAAATTAAAATATACACAAAGAATTCAACTATAAATCATTGAACTACATTACAAGCTTACTTGAAAAATAATCTTCTGATTCTAAAAATGTAAAAGGTGCAAATCAATTCTTTGATTAGTCAGCACACAAGCAACAAAGAGAGCTCGGCATCTTGTATAGTCCTCTAACTGCAGGCAGCCAAAGAAAACTTCCCACGTACAGTCTGTGACACACACTTTCATTCCAATGAGGCAAAAATATACATAGATTTATTTATACATGTGTGTATAATGTCACATACAAACTTTAAAAAAAAACATGAGTTAGTTTTGAGACTCAGTTGCTTTTTAGGTTCCCAAAGCACATGAAGCCAGAGTGCTGTAACTGCTGTGACGAGAAAATAAAGTCAAAATAAGAGATTTCTGCATTTGCTTAAAAACAACAAACACACACAAAATAACAAACAGCTGTAGAAGAAGATGCCCAAGGGGAGTGAGCTGTTAAGTGCTCCACTAAAAAAAGATAAAAATAATTGGGAATAAATGCAGAGATGTGCATACACCCAGCTCTACTGAAATCTGTTAGTCTGCGAGACCCTAGCCAGAAATCTGTTGTGCGTATTTATTAGTGTACATGTGTTTACTTAGTGTCTACATGAAGAAACAACTAAAGCAGGGTCAGCAAACTTTCTGCAAAAGGTCAGATGGTAAATGGCTTTGCAAAGCATGTGGTCTCTGTCCCTATTCCTCAATTCTGTCGTTACAGCATGAAAGCAGCCACCACAAACAACACGTAAACTAATGAATGTGACGTGTCCCAATAAAACTTTATTTATACAAACAAGCGCTAGTTAGGTTGTGGCCTATGAGTCATAATCTACCAACTGTTGGACTAGACTACAAATTCCTTATTTTGGGGGAAATGTCTTACTCAACTTCCTCTCCATAGCTTCAGGGAAGGGAGGAGGGAAAAGGCAGTAGGATCTGTCTCATATCCATTTTTCAGTCACCCCTGAGGAAACCCTGGACTCTCAATAGCCCAAACGTTCTGGCATTTCCCAGCACTTATACACAGGCTCTGTACAGCTGCTACTAATTAACATACAATAATTACTTGTTGTGTGCTGTTTGTGTTCTCTGTATTTTTCTTGCATTTATCTTGTCTCTTGCACCAGATTCTAACAGTCCCAAGGGCAAAACTTGTTTATTTGCATTTTCCCTCAGAATTTAGCTTAATGTTCACAGTTAAGGATACTTCTGACAGACAAATCCCTCCTTTTCAAAGAGTAGGTAGACATATGGCTAAACAAGAAAAAAAACACTACCATCTTTTATGTTTACCCCCAATGCAACTGTGGCAGAGAGGACAATCTCCAGGTCTACCCTACAAAGACCAGGTGTGCAACAGACGTGCTCGCTAGGACTGTCTGAGGGCTAGGACTGGCCTTATCTGATAGTGTCCCTAGCTATTGCACATGGTAATAGTTATTGAAGTCAACAATATATCAAAGTAGAAGGAACTGTATGGTGAACTAAACTAATTTCTTACACTTGAACAGAATCGTGGAATTCGGGAACAAGAAACGCTGTTATATATAATCCAGTTCAACCCATTGTCCCATATAAGTAGAAATTATGGCTCAGATATGACCACAAGTTATGCAGAGCCAGGCCTAGAACAGAGTGTAAAATTGTGCTAAATCTAATGCAGTCTTAAACATAATAAAGAAATGCTTGCTGTTTTAAGGAACCCTATAATGAATCTTCCTTTACAAATAAAAACATATGCATTACAAAGATGTTTCTTCCCTAATTGAGAAGTTCCTTGAATGTGGGTTCTGATAGACTCAGTGTGCCTAGTGGAAGGCACATCAGTAACTACTCACAGTGTTTATATGGGAGATAAGGACAGTCCGCGGAGACAATATAAAGTTGTGGCTTGGGGTCCAGCAGGAGCAAAGTATGGAACACCATGCCTCTGGCAACTGCCCCAATCTGAGAGTATGCTACACCATCCATGGGACGCATTTCACAGATCTGGCTCCTCAATTTCAGTTTCTCTGTTCTCATGAAGCATCAGAGCAAAAAGAACACAGGTAGCAATTTCCAGAGCCATCTAAATTGCCAAGCAAGAGAACCTTCCCTGCGGCCATCTCTACCTCCCACAGCTGGAACCTGGTTTCTAAGGAGAGCAAAACCTTCCTGGAGCCACTAGCTTAGTCTGAAAACCTTGGTAGCATACTCTGACAAGAAAAGGTGGAAGGACAGAAAACCACGAAGCGACATCACCCTCGTCTAAAAACAAGGTAAGGCCTGATGTCATAGAAAATGGCCAGCTCCATGGACAATTCCAAGCTGTTTCTTTCAGCCACTCTGGCAGAACAGGAAACAGAAAGAGCATCACCTTTCATGTTTGTATTATTGTGAACAATAAAACTTGTCTTATAGGGGTGATGCAAACACTAAACAATGTAGAGTCTTTATAAACTGCCTGACACAGAGCAAGTACTCATTAGTGTTATTATTACACTGAGCATTGCCTTAAAAGAAATCATTAAGGACAGTCAACACAATCAACTCAAATAAAAAAAGGCAAAGTGAAAACAAGTTTCAAATAACGTGTTCACATGGGGCTCACTGATTACAGTGTTAAATCCAAGGCTAGAGTCTCTGTGACACATAACATAGTTCCATATGTGCACCCTTTGCCTTTTTCTCTCTGTGCCCACTGGCAAATGAGCAGAGACCACAAACGCATCTCTGTACCCAAGACTGTAAGTTCCTACAGGGCAATGTTTTTCAAACTTCGGGTTGTGACCCATTAGTGGGCTGTGAAATTAATGTAGTGGATCATAACCAGTACTTTTTTTAATAGAGAGGGAAAGAGAATACATTCCAGGAAGTATGGGTGAGTACTGCCTCAAGAAACTTTGGCACAGAAATATATATGTGTGTACTACTATGTGAGCACCAGGTCACAATGTAACATTTATTTCTTACTGCGAATCATGGTCAGGATATAACATTCATTTCTTACTGAGAAACATTATGCTATTAACACAGATCATCTACACAGCTCCCTGTGTGAAGGGCCACTTGCAATCAGGAATTTAATTAGTGTTTTTGCTGAGTATTAAAAATGTCCATGCACTAACTATTCCATACTAATGGAGATATATTCTAGTGATAGGAGCGCAAAAACTCTCCAGAATCCCCCACAGTTCCAAGCCTAAGCCCTGCTCTTGGGCAGCTGGCATGGCCAGGCAGCAGAGCTGGGCTGAAAGGGACGATCTTCACAATTACCCCTGACTTGAAGATGAGGCAGAAGACACAGGAGGAGGCAGTCTGACCTCACTGTTTACTGAGATCACCAGCAGAGAAAAGACACTCGAGGAAAGGATATTTATCTAGAGAACATCAAGTTCATTTTCAATATTTACTAACAGGTAATCAAAGTATTTATCAAAGGTCTGAGGACACAGAAGTAGCTCTCTAGAATGCAAATCTGATCAGGTTGCTTCCCTGCTTAACATTCTTCAATGGCTCCCCACTGCCTTCAGGATGTAGCTCAAACTCAGGAGCATCTATGGCCTTTCATGGTCCAACCACTGTCTCCCTTCCCATTCTCATCTCTCTCCACTCCCATGATCCAGACGACCTGAGCATCTCCACAGATGCCATGGCCAGCCCTGTGCCTGCAGTGCCCCTGCCAGCAATGCCCTCATCAGGACCTGAGCCCCCACACCAAGGCCAGCTTGGTCCTCAGGCCTCTGAGGGTTCCCATCACACACAGCTCTCTCTTACAGCACCTGTTACCCCAGAATATTTTTCACTTTTCTGTTTGTACCAGGCTGCATTGCTCCTTGAGGGCAAGAAATGCATATCATTCCTGTACCTCCAGCACCAAACACAGGGCTCCAGAGGTACGAGGTGCTCCATAAACACTTAACTGAACGGAAAAAGACAAAATACACCAAGAAGGAGGGTGAGTGGTTGCCATTCTTCAGTTCACACATGCCCTGCCTATGTGAACCTGGCCTCAGCATCTGGTTAAAGTACACTGTCCTACAGCCAGCCCTGGCCCTTCCATTCTTCATCTCGATGTCCAGCTCACTGCTGGACACATGCACACTGACTGAACTTCCTCTGGCAAAAAGAATTATGGTCTATAATATTTTATTCTTTCTCCATTGACCCTCTACCCAACCTGAACAGAAAGTCACAACACTAACCAGAGGGGTAACCGGAAAAGAGAACAGACAGCTTCCTAAAGCTACAGACAGCTCATAGATAAAGACTCTGAGCTGGAAAGGACTGTTACAAGTAACACGTGAACACATCTTTGTGATATATAGAGACTGTATAGTTACTTACAAATTATATATATGTTATATATTGTGCATTGTCATATATATACAAGGTATATATATGAGTACGTGTGTGGAAATAGAGTATAAATACAGATATAGAGATAGAAATAAAACATACTTATCAATAAAGATGAATTAACACATGGCATTGGGGGTAAAAGTCACACATACTAGGTTCATCTCAACAAGATGACAAATCCATTTCCAAAATCCAAGAGATGAGTGACTCTGCTTGTGAAGTTATAATAAACATTAGAAATGGCAGCTATTACAAATGACAAAGCCATTATTGGGGGGGAAAAAAACAAAACCTGTGTGTGGTAAGTTCCTGGTGGCGCAACATAACCTGCCCAGTCATTGTGCATTCTCTTGCATGCTGAGCCTGCTCATGCCCAATCTTGGGGTAACAGAAACTCACTACCTGCTCAGCAATGCCATTCACTCACCTGCATAGGTCATTGGCAGGAAGGCGAGGTGTGTCTGTTTTGTTGTTTGTTGTTTTTTTTTGAGCAGATGAGCCCTGAGCTAACATCTGCTGCCAATCTTCCTCTTTTCACTAAGGAAGACTGGCCCTGAGCTAACATCCGCGCTCATCTTCCTCTATTTTATATGTGAGACGCCTGTCACAGCCTGGCTTGACAAGCAGTACATAGGGCCACGCTCAGGATCCAAACCAGCGAACCCCGGGCTGCCAAAGCGGAGCCCATGAACTTATCCTCTATGCTACTGGGCCGGCCCAGGTAGGCCTGTTTTCGAAAGGATTCAGCGGGATTAAAGGACAGGAGAGTCTGACTCTGCTGCGGAAACCAGGAGCACTTTTGAGCAAGAGAATCTCATCTTCTGAGCCCATGATGGGGCAAGCCCACCCTTCTGGTCCAGTCCACGCCCACATGGGAAACCTTGCCTGTTTCTTCCTATGGGCAAAGGAGATATTACTATCCAAGAAGATAAGAAGGAAAGGAGCTGCCCTAGTAGTTGGTACTGACAAACCCCTGGCACAGGTAAACTCATTAGTGTTTCTAATCCAGTGTATAAACTTGTTAGAGCCTGAAAACGATGCTCACTGATGTAGCAGATTTGCCCATGGAGATTAGAGCATTCAGGAAATCTTATTAACCCCTGCCAGCTTTCACAAATCAAAAGTATTTCAGACTCAAAGAAAGAGGGGATTGTCAAGGACAGACATTCATTTTGCACACCACTAGCCGCATAAGCAGCAGAGCTAAGGGCATCTTAGGGCCTCCACCTCACCCCAAAGCTGAACCCTAACACCCCTCCCCAATCGGACTCCTGTCCCATGGCACATGTGGCTTCCTGGCGTATGTGATGTTTAAGTACTTTACCTCCCAGGGGAGGGGCAGGGTGAGAAGGGGGCATACGCTTTGTGGGGCTCTCATCCTGCTGCGCTCCAGAGAAGCTCTGCTTCTTCCCATCCTGTCTCCCTAGCGACCAGTTCCTGGTGTATAACCCCAGACACTCCCCATACGGACTCCCTGAATCACAGACCTTCAAGCTCTCAAATGCTTCATCTTACAGAAAATCCTGGGGTCATTTTTTAATTCTGATGGGCATTTCAAATATTTCAAAATAATAACTGACATGTGCATATATTTCTTTACAGCATAACATTATTTCACATCTATTATGAGGCTGGTCTTTCCTACAATCAAGTAATTTTACCTCTCTCTCCCTTATAGGCAAGACCAGTCAGAAAGGCTAAATAAAGGCCTCGCTGATGGCTGCAAGGATAGACTGCAACAAAATTCGACTTACAGGACCTCTTCCCGCTGGAAAGCCAGCCTCTTTAGACTGTACCAACTCGGCTTCTCCAGAGAAGCAGAGCCAGGGCTGCAGCACCATCATTACCTCCCCATCACAAAAGAATAAGAAAAAGTGCCCCTTCCCCTGACTCCAGCCCTGAGGAGACACTCCACGTGATCATGACTACCCAGAAACTGAGCAGCTGGATCTAGCACCTACAATAACAAACAACAAACAAGAAACAAGAAATACAACAAAACAAAGAAAGCCAAATAGCTTGGACTTCACCTCTCCCAAACAAAACAGATCAGAAAGGGCAAAAACATAAATAGGACAAAAAAGAACCATAAAAGAAAGTCCTAGTGCTTTGCTAGAAAAACAAATTCAGGTTAAAAAGGGGGCAGGCAAGAGGGAGATGGTGCTTGGCTGGTAGGAAGTGAAGACGACTCAGTTCACTGAGGCCTGGGCTCCTGTCACCCTCCCCTGACCTTGGACAACTAATTAATCCAACTTCCCTAGTCTCGAGCTTCCTCACAGGTAAAGGGAGAGACAGGACTAGAAGCCTACCAGAGGCCCTTTCTGTTCCAAAATGTCTGAAAGAAGAAATTTATGAACAGTGCACATTAAGCTACTAGTTTCTACAAAGTTCAAACAGGCCCTTGGCTAGGAGCACTTTGCAAAACTTAAGGTGTTCCTAAACAACCTGGTCGCAAAATACCCACAAGAAAGTGCCTAGAGAAATACTATAATTGAAGTGAATCAGGTACGTGCCATGGAAATATCTACAAGAGGGCCTGGGCACACAGCAGGCTCTCATTTACCTCAACGGATGGATGGGACAGATGAACCAAAGACACACAACAGAAGGATAAAATCAGAGTTGCTTTATTAGAGAAAACTGCTGTTTTTTAATATTCATTCAATTCCAATATGATTTTTGAAGTGAAGTTCTGATGTAGGCTGGACTATTAGTAACTACAGATCCTTTAAGAGAAAGTAGCCACACCTGGGGTCCAGGCCAGGGGGCAGCAGCCACTTTACATGGTCAAAACCACCATATGCATTCTCCCCATCCCACTGCAGCACCTGACATCCAAGTCCTCACCCTCTCCAGGTCCCCTCCTGATATATCTGTTATTCTTCTCTTTCTTTTGTTGCTTCTTCCTCCTCAGCTCATCCCCTAAGTGGTGGTGTCCCCAAAGTCCCACTATCATGTCTCCCATCTTATCCCTCTAGAGACTCATCTTCACAACCATCTATGTGCTGATAACCCCAAATCTGTAACTTTGGCTCAGGAAACTTTTCCTGAGCTCCAAATCCACTTCCTAGTCTCACTTGCATATCCTCCCAAAATACCCAATTTTAAAACTTCAAAAACAAATTCTTCCTCCCAAACCTATTCCTTCTCTTTTTGTACTCCCTGACTCAAAACAGAGGGCAGTCATCCCAGACTCTCCATATTCCTTACCTGTACTCTCAGTCACCCAAATCGAACCTCTTCAGTCTACTCTGTTCACACTGCCATGGCTATGTTTCTAGAACACCCCTCTGTTGAGGGCTTTCCTGGATGGAAACTGACTGTGGTTCCCCAACGCCTATGGTGTAAAGCGTAATTCCTGAGTGTGATCCATGGAACTCTTTACATTCTGACTTTCCCAGACTGTTGGCCTTCCCTCCACCCATGTCCCTACAATCAGCCACACTGGGCTTGTAGCCTTCTCCTAAACCCATCAGGCTCCTTCCTGTCCCAAGGAGTGACCCACAGAGGTCTGGGCCTGAGACCTCTTTTCACTCCTTTCCTGCCTACTAGTCCCTATGTATCCTGGAAAGTACTTCTTAAACTTCATGTGCCTTCCTTGGCTGGACCCACTTCATTCTACCAGCTGTCCGCACCACCCAATACACAGCCCTCTCACACTGTCACAGTCCACTAGTCTCTCCCACCACCATGCAGTGGTTCTTAAGACTCTGTGTGGATCAAAAGCATCTGGGGAGTTTTTTTTAAAACTAAGATTCCAAGTTGCGTTTCCACAGGTTGTATTTCAGTGGAGCTCAAGTGGGTTATAATGCCTTTCCTCACATCACCAAAGGACTTTTGCATGAACAGTAAATAAGACTACCCTACATGGCTCTGATAATCAGAACTAGGACAAATGAGTGAAAAATACGGTTTCCAGTCATTGACAGAAAACAAGTTTTAATAAATAAGAATGATGCAAACTAAAATGGCTTGCCTATGAGGCAGTAAGCTCCCCATCACTGCACTTGTTGGAGAAAGGCTTAATGACCACGTTAAGGATACTGACGAGGGATTCGTCCATCAGATAAGACTGCATCAGATAGCCAAGAAATGCTTTCTACTTCTGAATGATTTTACAAAAATAGTAATTGTGTATGGGTTAACCCTTACTGAATCTCACTCAGAACTCTATTGTCAACAGTGACCTCAGGGACACACCCTAAAGGATGAATGGTTCTCTCTGATACCAATTAAAGACCAACTATGACCCAAATTCCCATAGAAGATATTTACAGACAGAAGGTCCAGAACTAAGGCCAGTATTCATCAATTTTGCCTTAAAAAGGGAACTTAAACCTCAAGTATTCTTGCTACTAGAAGCAAAGAGGTATGAAGGATTTTTTTTTTATTTGAGAGGGATTAGACCAAAGAGAATTCAGATGTTAAAGACCAAACAACCCACATATTTACTCAGAAGGATTTTTTCTCATGTTGAAGTTTTCAATATCAAATAAATATATTACAGACCGTGATCTCTAAGAGCCTATATTACAAGATGGTCAAACCAGACATAAAGGAATATCGATCTCCAAAAATCAAATATTTAATTTTAGCTGATCAATCTAACAAGCCTGATTTTTCCACAGAAGGACCTTCCACAGGAGTTAATCATTCCATCAACTGTCTTTAGGGAGACAGTGTGAGAAAGAAACCATGCTCTGGATTAGTCTCTCCTTCTACTGAAAGTAACCAGGTTCTCCTACGGAACACTCACTGACTTTGAGATAAACACATAATTCACTGTGAGTTCAGGACGTACAGGAACAGATATTTACTTTGAATTTCAAATAATCAGTATATCCTTATGGCAAAAAATAATAATAAAAGACAGCTAGGGAATCTTTGTGACTTTGAGACAGGCAGCCCTTTGAATGAAATGACTTCAATCTAAGAGGCTTTTACAGGAAGTATATTTCAGTACGAAATCAATTTACTCTAATGACATATCCCCACATCTACATACAAACTGGGTGTTGTCAGAAAACTGTCAGTGGAGGGTGTGCATAGGCTGTCTTCTAAGTGACATTGTTGAATTTTACTTATGAGCAAAAGGTTCTTTATAATGAATTTCACCACTCTCTACAGAGCACTACAAATATTGACAATTATCATTTCTGTAACATTGACTACAAAATTAAAAGCAGCCTGACTTGGTGCTAAAATTATCTGTCTCATTTCCCACAGACCAGCTTCCATTCTCAGGTGGCATTAATGAAGACATGTGAGGGGAACAAAATTTCCCATGTGTCTACAAGAAGGTAGCACCCAGATTTAGTTAATAGAGCTTTTTAACTCCTGTAGAACCAACACTCAAGGTAAACAGGTAAAGAGCTAAAGACTGACACTGGAGCACCAAGGGTGCTGACATGCAGGAAACCTTTCCAAGGATGGAAACCTGCTCTTCTAGGGAAAAGAACAAACAAAGCAATACTAAAGTGTTTCCCCAATGACTCCTATCTACATTCATCTTTCCCTTTCCAACTTGTTTGCACTCACTGTCTGCCTCACACCATAAGCAGCTTTTCTAACTGCTTGTACTGCATAACTGAGCAGCACATCACATACTATATTATTCACTAACTGCTTTGAGTGTGCACCTTGTCTCCCCAACCAGACTGTAAGCTGCTTATGGATAAGGACATTGTCCTATGTTCCTCTTATCTACTCCCTCAGAGCACTTTACACACTTCCAACACACAGCTGGTATTCTATTGAATATACAGTTAATACTGCCTGCCTGCTGGGTTGCTTGCTTGCTTCTTCCCTTTCTTTAATGGGGAATTATTGAGGGACTGTTGCATATATAATAGTATCAAAGCATCATTATCTTTAGGTATGCAGGAAACAGAGAACAAGGCGTCTCCACTGATGATTTTAAAACTGACTTGTTACTTGTATAACATGTGCCCCTACACAAAAAAAGTCAAATAATACCTGTCATTATAGAACATTTAAAAGAACAAAGCAATAATGTTCACTGTGGAAAATACAGATAAGTAAATAAAAAAATTAATACTTATAATCTCATCACCAAAGCTAACCAGTATTAATATCTCGGCACATATACTTCAGATGAGTTAACTATGCATACACATTATTTTAACAAAAATAGTATTATATTACAGAGACGACTGTATAATGTTTTCATTAAATATATAATTCATTCTATATTAATTCTCTTTTGGAACAGAACATTTATGTGACCTCACTATATTTGAGGACAATATTTTAAAATTTAAAGTAAAACTCATCTTCACTCCTTGCTGATAACAAGATCAGGTCTAGCAGAGATGGCAGCAAAGAACACAAACAGTATATGGAATTATTTAGAGACTTTTAATACTGACAGGCATCGCAAAAACTAAAGTGTCAAGTCGCATTATGATTCCACCTAAAAGAATGTTCTAGTGTTGTTAATTCGGCAATTAAAATGTTTCATATTTTTAAAAAGGAAACTTTATAATTATAAAGACTCATGGTATTATGAGACCACAACCAGTATTTATTTTATTTTTATTACAGTACTACTCCTGACACTACATATTTTATCATGGAAATGAGAACTACTATTATCATTGTCAGCTGTCAAAACACCTCCTGAAAGCCAAGGTCATAAGCCAACACTAACTCGAAGACAACGTGATAGTTAAAAATGCAAAACTGTCCTCAAAGCTGACTCCTAGACTCTTCTGACATGATGCTTAACAGGTTTTGTTCTGTTCAGACAACGCTCTTTTTGGTGCTGGAATAATTAAACCACATAGGTGCACTTGAGAAATCTGCATTTTAATTCCTACTATCGTTTTCCTCTGGTAGAGTCCTAAACACTTTCTTTAAAGGAAGCAACTTGCAGCCTGCCCACCCAGCCACCCCCATTCTCCATTCTTTCTATTCTCAAGCCTTTTCTGCCAATTGGCATTTTTATGATTAACCTCGTAACTACAGCACACAGAACCGGTTAGAAACATGATTAGTTTCTCCAAAAAGATGAGTCAGGCAAACTCTCATATCTCAAGCAAAGAAAAAAGAATAATAGTTTTCCACTTAAGCTATTCTCCGAAGGTATAAAAGTATCCAACAAGCTCAGATCCAGCGACCTACCAACTTCTCAGTAATTTTCATAATGGGAGTCAGAAGGAAACTTTCTGCCCTTAACACAAATAAATACTAAATCTCACTCAAGAATAATTTGATGTTTACCATCTTTGCATTCTCTTTTTCATTTCTATTAAATTGGTTTCCATACTGTTAGATCTATCAAGCTGCTTTCTGCTAGTTTCACCTTTCGATTCTTTTACTTGTTTTATTCAATTTGTCTTCTAAGATATATTTCTACTAAGGTCCAGGTGGAAACATCTGGATGCATTCCTAAAGCAAGTAGATTGAGATCCGAAGGTCACCTGGGCTGTATCCTGCCGGGGCAGTGGTTTCAGCATCAGACAACTACACTAGGTTGGCTCTATGGTATTCTTAAATAGCTGCACCAAATGATACCTTGATCTCTTATGGGTCAGTTTCCTCTACCTACAGACTTTATTGGCATATTCCAAAGCTCCACACGAGGTCTATTTGAACTGCAAAAAACTTTGAATGATAAGGTCACTAGAACACTAAAGTGACACAAATTTCTGAGAGTAAAATTGTGACTCATATGCTGAAAAACCAAGAAATGTTCCAGCATAAGCTGTTAGAATATCAGACTGGAACTGCTGCCTGACAGTCCTACATAAGCTAGCACAACACACAACTAGCCTTAACAGAAATGTACAAGGCAAAGCAAGGATAACAAATTCCAAAATGGCCTCTCTTCTCTTACACCTCTGCTCACATTGTATTCTGAACATGTCTTTGCCCAACCACCTACCTCTGTGGGTAACAATCACAAATTTATGCTCCCCTTGCCAATTAAACCACCATATAGTCAAGACGTGCCAACGACGTCAAAGCCTGTTGCTGCGATGAATCAGAGCAGGCATGCCTGGCTCTGCTGTGACCCTCCTCTGACAGGTGACAAAACCCCCATGAAGGACAACACGGTGTGTAGCTGACATCATGCTAGGATAAAGAAGCCTTTAACGGGAAACATGCAACTCATTATTTCCCATCCGTCAAATTGTTCTAACAGGCCCTTCTCAGCTGTGTCAATGTAGTCTTCACTAGAGCAATAATACCTGACACGAATGAGGGTAGTGATGATGTCATCTAGACAACCCACAAGGTTATATGCACTCAAGCCGATGAAAGAACCCAGAAAGGTGATGTCCTAATCTAGCAGAAAAGACAATACAAATCTGGCTTGGGGCCATGGTGTTCTTGGCTGTCTTGTCTGAGGGGTTGTACTTAGAGCCATAAAACCATCATCCAAATGAAGTGCAACAAGAAGCACTTAGAGCTTAAGGAAAGAAGTATACACTCTTCTTCAAACTGAACATCTATCTCCCCTACTAAAAATCATCACCAGAAAAGTTGGCACACTGTGTATACCAAAATAACACAAGAAATGGGAACTTACATTCACAGGCATATTTTGAGTGAACAAGAGAAGAGAAGCCCTGTGACCACATCAAGGATCTTCTTGATGAGCAATGGGGTCCTTTCACAGGGCTTGCTTTGGTGCTCAGAACTTTAAACATGTGCTACTATCCCCACCCTCCCTACTCCATAAGCCAGTATCTACAACACACATTCAACATCTAAACATTCGGTGCAAACCTCAAAGGTAATTTTTTTAATTGAGATTCATAATACATCATCGTGAAATTTCAGTTGCATATTATTTCTTGTCTGTCACCACACAATTGCTCCCCTTCACTCCCTGTGCTCACCCTCCACCCTCCTTCCCCTGGTAACCACTGAACTGTTTTCTTTGTCTATGTGTTTGTTTATATCCCACATGAGTGAAATCATATGGTGTTTGTCTTTCTCAGTCTGGCTTATTTCACTTAACATAATACCCTCCAGGTCCATCCATGTTGTTGCAAATGGGATGATTTTGTCTTTTTATGGCTGGGTAGTATTCCACTGTATATATATAGCACATCTTCTTTATGCAATCATCGGTCAATGAGCACTTGGATTGTTTCCATGTCTTGGCTATTGTGAACAGTGCTGCAATGAACAGAGGGTACATGTGTTACTTCGGATTGTTGATTTCAAGTTGTTTGGGTAGATACCCAGTAGTGGGACAGCTGGGTCATATGGTATTTCTATTTTTAGTTTTTTGAGGAATCTCCATACTGTTTTCCATAGTGGCTGCACCAGTTTGCAGTCCCACCAGCAGTAGATGAGCGTTCCCTTTTCTCCATATCCTCTCCAACATTTGTCATTTTTTGTCTTGGTGATTACAGCCATTCTGACTGGTGTAAGATGATACCTCAATGTAGTTTTGATTTGCATTTCCCTAATGATTAGGGATGTTGAGTATCTTTTCATGTGTCTGTTGGCCATCTGTATAACTTCTCAAAGGGAATTCTTTATATAAAATTTGACAGAGTTGTTATACTCATCTTCACCCATGTGCCTCCTCCTCTGGGAAAAGAAAGACCAAATTCAGTGGGGAGAAATGGGGGGAAAGGTGGGATGGAAAATATCAGAAATTCTCCCTAGGGCCAGGAATGGACACCTTCCCTTACTTGCACAGTAGAAAAGTAACACATACCAGTCTTCCTCTTTTACTCAGTTTCCATTCCTGAGAAGCCTTGTGTGAGAAGATGTCCAATTGCACTGCCTCTCAGTGGCTCTTTTACCTTTTGAGTAATGATGCTAGAGATTTCTTCTTGTGTCAAATTATCTTTGCAAATAAACTTAAATGGCCAGTACATTTATTGGCAGAAATTGGAAAATACATGTTATATTTACTTATGTTCTTTTCATGACTATTCATGGTTATTTTGGATGTATGACCTGGAATTTCCATGACTTAAAAACTCAGGGATCTTTTATCATACTCACTTATTGTAGTACTGATCTCTATAACGGAGGCTCAAGATCTAATCAGATAAAACACACAATGGCATTAAGAGCAAAAACTAAAGAAAATCATCACTGATAAGTACTGGTAACTGTCCTTGGTGGGTACAGTGTCATACTTTATATATCCTCACTTGTATTTACCTTGCTACATCCCCAATTAGATTACAACTTTCCTGAGGACAAAGAACACATTTTTCTGAGAAGAGAAGCTCTATAGGATATTTTATTCTTAGTCTAACCCTAAAATAAAGCTGTTTCCAAAGTGGCTGAGAGACGTTGATTTTTTTCTCCACTGATAAGGAGAGAAATACCAGCAGGAAAGCTGAAAGCCTGGGTTCTGAGTAAGGCGACCTTGGCTGAGATCCTGGGTGGCCAAGCCTTGTCCATCACTCAAGAGAGAACACCCTTCTCCAAGACTCACTACAGCTTGAAGTTTAAGTCTTTTCATTCCATGGTCCACCTACAGCTCACATTCTCTGTGCTCCATCAGAAGCTGAAAACACTTTCGTCTCAATGATTGCAAACGCCAAAGAGAGTTCAAAACTAATCAACTTCCAACTGCACCTTAGCCATATGCCTGTTGGTTGGAAGGAAATCTTTGAAACACACAAGCCAATCACAAGAATAGTGTCACCTGAGAGTGAAACAGGCTGGAGGAATGTGTACTCTCTGCAGTCGTAGCGGGCCTGCACCAGGATGTGCTTAATGTAGCTGTCACCAGAAAATTTAATTCTCAGGGGCAATATTTTGGATGTAGTACCAAAATTCATATCATTTATCATTTATGCAATTATAAAATCAAATTCAGCCGGCAGTGTCTCTGGATTAGGTGTCCACAAGAGACAACTCCCAGGGAATTAAATTTCCAAAAATGAGTTTGCAATCATGGTTACCAGCCTTAAAAAATTCAACCCCTTCCTTGCTATTACTACATAGCAATGGAACAGCAGAGTATTAGAGGTAGCAGGTAATGGTATGATTTTGCTTTCAAGCTGGCTTAAACAATTGTAAAGACAGGGAAGCTCATTACTTGACAAGAAGTCCAACCCATTGTTGGACAACTCCAATTGTTAGAAACTACATTCTGACAATGAAGCACAACTTTGCTTCCTTATACCTTGTACCCACAAGCCCTGGACTGATAATCTCAAGCAGTGCCAAAACCCCACTCCTTCCTCCACCAAAGAGCTGCTCCATTTATTTGAAAGCCTTTGTCTTGCAACTATAGAGTCCTCTCCATCCTTCGGCTCCTTGGCTGCTTCTCATGTGACACAATACTCAAATTCTTGGCCATCAGTGTTCCTGCCTCTGAACCATCTCTAGTATGCCAATGCCTATACTTTAGCACAAAATCTGAAATTGAACCCAGATGTGGCCTGACCAATGTGGGCTTCCATGGGGCAATCACACGTACTGGGTTAGACACTAGTCTTCTGTGAATGCAGCCCAAAAGTCCAATGGTGGAGTTTTGTTCGTTTGTTTTCAGCTGCCTCATATTCTTGATGTACATCACAGTTTGTGGTTTTGTTGTGTTTCGTCTTACTGCTAATCCTTTCCCCTTCTAGTCTTCTTCACTTTCTCATCCTAAAATTGTGTAACTGAGCTTCTGAACCAAAATACAGTTCAGACCTTTATTTCCACCCATGTTAAATTTCAGCATATTTGTGTTAACTAACTTGTCTAGACTATCGATATCTTTCTGAATTATGATTCTGTTATAACATATTTACTGTTTCCAGCTGGAAATACAAGCCACCTATCTTAGTCCATTCGGACTGCTATAACAAAAACACCATAAACTGGGAAGCTTATAAACAACATTTATTTCTCACAGATCTGGAGACTAAGAAGTCTAAGATCATGGTGCCAGCAGATTTGGTGTTTGGTGTCTAGTGAGGGCACACTTCCTCACAGACAGCTGTGTTCTCACTATAACCTCACATAGTGGAAGGGGAAAGCTAACTCTCTAGTGTCTCTTTTATAAAGGTACTAATTCCACTCATAAGGGCTCTGCCCTCATAACCTAATCACCTCCCAAAGGCCCTACCTTCCTAATACCACCTTGGGGATTAGGATATCAATATATGAATTTTGGGGAGACACAAACATTTAGAGCTTAGCAGTATTTTTATAAACTTCAATTACTGAAAAACTCCAAAGAGAACAGTGTTAGAATCTCCCTACCTCTGCAATAAACTGTTTTCAGTAATCATAATTGGTGGTGGTAGTATTAGTATTTTTCTTCTAACTCTGTTGTACATGTAAAATGAGATAAATCAAATCAGTAAGCATAAAATATTCTAATTCCATCATCCCTCATGTCCATGAGAACCAGGATTCTCAGAAGGAAGGATATAAATGTAATTTGGAAAAGGTTTAGGTAAAAACCCAGTAACCCTAAAATCCTAACTCTGAGGCAACAGTGGTTTATAACATTATATAAGTTTCAGGTGTACAATATTATAATTTAGTTTCTGTGCACACTACAGTGTGCTCACCACCAAGAGTCTAGTTCCCATCTGTCACCATACAATTGACTCCTTTACCCATTTCACCTACCTCTCAACCCCCTTCCCCTCTGGTAACCAACAGTATGTTGTGTGTATCTATGAGTTTGCTTTTGTTTTCTTTTGTATCTTCATTTTTTTAATTTCACATGAGTGAAATTATACAGTATTATCTTTCTCCGTCTGACTTATTTCACTTAGCACAATACAATACCCTCAAGGTCCATCCATGTTGTTGCAAATGGCAAGATTTTATGTTTTTTATGGCTGAGTAGTATTCCACCTTGTGTGTGTGTGTGTGTGTGTATACACACTTACACACATCCATAGATACACCACATCTTCTTTAGCTATTCCTCTGTCAATGGCACTTATGTTGTTTCCATATCTTGGCTACTGTAAATAATGCTGCAATAAACATAGAAGTGCATATATCTTTTCACATCAGTGTTTTTGTATTCTTTGAATAAATACCCAGAAGTGGAATAGCTGGATCATAAGGTAGTTCTATTCTTAGTTTAGGGATCTCCATACTGTTTTCCACAGTGGCTGCACCAATTTACATTTCCACCAACAGTGTACAAGGATTCCTTTTTCTCCACATCTTTTTGATAACAGCCATTCTACAGGTTTGAAGTGATATCTCATTGTGGGTTTTGATTTGCATTTCCCTAATAACTGGTGATGCTGAATACCTTTTCATGTGCCTGTCGGCCATCTGTATATCCTCTCTGGAAAAATGTCTATTC
Organism: Equus caballus; assembly: GCF_041296265.1. Classification (NCBI taxonomy): domain Eukaryota; kingdom Metazoa; phylum Chordata; class Mammalia; order Perissodactyla; family Equidae; genus Equus; species Equus caballus. Next base: position 45,304,578 of record NC_091691.1, read on the forward strand.
AGATCTTCTGCCCATTTTTAATTCAGGTTATTTGTTTTTCTGCTGTTGAGTTGTATGAGTTCTTTATATATTTTGGATATTAACCCTTTATCAGATATATGATATGTAATATCATCTCCCATTCAGTAGGTTGCCTTTTCATTTGGGTGATGGTTTCCTTTGCTGTGCAGAAGCTTTTTAATTTGATGTAGTCCTATTTATTTTTTTTCTTTCTTTTTTTTTCCTATTTGTTTATTTTTGCTTTTGTTTCCCTTGCTGTTGGAGTCAATTCCACATAAACATCACTAAGACCGATGTTAAGTCGCTTATCATGTATGTTTTCTTCCACGTATTTTATGGTTTCAGGTCTTACATTCAAGTCTATAATCCATTTTGAATTAATTTTCGTGTATGGTGTAAGATAGCGGTCTAGTTTCATTCTTTTGCACGTGGCTCTCCAGTTTTCCCAACACCCTTTACTGAAGAGACTTTCCTTTCTCCATTGTATGTTCTTGGCTCCTTTGTCATAAATTAGTTGTCCATCTGAAATCTTTAAATTGAATATATTAAGATGAATTCACAAGATCTTTTATCCTGTGATATGTATATAGTGCTACCTCTGTCCACTGTAAAGGCCTAAAAAGGACCTAATATCAGTGAGCATCCCTAGTATTCAGACTATGCTCTTTAAATGCAATGTCCCATTAAAAGAAACCAGGACTTTTTGGAAAGATGGTTCGTTCCAGGTCTAGTGCAGAAAATGTACAAAATGAGCCTGGAACATCTTGTCATACCAGATAGCGAGGAAACCATCAAAGGCTGCTAGGGTCATGTCAGCAGACAACTGGAAGAAATTCTCATTGGTCAAGAATGGGATGATTTGAACTTCAATAATAATAATAATTGTAATGGATTTAAACTCATTTGTTTAAATCCATAAGTTCATAATTATATTTTAAAAACTAATCAGTCATCTTTTGAGGGTGACAGGGAAACTTGGTGACTAAAAGGAACATCAAGCATTTACATGAACTGTACCACTGGGTAACCAAATGGCAGATAAGGGGAAGCATCTCCTTACAAAAATGCTCCAGCTAATAATAAAAAGAAAATAACAGAATTACAACATGACCAGCTTATAGCCCCTGATAAACTAATAGAGTTAGGAACATTAAAAAAAAAAAATAGACAAGCAGACATTACATGCCTCCTGGTGAAAGAACACAATACATCTTCTGGACTTGCCAAAGAGACCAAATTCTGATCAAGCTTCTGGATACAGCTACCAACTTACAGGAATTACAGAGGACAGAGAAACATGTTGAACCGCACTATGACTGTGTAAGTAGCAAAATCCAGAGTGAAGGAAGCTATAGGTTAATAGGTCCCAGATCTTTAACAAATAAACTTCAAAGAAAACAAAAAGGATAGAGGGAAACCCTGCATATTAAAAGAAAACTTAAAAGACATATCAAGGTTTTTTTCATTGGGGAAGATTATAAATTAAACTGGGATGATAAAATCATAAACAAAGTCAGGAAGTCATTATTATAAAAGTCTAGATAGCAGTTACCTTTGGAAGGAAGCGGGGAGGAGTGAAATGTGATAGGAAAGGGACACATATAGGGGCTTCTTGGGGCGAGTGGCAAAGTTCTATCCCTGACATCAGTGGTAGTTACAGGCGTATTCACCACAGAATAACTTATCGACCTATATATTTGAATTGTATGTTTCTATATCTGTTTTATTTACAATAAAAAGGTAAAACTTTTAATGATGAGAAATTATTTTTAATTTTAAATAAAATGCCTGTCTTGCCTTTTTCTTCTTTCTACACACCCTGCATCTTCTCCATTTGACTTATGCTAAAACAGATATTAAAAGTGGACAATAAGAATTTTTTTCTCAATCAAATATGCTAAACTAGCTTGAAAACATGCACTTGCATTATCTGGGTCCATTGCAAACTTGGTTTAGTGGCACTGCACCCATCCCAAGCAGCTGTGGGTTCTGGCTGTCAATGGCTTACAGCTACTCCTTCTATAGAACCTCCCATTGGCTGAATAAGAGCCACCTCCCTCAGAGGTTATACATGACCCACACTGCATTTTTGAACCCTCAGCCCCCAGGCAGCTGGTAGCCAAAGAGTGACTGATACTGAGGACAAAAGGCCTACCCGCTTCCCTCACAGGGGGACTAATCCACAGTGCAATTCATGCTCTGGAATCCCCACAGGACGGTGCTGAAGCAAGACTCTGGCTGAGACCACTTACTTACTTATCTCCTTTCCACACTGCCCAATCCTGCTCTCCTCAATCCCCTGCCCCTGAGAATATGTCCTCAATAAATCACTTGCGATCATATGGCTATCTCAGATTCTGCTTCTAGAAAACCAACTTAACTCTCTTGAAAATGAAAAGTCACTTTTGCAGTAACGAAAGTGACTTCAGCATACATAAATTACTGATAGGTATGCTAGGTCTCAGTAAGTCATAATAAGTAAGTGTTTTGCCATTCTAGAAATACAAAATACCATCAGCATGTCCCAACATCTTTCGTTACCTTATGTGGATGAGCCACTAACTCCCTCACAAAACTCCCTCATAACTAGCTTCTAATAGCAACTTCTTAGGAAGGACACAAAGTAGAGGATCCTAATCTTTTGTTAGTTGATAACCAGGGCTTCTGTTCAACAGCATCTCAAGAATTGTCTAGGTTATCCAGATGAAAAGATCAACTTGGCATCTCACTAAATCTCCATATTCATCAAGCCTTCAAGTCTTCCTAAGTTTTAAGCACTGTTGGAGTATCAAAGTTTCACTCCAATTTTAGATTAAAAGAACAGGTAAGGTCTGATTCAATGAAACAAGCAAAAAACTTGACAACACAGACCAAAGTAGAGGAGCACCCATAGCCTCTAAGACGTTCCCTCTGACTTTGTGCCAAAAACTCTTCACCACAGTGTGACAGTATGACAACTTTAATCTGCTCATCAATCCTATTTACTATCAATGTGTCAAAAAATCATGAAAATGAGGTGGAAACAAGCATCTCCTTCCATTCATTTCCCTTTCAGGAGTCCAATTAAGTCAAATTGGAACCCTCTCTGTGTTGACAGTGGGTTCCACAGCAGAACCTCCACGAAGATGGATACTGGTGACACCGGAGATGGCCTCAAGGCACAAGGTCGACCCTAAACTGACAAAGGACACAATGAGGGTCTATAGCATATCTATCATTATCTAATAACATATGCCCCTGCCTCCAATGCTGACCAAACCGTACACTGCGGAAGACTTCAGCAAATCCTCTGCAAAACGACTTTGGAACATTATTTTGCAAGAAAGTTTGCTTTAGATCCACTAACAGATTCTGGGTTCAGAACATCAGCTAAATAATCTCTGACTCACACAACCAGAAGGCTCAGATGGTCATTTACCCATTCCCTTTCCTTCAAGACAGATTGTACCTAAGTCATCACAAGCCCAGTTCTGTTTGCACTTTAAAAGAGCTGTAAATCAGTTCAGACTGCCTCTAGTTCTCTACATCTTTCATCACACAAATAAAAATGTAATTTCTAAATCACAGTACCCTATGTGAACACTAAAAAGTATGCACCCAATAGCAGTGAAAGAACACTCCCAATTTATGTCCATTCCATGCTGTTTGCCCCAAAATAGACAGTCATACCACCTCTAAGAGCACATTCCCTTTTTGTAAATAAAAAGTTGTACTATAGTTAAATCAGCACAACAAAAACTTTAATATGAGAAATTTCAGTGTAAAGCACTTGACAATTTCATATTGCATTCTCCAAAGTAGTTGAATAAATTAAACTTTAAATGTTTTTAGTGCTTGAGTTAAATCATTGATGTATTAAGTGGGCAAAAAAGAATATTATCTGGAGAAGTGATGTTAGCAAGACAACAGACTAAGAGGCTACAGGCCCTCATTCATCTGCAGAAACATTAAAATAACAACTTTAGACTGGCTACATTAACTTCATAGGAGCTGTGGAAAACAAAGGTCTACAGCAACCAAGCCAAGGCCCAGTCAAAAAGCCACATTCAGGGGCGGGCCCCGTGGTGAGTGGTCAGGTTCGCACAATCTACTTCGGGAGCCCAGGGTTTCACTGGTTCGGATCCTGGGCAAGGACATGGTGCTGCTCATTGGGCTGTAGTGAGGTGGCATCCCACACAGCACGGCCAGAGGCACTCACAACTAGAATGTATGGCTATGTACTGGGGGGCTTTGGGGAGAAGAAAAAAAACAGAAGAAGAAGATTGGCAACAGTTGTTGGCTCAGATGCCAATCTTCAAAAAAAAAGAAGCCACATTCAAAACAGTAGGAAATTTCATGGCATTTTTATTCACTCTTGCCTCAACACATTCCCAGCCTGGCATGACCTTGATTTGGAAGAGGTGGCAGCCCAATTTCCAATTCCCTCCCTTGAAACAGAGGGAGAAGAGCAGACCTAATTTTCAAAGTTCTAACCTCTCTACGGACTGCCTGACAGAATGATCTCTGTGTCACCTAACTCAGAGCTCAGACAACAAGAAAGTAACATAGCTTGTATCTAAGGCTAGGGAAAGCACTGGGAAACAGGATACAGCAGTAAAAGCTGCAGGGAGACTACGAGATCCACAGATGCCAGTGGTGAGAGATTACAGAAAGAGGAATATAACACAACATTTAAGGCCCACAGAAGAAACCAAGGTGAGACTCATAGGGAACTAAAACATTTGAAAGCAGCCACGTATATGGGGAAATCAAAAAATCACACACACACACAGGCCCAAGCAAGAGATATATCCAAAAAAGGCCTGAGAAGACATTAATCCTTCACAACTGGTTGATGTCAAGGCTCAGAATACAGCCAACTAGTCAGTGAAGGTCTTCCCTAGCAAGTAGCCACTCTGAAAAGACAAGGATAAGTGGCTGTTTTTTTCAAATGCATAGTTTTCAATGAAAAACATAAAGCATACCAAAAAAACCCCCCAGGATTTATACAGTGATGTATGTCAATTATACTGTAATAAAGCTGGAAAAAAAAAAAACATGGAAAACATTCATAGGAAGAAAATAAAGTGGCAGAAACTGTTCCTGAAGAAACACTGGTATCACACTTACCAGACAAAAAGCGACACATTCAAAGAGCTAAAGGAAAACACGAGCAAAGACCTAATGGGAATCAGGAAAATGATACATCAACAAAATGGGAATGTCAACAAAGGGACAGAAATTATAAAATGGAACCAAAAAGACTTTTTAGAGCAGAAAAACACAATAATTGAATTGAAAAATTCACTGGGGGGTTTAATAGTAGACTCCAACAGGTAGAAGAAAGAATCAGAGAACCTGAGGACAGTTCATTAGAAATTATCAAGTCTGAGAAGCAAAAGAAAAAACATTGAAGAAAAGTAAACAGAGCCTAAAGAACTTAATGTGACACCATCAAATGGACAAATACATGCATTATGGGAGTCCCAGAGGTGAAGAGAGAAAGGGTAGATATTATTTGAAGAGAAGTAGCCAAAAATTTCCAAAATTTGGGGGAAGACATAAATCTACAACTGCAAGTAGTTGAACAAACTCCAAGTAGAATAAACACAAGGAGACCCACACAAAGACACATTATAACCAAACTGTTGAAAGACAAAAAGAAAATCATGAAAGCAACAAGAGAAAAGCAATGTATCACATACACCAGATCTTCAATAAGATTACCAGTGGATTTCTCAGCAGAAACCTAGCAGCCCAGAAGACAACACAATGATAAATTTAAAATGCTGAAAGGAGAAAAAAGCGTCAACTGAGAATTCTCTATATGGCAAAATTGCTTTATTTAAAAATGAGGGAAAATTAAGATATTCCTAGATAAACAGGAGCTAAGGGAGTTCATTACCACTAAACATGCCCTACAAAAAATGCTAATGGGGGGCCAGCCCCATGGCCAAGTGGTTAAGCTCGTGTGCTCCACTTTGGCAGCCCAAGGTTTCTCCAGTTCAGATCCTGGGCATGGACATGGCACTGCTCATCAAGCCATGCTGAGGTGGTGTCCCATATAGCACAACCAGAAGGACCTAAAACTAGATAACACAACTATGTACAGGGGTGCTTTGGGGAGAAGAAAAAGAAGAAAAGAAAAAAAATTAGCAACAGATGTTAGCTCAGGTGCCAATCTTAAAAAAATTTTTAAAAAAGAAAGAAATGCTAATGGGAGTACATCAAGCTGAAATGAAAGGACACTAGACAACTTAAAGCCATAGAAAAATATAAAGTTTTCCAGTAAATGTAAACAAATGGACAAATATAAAAACCAGTAATATATAATTTTGGTTTTTCATCCCACTTTTTATTTTTATACAGGACTTAAAAAGGCAAATGCATAAAAAGTAATTATAAATCTACGTTAACGGATACACAGTATACAAAAAGATATAATTTGTTACATCAGTAACAAAGTGGGGAGCAGAGATATAAAGGAGCATTTATATGCAATTGAAGTGAAACTGGTATCAATTTAAAATAGATTGCTATAACTTTAGGATATTATATGTAATCCTCATGGTACTGACAAGAAAAAGCTCTGTAGAAGATACAAAGAAGTAAATGAGAAAGGAATCAAAACACGTCACTATAAAAAAACTCAACTAACACAACAGTAACAGAGGAAATAATGAACAAAAATGCTATAAAACAAACAGAAAACAGATAAAACAAAATTTTTAAAAAATAAGTCCTCACCTATCATAAATGGATTAAACTCCCCAATCAAAAGACACAGACCGGCGGGGTTTAGAATTAAAAAAAACAAGATCCAACTATATTCTGTCTATAGGAGACTCACTTTGAATCTAAGGATACACATAGGTTGAAAGTGAAAGGATGGAAAAAGATATTCCATGCAAATACTAATGAATAAAGAGCAGGAGTGGCCATACTAATATCAGGCAAAATAGACATTAAGTCAAAAACTGTTACATGAGACAAAGAGCATTACATATGATAAAAGGGTCATTAAACTAAGAAGATATATCAATTACAAACATATATGGACCAAACATTAAAGCTCAAAAATATATGAAACTATATTAACAGAATTGAAGAGATAAATTAGCTCTACAAAATAGGAGATTTCAATACCCCACTTTCAATAATGGATACAAAGAAGACCAATAAGGTACATGACCAACACTACATAAATCAATTTCACCCTAGCAGGCATACACAGAACTCCACCCAACAACAGCAGAGTACACATTTTTCACAAGTGTACATGGAATATTCTTTAGAGTATAACATTCGTTAAGCCACAAAACAAGTCAATGAATTTAAAAAGACTGAAATCATAGAAAGTATCTTTCTGATAATAATGTAAAACTAGAAATCAACATCAGAAAGGAAAGAAGAAAATTCACAAACTTGAGGAAACTAAATAACATGCTATCAGACAACCAGGGGGTCAAAGAAGAAATCATAAGGAAAATTGGAAAAAAATCTTTAGATGAAAATAAAAACACAACATACAAAACTTACAAAATGTAGCAAAATAGTGCTCTGAGGGAAATTTATAACTATAAACACTCACATTAAAAAAGAAGATCTCAAACTATGTAACTTTACACCTCAAGGAAGTAGAAAAAGAAGAACAAACTAAACTCAAACTTAGAAGGACAGAAATAATACAGATTAGAGTAGAGAGAAATGAAATTGAAAACAGAAAAACATTAGAGAAAATCAACAAAACCAAGAGTGGATTCTTTGAAAAGATCAAGAAAATTGTCAAACTTTCAGGTGGACTACACAAGAAAAAAGGAAAAGATTCAAAATACTAAAATCAAAAATGAAAGTGGGAACATTATTACTGATTTTATAGAAATAAAAAGGATTATAAGTGAGAACTACAAACAATTATACGCCACATATTGGATATGGACAAATTCCTAGAAACACATAATGTACCAAGACTGAATCATGAAAAAACAGAAAATCTGAATAGACCTGTAACAAGTTAGGCAATTGAATCAGTAATCAAAAACCTCCCATAAAGGAATATCCCAGGACCAGATGTCTTCACTGGTGAATTCTACCAAACATTTAAAGAATTAACACCTATCTCTGTCAAACTCTTCTAAAATATTGAAGATGAGGGAACACCTCCTAACTCATTCTATGAGGCCAGAATTACTCTGATATAAAGCCAAAGACACCATAAGAAAACTACAGACCAACAACCCTTATAAACACCGATGCAAAAATCCTCAACAAAATACAAGCAAACAAATGCAACAGCATATTAAAAGAATTATACAACATGAAGAAGTAAAATTCATTCCTTGAATGCAAGGATTATTCAAAATAGAAAAACCAGTTAAAGAAATATACCACCTTAACAAAATTAAGTGGAAAAAAAACACATGATCATCTCAATTGATGCAGAAAAAAGCATGATAAAATTCAACACCCGTTCATGATAAAAACAGTCAACAAACTAGGAACAGAAGGAAAATACCACATCATAAAGGCCATTTGTGAAAAACTCACAGCTAATATCATACTCAATGGTGAAGGACTCAAAGTTTTTCCTCTAATATTTGGCATAAGACAAGGAGGCCTACTTTCACCATTTCTATTCAGTATAGTACTGGAAGTCCTAGCCAGAGCAGTTTGGTAGGAAAAAGAAATAAAAGGCACTCAAATTGAAAAAGGAGTAAAATTATCTACTCTGTTCACAAACGACATGCTCCTATATGTAGAAAACCCTAAAGATTCCACACAAACACAAAAAAGAAAAACTTAGAACTAATAAATGAATACAGCAAAGGTGCAGGATACAAAATCAACACACAAAAATCAGCTGCATATCTATACACTAACAATGAACAATACAAAAAGGAAATTAAGAAAACAATTCCATTTACAATAGCATCAAAAATAAAATACTTAAAAATAAACTTAACCAAGTAGATGAAAGATTTGTACACTGAAAACTAAAAAACGCTGCTGAAAAAAATTAAAAGAAAATATCAATAAATGGAAAGATATCCCATGTCCATAGATTAGAAAACTTAATATTGTTAAGATGTCAATACTATCCAAAGTGATTCTACAGTTTCAGCGCAATCTCTATCAAAATCTCAATGACATTTTTTGCAGAAATACAAAAATCTATTCTAAAATTCACAGGAAATATCAAGGGATCCCAAATAGCCAAAACAATCTTGGAAAAGAAGAACAAAGTTGGAGGTCTCACACTTCTTGATTTCAAAACTTGCTACAAAGCTACAGTAATGAAAACGTGTGGTACTGACATAAAGACAGACATACAGTCTAATGAAATAAAAATCCCAGACCATTCAATGGGCAAAGGACAATCTTTCAACAAATGGGTTGGGAAAACTAAATATCCACATGCAAAAGAATTAAGTTGGACCCTTACCTAACACCATATAAAAAAATAAACTCAAAATGGATCAAATCTAAACATAAGAACTAAACCTATAAAACTCTTAGAAGAAAACACAGAGGGAAAGTTTCGTGACCTTGGATTTGGTAATGATTTCTTAGATATGACACCAAAAACACAAAAGAATAAATAAACTGGACTTCACCAAAATTAAAAACTTATGCATCAAAGAACACTATCAAGACAGTGAAAAGGCAACTTCCAGAATTGGAGAAAATATTTCAAATAATATATCTGATAAGGGATTGATATCCAAAATATATAAAGAATGCTTACAACTCAAAAACAATAAAAGAAAACAACCAGATTAAAATATGGGTGAAGAACTTGAATAGACATTTCCCCAAAGAAGATATACAAAAGGCCAATAAGCACATGAAAAGATATTCAACATCACAAATCATTAGGAAAACGCAAACCAAAACTACAATGAGGTACCACTTCACACCCATTAGATGAGCTATTATCAAAAAGAAAAGAAAATAACAAGTGTTGGTAAGGACATGGAAAAATAAGAACCCTTGTGCATTGCTGGTGGGAATGAATAATGTTACAGCTGCTGTAAAACACAGTATGGCAGTTCCTTAAAAAATTAAACAGAGAATTACCATATACTCCAGCAATTCGACTTCTGGGTATATATCCAAAAGAACTGAAAGCAGGGACTTGAACAGATATGTGTACACCAATGTTCAGAAGCATTATTCATAGTAACCAAAAGGTGGAAACAACCCAAGTGTCCTTCAAAGGATGAATGGATAAACAAAATGCGGTGTATACATACAACAAAATAGCATTCAGCCTTAAAAAGGAAGAAAATTCTGACATTTGGAACAAGACTGATGGACCCTGAAGACATTATGCTAAGTAAAATAAGCCAGACACAAAAGTACAAATATTGTATGATTTCATTCATATGAAGTACCTAGAAAGTCAAATTCATAGGACAAAGTAGAATGGTGGTTGCCAGGGGGCTGGGCAAGGGGGAAATGGGGACTTCGTGTTAACAAGAACAGAGTTTCAGTTTGGGAAGAAGAAAAAGTTCTGGAGATGGATGGTGGTGATGGCTGCACGTAATGTCATGGAGCTGTACAATTAAAAATAGTTAAAATGGCAAATTTTGTTATGTATATTTAACCACAGTATAAAAAAAGTTAATTTTTTAAAAAAAATTAACAATAGCTACCTCTAGGAGTGATTTTTATTTCCTTTTTAAAATTATTTATCTCCATTTTCAAAATGTTTTCAAAATCTTTTATTACCATTTTAATAACAAAAGACTATTTTCGTTTTATTATTCTAAAAAAAGAATATCAGCATTATATTTTGGTACTGTACCTATTCTGGCTATAAATAGTTTTATTAATGTTTAAATATGCTAACTTTTTACCTTTACATATGAAAAGGACACAAAGATTAAGAAATAAATAAATAAAAGGAAAACATATTTAAAGAGATGACGTGCTCACCATACAAAACATTAATTTTTGAAAAGCCATTATTTTAATCAGTGAACGTTATTCTCAAGCTGCAATGGAAAGCAGTGCCCAAAATATGGGAAATCAAACTATTAAATACTTCCCTTTTCTCTACCAAAATATGCTGCTATGTCAGAGGTATCATAAATTAAGCAGAAACAAAATTTTAAACTATTTTATGAGTTATTCTACAAGACTGTGTCTTTTCCCTCATCTAACCCCAAAACAGACCAAAAGAAAAAATCCCCTAGACTCAACGACTGTCCTCTTCAGAGAAAACAGTCAATGGAAAGCATCATTTCGAAACACCATCATCTTCCCTGTCTACTCTCCACCCTGAGTCTCCACAAATTTACCCAGCTAAAAACAATAAAACACACTAGCCAGAATCTGTGTATAGGACCCATATGTATAAACAACTACGTTTGATCCTACAACGATCTTAAGTGTTAGCAATTAAGTCTTCTTTTTTTTTAATACAGAGTAAGAACCACCAATAATTTCTGAAAACTAAACTGTTTTACACAGAAATGTAAAGATGGAGAACATGGCACAGTTCAATGCTATTTTCACCAGAACCCTATCTTTGCAGAGTAAACATATGTGTTAGAGTAACCTTTACACTCTTAGAAACATTCACAAACAAATCCACCAACGCAGTATTCAAGACAGGCACAGCAATGTTCAGGGCCGAGGATCCTGTCAGAGTCAACAGCAGCAGTTACTGTTTTTAGATCTGTCTGTTTCAGGAAGCTCAACCACTCTAAACTTGTGAAATTAGACAAGAAAAGAAAAGAAATCTGATTTTACCCACTCATTCCTCACCTCCATAGAGTATCTGACTAGAAGTCCTCTTAAACAAAATAAAGGGAGAACATATTATATTAGTTAGTCAGTTGTAAAAAGGAAAAATCAAGAGAGAACAGAAAGGAAGAATGGTGGATGATATAAAACATCATCACATTCAGAGAAGTTGCAAGAAAGACAGCATATGAGAATAGAGAACCTTATCCACCCTATAGTTGTCTTTTTGGGTCACAGAAAGAAGGAAAAAATGTAAGAAGGGAGAGGGGAAACTTGAAGCTGTAGGAGATCATGAAATTCTTAGCGTTCCACTAAATGAAGGCTCAAAAATGTTCCAGCATCGGGCTGGCTGAGTGGTGTAGTGGTTAAGTTCACATGCTCCATTTTGGCAGCCTGGGGTTTGCCGGTTCAGATCCTGGGCGTAGACCTATGCACCACTTATCAAGCCACGCTGTGGCAGGTGTCCCACATATAAAGTAGAGGAAGATGGGCACAGATGTTAGCTCAGGGCCAATCTTCCTCAGCAAAAAAGAGAAGAATGGGCAGCAGATGTTAGCTCAGAGCTAATCTTCCTCCAGAAAAAAAAATGTTCCAGCACCATCACTTGCTACTTATATGCATCTACCTCTGTAACCAATATCCAATGAGACTAAGGTTCCTTTGACTATACAACTACTCTCTGCCATAATTCTATTTCCAGTCCTGAATAAACATTGTGGTATAGTGAAAGAGAGTAAGCTTTTAAACTTGGTTTTGAATCCTCACTCTGCCTTTTGCTGAGTGACAGTAATCAATTAACCTTTGTAAAACTACTTTGCTGATCCACAATAATGGAAACAACAGAACTTTTTCCTTCCCCTCTGGATATCAAACAAACACAAAAGACTGAAAAAAGGTTGAATGGAATTTTCAAACTCCATTTTCCATGCAATTAGGAGACAGATAGAATCTACAGACTTCAAAATGCCTGTAAAGACTGCTAGAGGCAGCTGAGATTAAGCAGAAAGTTCATAGGCGGAAGTGAAGAGGAGCACAGAGAAATGAAAAGACTCAGGGTTGGAAGATCCCAAGCACCACAGGTGAAAACATAACTGAAGGTGAAGGGAACATCCTGAAGAACATAAGCCTAACGCCATGATTGCAACAATGCATGCAAAAAACAGGATGAGCAAGGTGGTGGCAGAAGCCCTCCAGGACCTACATAGGTTCAAAGAAGCAGAAGAAATAAAACTGTTCAAAAAACTCTCAAAGCTGGAAAAATAAAATCTCATGAATGAGCCATATTGATGCAGCAGAGATGGAGGGAGGCTCTGGGTTATGAAGCTTGGAAAGCCACCCTGGAAGCTTCCCCATACCCCAATATCTCTTACAAAAAGTTAGTCTTGTAAAACCCAACTCACTCAATGATGAGTAGTAGAAATGGAATTGGAAAAGCAATAAAAAAGATATTCTATGAAAAACAACGTAAAACCATAAAACTTACCAAGAGACAAAGAACACTCCCTAGAATGTTGCCATTGGGCAGATAAAAGTTGTGACCAAATCTTCTGCCATAAATTTTTAAAACTTAAAGAAGTAATCACCTCTATGGAAACAAAGAGGATGGAAAAGAGGCCACAAAGTACACTAGTAAGATAATATAATTGACTAACATCAAGTACAGGAGGGGACAGAGGGGAAAGGGAGGAAGAAGACATGTGCTAAACATCATTGCTCATTGTAGGAGCTTCTCTCTAACAAAATACAGGAGTAAAGGTATTTCATAAAGTCATAATGAAAAAAGTTACTACTAGAAAAAATATAAACAATTGTAAATATCAAAAATAAAACAAATTATAAAAATATCCCATTATCAAGAGACTTAACTATAAAAACAGAAACATAAAATAGTATAAAAGAACTCAGACCAAATATATAAGCATAAATAGAAAACAGGAAACATAACAAAAAACACTTAAAACTATAAAAACAGAAGACATATAATGTAACAGAATTTAGACCAAACATAGCTATCATATCAATAATGACCTTAAATCCAAACTAAATTAACTTACTTCACCAATTAAGAATTTTCCAGATGAGGCCATAAGCAAAATTCAACTCATTCTCAGCAAACGAGGAACAGAGGGGAACTTCCTCAACTTGATAAAGAACATCTACGAAGAAACCTACAGCTAATATCACACTTAACGGTGAGAAACTAGCTTTCCTGCTAAGATCAGAAAGAAGACAAGGCTGTCCCCTCTCATCACTCCTTTTCAACATTGTACTGGAAGTCCTAGCTTATGCAATAAGTTAAGAAAATGAAATAAAAAGTATACAGATTGGGAAGAAACAAATAAAATTCTTTGTTCACAGATGGCATGACTGCCTATACAGAAAAATCCAAACACATGGACAAAAACTCTGGAAACTAATAAGTGATTATAGCAAGGTTGCAGGATATAAGGTTAATATACAAAAGTCAATCACTTTCTTACTACCAGCAATAAACAAGTAGAATTTCATATTAAAAACAATACCATTTAGATTAGCACCCCCCAAAAATAAATACTTAAATGTAAAACTAACAAAATATCTATAAGATCTATATGAAGAAAATTACAAAACTTTGATGAATGAAATCAAAGAACTAGATAAATGGAGAGATACTCCATGTTCATGGATAGGAAGGCTCAATATTGTTAAGGTGTCAGTTCTTCCCAACATGATCTATGGATTCAACACAATCTCAATCAAAATCACAGCAAGTTATTTTGTGGGCATCAACAAACTACTCTAAAGTTAACATGGAGTGGCAAAAGAACAAGAATAGCCAATACAATATTGAAGAACAACAAAATCAGAGAACATACACTACCTGACTTTGAGACTTACTATAAAGGTACACTAACCAAGACAGTGTGATACTGATGAAAGAACAGACAGACAGATCAATGGAACAGAATAAAGAGCCCAGATAGACCCACATAAATATAGTCAACTGTTGACAAAGGAGCAAAGGCAATACAATGCAGATAAAAATAGTCTTTTTAACAAACAGTGCAAGAACAAGTGAACATCCCTATGCAAAAAAATGACTCTAAATACAGACCTTACACATTCCACAAAAATTAACTCAAATTGGACCATAAACCTATATGTAAACTGCAAAGCAATAAAACTCCTAGAAGTTAACATAGGAGAAAATCTAGATGACCTTGGGCATGGCGATGACTTTTGCATACAACACAAAAGTCACAATCTATAAAAGAAATAATTGGAAAGCTAGACCTCATTAAAATTAAAAACTTCTGCTCTGTTAAAGATACTGTCAAGAGAATAAGAAGACAAGCCACATACTGGGGGAAAATATTTGTAAAAGACATATGTGATAAAGGACTGTTATTTAATATATACAAAGAACTCTTAAAACTAAATTAAAAAATGAACAACCTGACTAAACGATGGGCAGAAGACCTGAGCAGGCACTTCAGCAAAGAAGATATCCAGATGACAAATAAGCATACAAAAAATGCTCAACATCAAATGTCATTAGGGAAATGCAAATTAAAACAATGAGATACCACCACACATCTAACAGAACAGCCAAAATCCAGAACACTGATAATATCAAATGTTGGTGAGGATATGGAGCAACAGGAACTTTCCTTTATTGCTGGCAGATACACAAAATGGTATAGCCATTTTGGAATACAATTTGGTAGTTTCTTACGAAATTAAACATACTCTTACCATAGAATCTAGCAATTACACTCCTTCGTATATACCCAAATGAGCTGAAATCTTATATCCACACAAAAACTTGCACACAGATGTTTATAGCAGCTTTATTCAATATTGCCAAAACTTGGAAGCACCAAAGATGTCCTTTAGTAAGTGAATGGATAAATAAATTGTGGTACCTCTGAAGCCAGGTACCTGAGGGTTACTGTAAATATTTAATAAAATTACCTTTTGACTTTGTTCCCAATACAGACATAGATGCAAAGAAGTTAATCTTGTCAATTTGCTTTTTCTACTTTAACCTGAGGGGTGACTCAAGGGCCACAAAGATTTATGAGCTTGTTTTAAGCAATTAATGCCTTCAAGGAAGTTATGATCACCAGATAACCAGCCCCCAGCTGCCACTGAGCTCAGACGTCAGACCACCCAAGGGCTTATCTAGAGCGAAAGAAACACGGATTATCCCTTTGTTTCTCCACAACTCCCCCCACCAAGTCCCTTCGTTCTATAAAACCCCTTGCTTTCTTCACTTGTTAAGGCATATTTGAGAGAACCTATCCTCCTGCCATCTCATTTTGGCCAATTAGAATAAATCTTTCTCCATCGCCAAGCACTGATGCCTCAGTGACTGGGTCACTGCACACTGGGCACCCAAACTTGAGATTAAGAGGTTCAGTATCACATCCAGACAATGGAATACTATTCAGCACTAAAAAGAAATGAATTATCAAGCCATAAAAAGACATGAAGGAATCTTAAATACATATTACTAAATGAAAGAAGCTAATCTGAAGAGGCTATATACTATATGATTCCAACTTTATGACTTTCTAGAAAAGGCAAGTCTATGGAGACAATAAAATAATCAGTGGTTACCAAGGGTTGCAGGGAGGGAAAAATGAAGAGGTGGAGAACAGACAATTTTTAGGGCAATAAACTGTTCTGTATGATACTACAATGGTGGATACATGTCATTATAAATTTGTCAAAACCCACAGAATATGCAAAACCAAGAGGGGACTGTAATGTCAACTATGGACTTTGGGTGACAATCACGTGTCAATGTAGGTTCATTGGCTGTAATGAATATACCACTCTGGTGTGAAATGTTGACAGTGGGGCTATGGTATAAGGGGCAGGAGGTATATGGGAAATTTCTGTACCTTCCACTCAATTCTTCTGTGAACTTAAAACTGCTCTAAAAAATAAAGTCTACTAAAAAAATAAAAATTCAACCCATAGAGGATTGTTTTGCTCAACTCAATACAAATAAATTTGAAATTCTGAGTGAAATGAAAAGTTTATAGGAAAGTATAATTTAACAAAACTCATCATACCAAAGCTTTATTAACTGACTGACTTTCACAGAAAAAAAAAATAGAGAAGCTTGGCAAAGAGCTACCCCACAAATAGCGTCAAATCAGTTTCCCTGGAGTAGTCAACAATACAGATAATTCTAATGCTATTTATACTGCTCCAGAAGAGAGAAAGAGAGAAACTTCTTATTTTTTATAAGAAGCAAATATAACATTTGATACCAAAGCCTGACAAAAAGTGGACTATTCACTTACTACATTCAATGCAAAAATCATAAAGCATTCTGCAACATCAACTAAGAGTATAATATGATCAAGTATAGTTTATTTAGGAAACAAAAATAGAGTTAACAAATTTATTATTTATCATATCAAAAATTTATCACTATTATTAATCATACTAGTCTTGCTTAATAGAGAAACACCAGATGCAAAACTAGGAATAAGACAAGGATACTTCCTACCACCACTGTGTTTAACACTGTACTAGAGGTACTGGCCAATGTGCTCTGATAGCTGTCCAGAAAAAAACTGAAGATTTTGTTAAAAAATGGAAAAGAGGAGGTCAAATGATGGCTATTTGCAAATAATATGATTGTATATCTGGAAATTCCAAGAAAATCATCTGAAAAACTGCTATAAATAATCAGATCCTATTTACAGTAGCAACAAAAAAAGATTATGCTTCCAAGATTAAACACCAATAAGATTGTATACAGAAAAGCTTAAAACACAACTGATGGACACAAAAGAAGACTTGAATAAATGAAAAGATATACCATGATCTAAGATAGGAAGATTCAACACCATAAAGACATCAATTCTCCAAAGTGTACACTTTTATCATGATCCCAATAAAAAAATACACACTTTTCAAAACTAGACAAGGTTGATTCTACAGCTAAAATGGAAAAAATTAACAAAAAAGTATAACCAAGGGAAATAGAGGGGAGTGGGAAACCATATCAGATATTAATATATGTATAAAGCCTTAATTAATAGATTAATTAAATGAACAATGATTGAAAAACAGAGAAACAGACCAATGAATTAGTATGAAAAGTTCAAAACTAAACCCAGATACAAATGGTAATTTAGCATATGATAAACGTGGCATTTTATTAGTGAGTAAAAAATGGACTATGCAATAAATGGTATTAGGATTGGGTAACTATCTGAGGAAAAAAATTGAATCAATAACATACACCACAGCAGGATAAATTCCAAACAGATGAGATTCAAACGTTCAAAAAAAGGGGAGGGGAGCTCTAAAAGTAATAGAAGACGAGATGCGAAAATTCCCTTATAACTTCAGAAGACCCTCCTAACTATGATTCTAAATCCAGAAGTCACACACAAAAAAAGATCTGATGATAGATTTGACTAAATGAAATGAAAAACTGAGGCAAGGAAGGGGGAAAAAACCTTTAGTGTAAAAATCAAATAAACATTTGAGAGGAAATTTGTAATTCATATCACAGAGAAACGATTAATCCCCTTATTATATAAAGAGTTCCTGGAGATCAATAAGAAATATGACCAATAATCCAACAGGAAAATAGGAAAAGAGTATGAACAAATAGTTAAAGAAAATGAAATACAAATGACTCATAAACATGTGAAAAGATGTTCAATCTCACTAATAAAAATACAAATTAAAATAACTCAAGTTTTACCTAGCAGACTGACAGAAATTCTATAAAAACTGATAACATACTCTGTTGGCAAAGATGTGAAGCAACAGGACTCTGGTATACTGCTGATGATCATTTAAATTGGTACAACCCTAAGGAAAAGCATTGGTAATAACTACTCAAAATTAAAATGCATATATTGTTAGTACAGCAATTCCACTCTGGGAATTGACCCTGCAAATGTATGTTCACATAAGAAAATATATCTATATAAGGTTATTCATTTTAGCATCATTGGTAATACCAAATGACCAGATACAAATAGATGTTTATTTATATGACATTGGGTAAACAAATGCTAGTATATCTATTCAATCCAGTCTAATACTATGAGGCTATACAAAAAAGAATGAGGCCACTCTCTGTGAAGAGATTTATGAGAATTTTCAAGATAAACTGTTAAGTGAAATAAAGCAAGATGTAAAACAGTGTGTACAGAATCTACAATTTGATCATAAAAGGTAAATAATAATATATTTTATATTTGATTTTATGTGCTTAAAATTTTAGGAAGTATATCCAGGAAAACAACTGAAATGGTTAAATATTGGGAAGTGAGAGAACCTGATGGGATGGAGAATAGGGACAGGAGGGAAACTTTTCAATAGATGTCTTTTTTTCTGAGCTTTTTAAACCACTTAATGAAAAGGCATATTTAAAAATTTGAAGTTAAAAATGAACACAATATATTCCACAGAGTTGTGAAGATCAAATTAGACAGTCCAGGCCCTAATACAAAGTAGATGCTCAATAAATGTTAAGTTCCCCCCATCAACAGAATAAGGACAACACTACAAAGCATAGTGATGACAGCCCAAAAGCAAAGCAAGAGGGCCACAAGACACTGGACTCTCGACATCCCCACATGGGAACTCAGTGAGGCCCATCAGAAGGAAAATACCTCTGTCTCTCCAAGCCCGACCTGGTCTCTGGGCCCCTTCAGAGATCCAGTTTTCACATCTCCAGTTTCTCATAATTCATTAGCCACTTTCTTTCTCTTTAAAATGAGTCCACAAACTTTCCTTCATCCTGCTAGGCCATCTAGTACTACTTCCATTTGATGCCAAAATCTTTAATTAAAAAAATATACATGCATGCACCATAGGAAATCTGCCACTTTCTCTCCACCTTCCCCTTCTAACTTCCTTGAAATCTGGATTCCATTTCAAAGACTTGCCTGAAACTGTGCTCTTCCACAACAACTCCCTTCTTGCCATTTTGATGGCTTTTGCTCAGCCAGCCCTTATCCAATTTTAATCTTTCTGCACAGTGATGATGCTGCCTGTCCACTCTTTGATGCTCCTTCCTTAATTTCAGCAGCACCATATTCTTCAATGCCACAAGTACTTATTTTATCAATTAAGGGCTAGATGCTGTGCTAGAATAACCTCACAGAGCTGTGGTGAGAATTGATGGGTTAATACTTTTATTTTATTTATTTATTTATTTTGAGGAAGATTAGCCCTGAGCTAACTACTGCCAATCCTCCTCATTTTTTGCTGAGGAAGACTGGCCCTCTGCTAACATCCGTGGCCATCTTCCTCTACTTTATATGTGGGACGCCTGCCACAGCATGACTTGCCAAGCGGTGCCATATCTGCACCCAGGATCCGAACCGGCGAACCCCGGGCTGCAAAAGCAGAACGTGCGAACTTAACTGCTGCACTACCAGGCCAGCCCCATACTTTTAGAATGCTTAGAAAAGTGGCTCGATCGATCACCATCATTATTATTACTATCATCACCATTTGTTTAGAAGACAATGGGATAACCAATCAGAAGCTCAGGGACATGAAGATCTACAGTGGAGTTATTAGTCCACGGACAGCAGTCAAACAGAAAAGCAACAGGCCCATGAAAAGATACTCACTTTTAAGAATAAACACACGAGGAGGATCCCTAATAAATAAAGGGAGAATCAGATGTCAAAGAAGTAGTTTACTAATGATAGTAATAAAGATAATAATATAGTGTCTACCTTTTATTGAAGCACTTGCTTTGTTGCACTTCGATAAGCACTTTAATATACTGTCTCATTTAACCACATATAATTTTGTGAAATATGTATTGCTATCCTCATTTTATGAGGAAATTGAGGTTTGCTCCAAAGCACATGGCAGTTTCAAGATGAGTGAGTACTCAACAGAGCCTAATGCAGCAAGGAAGTCCAGTAGAACAGGCCTGACAAGAACCCTTCAGATTTGCTAACACGAAAATCATTGTGAAAGCAATTTCAATGAAGTAGAGAGGGAGATGCTAAATTGGAAGCAGCTGAGAAGTAAACAGGACGTGAGGAAATAAAGAGAGCCCTTAAACATTCTCTTTAAAGAAGATCAACCATAAACCGAAGGACAAACTGGTCAACAGAGTGAGCGGGGGTGTTCGTGTTGGTTGTTGGTTTGGGGTCTGGTTTTCCACTGGGTTGAGCCGGGTTGGGTAGAGTTTTGACTAGAGTATCTTGTAGGCTTAGTGCACTCTCCAGATCTTCCATCTTTCCAAGTCCTACTCAGTCCTCTTTGATGGCTCAAAGCTCGGCCATCAACCTCCCACAGAGATCCACACCCATGACTTGAAGACGCACTTTGCATGATAGGGACTTGAGGTTCTAGACTTTTGGTTGTGTTCCAGGCCAGCCCTTCCAGTGGCCTAGAAGGATATGTCCACCTGAATGTCCCACCATCACCTCAAAATTAAAATGCTCAAACCTGAAGCCATCATTTAAACCCACAAGTCTGCTCCCTCTTCCGCATTTGTCACTGTTCTTTATACATAGTAGGTGCTCAACAAATACTTACCAAGCAAATCATTTCAGAACCTCCTCCAAAAAGATATACACACTTGTACCCAAAGCAGTTAATAGAGCAAAATGTATAAAATTCATTTGCAAGATTTGGTATACTAACTCTGACAACTTTTTGAAGATTACGTCTTTACCTGAACTTGACTTTTCCTTCTTTATTATGAATGTTCACTAAGGAACAATACCAATGTGAAGAGGTTAATAAAATATCCCAAAATAGTCACTGGAAATCCTTATCCCTTATATACATTTCACATCATTCTCAAGAAATCTGATCCCATATGCTGAATACTTACATCTTACCAGAAAGCGAATCCTTTCCTTACTGACACACAATCAAGAATGAATTCCATTCATAAAACTAAAATAAAATCAAATATTCATCTTAATATATCCATCAAAGTATAAATGCTACAATTTACAGCAGTATAATACATTATCAGAAATTTCTGCTTGTGGTGATGTATTAAGCTATTTTCATGAAATTTATTAAAACACTCCCAGAAAGCTTAAGTGGTAAAAGCACCTCACTATTTTTATTTCTCCAAAATAAATAAAGCAAAGGCATACAATTCAGATCCTTTAAAATGCACATACAACTCACCTGCAACAAAACAAACAAGAAAAGAAAAATTGAGATGAAACTAGCTTAACAAAAGTGGTACATCAAACAAGGTGTTTGGCTATTAAGCCACACTGGAGCCTGAAGCAAAAGGAAACCAGTGATATTGATCCTGTCTTTATTTAAAATTTTAACATTTCGTTCATCAGGAACTTACATCATAATTTTGATTTTTTTAAATATTCTTTATCTTCATTACTGAGGGGGTTTTTGGCGCCTCCTTAAATTTGGTGCCTGACTCTAGTCTTGGCCCTGTGAGGTGATGACCTGATTTGGGAAAAATAAAAGAGCAAATAGCACTAACATATTTACCTTCTATTTCCTGCTTAGGACACAAAAATGATCTAGCTATACAGCCCTTACACTAAACCATCATTCACTTAAAAACATCTATTCCTCTAATTGCTAGTCCTGCCATTTACACAGCACAAATTCTCACCTTTAGCAGCTTATGATAAAAAAGGAACATGACTAGTGAAAGCAAACAAAGAATATGTAGGGAAAAAAATTAAAATGTACCAAGATATATTTCTTAAAAGAACATTTTCTAAAGAACAAAAGCAAAGTTTTTTCTGAGGAATTTGAAGGAAAGCAGTTTTCTTTCTACTGCTCCCCTTCCCAACTTCTTCCCCCACTGACCAAACTGCACAAAAGTAAAAATCCACAGTTGCTGGTGCTGATTTCATAATTATGTGTGAAGAAGAAGAAAACCCTGAGTCAAAGCCTTTACATGACACAAATTTACATTATCCAAAAACTGATCTGGGAGGTATAATGTTGAGTACAAAAGGAAGTAAGAGGCATTTTTAAAATCAGGTTTGAAGTAAAATCCCTTTTATGAAAAGAAAAACAAGACGGAAAACAGATAATTTTTCACATAGAGAAACTGTCAAATTACATAAGTGAATTGCAATATAACACAAAACCTGACTACATCACTTGATTTTCTTCTTAGGATAAAGTTTTCTATGCTATGAATTAATATTTTCTATGTCATTAAAAAGAACAGGATTTTTTTAAAATTCTAAATATAACTATACTGGCTCTCACTGCTTTCTTCACAAATAAAGATTTTAAGTTTTTGTGTTTATTCCTAATACATTATTTTTCAAAAAAGAGTCACCAATATAATTATCCAAATCTGACAGCTATAAAATTGTATGGAAAAGACTAGAAAACAGAAGACACAAAGAAACTAATACAGAGCTATAAGCAACACAAAATTTGAGGCAGATTAATAGAGCTCAAAAGAGAATAAATAGCCACTGAAGCCAAACAAACTATGGCTTTAAAAAATCGCACAGTCACAGGCCTAGAAATGTGTTTTTGAAAATGTCTGCTACTATACCTGAAATTACAGAGTAATAACTTTCAGAGGGGAGCTAGAGAGGGAGCCAAATAACGAAGAGATTTCCGTGGTGAGAAGCAGTTCCCAAGAAGGCAGACTCAGAGGTGCAGGGATAGAAAATAAACCTGTTCTTCAGTGAACAGCCTGTCTGCTAGACCAGATAAGAAATGGGGAGCTAAATCTCTCAGAACTTTGAAGGATGCTCTGGATGAAAAATAACTACCCTCTGCTTGCTGACTTTATAAACACGGAAGGAGACCAGGGGACAAAAGGTTGCTTTGAAAAAAGCTCAAAATCAAGTATCTTAAATCATGCTCTCCTTATAGAGCTCATTTTGTCTCACTAAAATATTCCATTTACTCACTACTGCCAATTTACTTTTCTCCACTAATTTATTAGAAGTCATTTCACGCACAGATGCAGGCAGAGAGGGCCCAGGTCCTGGAGAATCCCACACAGGAAGAACCCACAATCGCTCCTGTCAGGCTTTGCAATGTATTCTTGAACTACACTTAAATATGGTCCACCTGATGCTGTGGGCATTCATAATAGGTCAAAGGAAATACTGAGGTCAAGAAACATCTTGAAGTTCAGAATTACCCTGCTTCTCACCCTGGCTTATCTCTCCAACGCCCTGTTACCAACAGGCAGCAATATTTCAAAAGCCTTCACTGAGCTTATCTGGTGAGAATTACAGAGTTTTCGCCTCCATATAAAGAAGAGGTTTCCAAAATTAGTGCAGTCCAGAAATAGGATTAACACCACCTTCGTAGGTGGTAATTCTCTGATAACTGGAAGAGTTCAAGAACAGTCAGGGTAACCTCTTGCCAGAGGGAATTCATTCATCCACAGCAAACTAACTGTCCTGAGAGTCCTGTTCCCGCTGCAGTCCTAGGAGGAAAGCAGCAGACTCAAATGAGGTTTTCAAAACACTGTCCCTTCCCTGGGTTAGAGGATGCATTTTAAATGTTTTAGTTTAAAAGGTTCCCTGCTAGGCTAGACATAGCATAAAAGTAAAAAATAAAGAAGATGCAACATATTACGTCAACACATGACTTCATTGCACATTCTACCTAATTAGATTAATACAAACTTGAAAGCAGGATGCACAGAGTTGGAGCTAAGAGACCTAAAAATGAAAACTACAGAAGCATTTCTAATGAGATATGCAATAAAATTCATTATCTCATTAAAAAGTCAAAATCTCAGGATAACCTAAGAAGTAACTCCGATAGTATGATTCTGCAACAATGTGGACACCACTGTTTCCAAGTCAAAACAAAAATGTCTTATGGTCAGTGAATCAGCAATACATAGTTTCTTGGTTTTGTTTTGTTTTTTATCCCTTCTTCCATTTAGGGATACAGGTCAAGAACTGTTTATTATCATTTAAAAAAAATAATAAAAATTCAACATAGTGATCCTGAGTAATGCAACCTTAGCATTAAATTACACCAGTTTTAGAACTAGAAGCCAATCATGTCCTGAAATACACATATTTAGAAGTCACTTCATTCAGGGTTCCCAAAATTTCAGTCACTTGAGTGCCCTCTTCTCTATTTTTGCCATAGCTCCAGATGAACTGACTATTTACTTACTATTTTTCAATAAATCAAATCACTTTTTTGGCTGAAAATAAGTTTATTTAAAAGGAGATTTCTTGGTCCTGGAGCTAGTGGCGTCCAAGCTCAAACCCTTCATAAATTACCACACTCTGGTGGGCACACACGCACCCATGAAGGCCAAACATCTCTTTCAGGAAGCAGTTACACCTGCTATTGAGAAGGACTTCAAGGATGAGACTTTTGACCCTGAGCACCCAGAAAAGTAAAGCTTTGAGCCCAAGTAGGAAGGCAAGCTCTTCCAGCTGTACCCCAAGAATTCCCATGCCTGGAGCAGAGAAGTGGTGACCGCTGGGTTTGCCTGTGAGCTGAAAACTGCACTGAATCATCCTCACCGACCACCAATGGCGCATGTGAGTGAGTGGGGAGGCTTTTCTCTCATTTCATTTCCATTAAAGATCTTGACTACCATACAAAAACAGATTTCTATCACCACCACAAAGAGAAAGCCAGTATCACGAGGCATAAATAAGAATAAATCTAAAACTAAAATAACAATGAGAAAATAATCCAGGAATAACTTTTAGGAAGAAACATTTAAATGAACGTTAACAAGTGTCTCAAATGAATAATGAACATGGCTTCCCTGCAGGGAAAGAGTTCAGTTCCTGCTTCCACCACCCTGTAAAACTCCAGTTTTCTTGATCTACCAGAGGTCCAGAGGCAGCCTGGTATCTGTAAACAAAGTACCATCAAACCAACAAGAAAACTCAAGATGTTACACCTGGCTCATGCTTAGCAGCTGTAGGATCCTGGGCAAGCCATTCCACCTCTCTGCACCTCTGTTTCCTGTCAGTGAACTAACACCACTTCCCATGGCTACTTCACAGGGCTGTTCATTATTAGTGACAATCAATTCATGCTTTTATAAACCATAAAGTCCATACAAACAAAAGGTTATATCACACTAGGAGTAGCAGTAAATTAATCAAGACAAGTAAAGATTTAACCAATATAAAAGGCTTTATGAAGAAGAAGAGCAGCAGCAGCATTTTTTTAAAATCTAACCAGTGAAAGACCTCATACACCAAACAGCTTGATGTGTGACAGATGCAGCAGGATCCAAGTTCATCAACAATTATTCCAAGTATTGATTTTTCCCTATTAATTCTTGGGCTTTCCTTGTTCAAAGCCTGAAAACTTTGTGCAACAGATGAGTCCTCCTGCAACTCCATGCCTGGGTGGGTGAACGTCAGGGCTAGGGCCAGGGCCAGACTGTGGAATTAATAAAGCTGATAATTTGCAAACTAAGTGATTTACCTTCAGCTGTCACCATTTGCATAAAAAGTGAACTCTACAGGAGAAAGTGTGAAATGTTGGCTGCCCCCCAAGAGATGTGATTTCAGGAGCTGAGCCCAGAAAAAGGAACCAGAATCTGGAAAAGCAAGCTTCTGACGTCCCAAGAGAAAGAAGGGGACACTGAGTCAAGGGCAAGTAGGGACTACTATCCTTGGTGGAGAGGGAACACAATTTACTGTGAAGCAAGAGAGCTTTTCCAACCTGGTGGAAACAGCATTGCCGCAGTTCACCCAACAGCCCACCAGACAGCAACTCCAGCAACAACTCAACACCCAGGGTCCTCCCGGGGTCTGTGGCCTCTGTGGCACGATATCAACACATCAGCTTGGAATCATCAGAACACCGAACATCCTATTAAAAGTAGCATTAAAGCTCCCATTGTCATCCAGTGCCATTTTAAACTCAGATGAAGAAAAAACAAATCCAATTTTAGCCTTATTGATGGGCATTTATTCTAATTTTTGAGGACAGGCTTAAGATCCACCAAAAGCTCCATGACCAAAACACAGAGATGGCCACAGGCAGAAGGGAAGGAGGGGGTGAGGGTGAAAAGTGGGAGCTACAGGTGAGGGAGTGGCCTCACCTCTGAGGGACTCAACTCTTGTCACAGAGAACACTCCTAATGCTGACACACTAAAGCAACCATCACCTTAACAACAGACATGAGGAAAGGTCAGGTACATTGTACAAATGGACCAAATCATTCAAAACAGCAGATACTCAACTATGTGGTAACACAGAAAGTTCTATTTCAAATGACATTAAGAGAAAAATATTCAACACAATGTGAAATTCAACTGTGTACATTAATAAAGATTAAAAGAAGACATAGATTCTCCTGGCAGAAATAGCTGGTGTCATACAATAAGGGATTTTTTTTTCAAATAACTTTTATTTTTACCATACGAGTAATAAATTTTCATTGGAGAAAATATGAAAGTACAGATAAACAGGGAAGATGAAATCAGCGATGATCCTTTCATTCGATGATCCTTTCACAGACACATTATTTCTATTTTGGTGTATTTTAGAAACATTATTTCTATTTTGGTGTATTTTCCTAGACATTTTTTATATGATTATAAACATACACATTTTTAACTCAAGTGGCATCATAGTGTTCATACTACTGTTTTGTAACTTGCTTTCTTTAACATTTTTCATGTTCAATAACTATACTCAAGCAATATTGTAAGGTCTTACCCGTGGCACAACAGAAAATACACAAACATACCGATTACTCAACTAATCTCTGTTATGAATTTATTAAAAAGATGGAGGTTAATCAATTTCAAACGTTAATTTTTTGAGTGATGGATGCCTCCTAATGAAGAAATGCTATTTGTAAATCTATTAAAATGAATTCAGGCACACATGAAACACTCTATCTTCTTAAAAAAAAAAAAAATCACCTCAGTAACTGAGCAAGCATGCGTCTTCCATCCAAGTTGCTTTTGGGAATGTGTGCATTATGCTTGGGAGTTGAAGAAGTTGGGAGTCCTTACTGACTGAAACTGTTCCTAAGAGCTTTGGGTACACCTGGGGGTAAATTTAAGGACTATCTCTTTGTGGCAACAGATCCTGCCTTTATATTAAATTATCTTCCTTGGATATTGATGTCTTATTATTATGAAATATCTCTATCTTTAGCAATGCTGCTTGCCTTACATTGGTATATAAGCTACACCAGCTTTCTTTTGGTTGGTGTGTGTGCATGGTGTATCTTTTTCCATCCCTTTACTTTCAACCCTTCTGTATCCCTTTATTTAAGGTATGTCTACCGTAAGCAACAATCTTTTTAAATATCCAGATTGACAATCTCTTCAGTTAAACAAAGTATCTAGTCCAGCTGTTACTGAACCAGATTCCTTTTTACCCATTGCCCAGAAAGCCAATCACCAAGACAAGATTGCAGCAGAGAGAGAATTTAATCACAAGGCAACCAAGTGAGGAAGTGGGAGAACGAGTCTCAAATCTGCCTCTCTGAAAATGGGAACTCAGGGATGTTTATGGGGTAGGGAGCTACATAATCTGAAGTGTGGGAAAAGATGATTGGAGGTGAGGAGAGGTGAGGTAGCTGATACCTGCGCAAGCGTAGTCAAGCTTCATGCCTCTTCATAGGATGCATATTCACAAAATGGTGGCGTTAGCATGATCTAAGGGTGGAGTTTTTAGCTCCTTGACATCAAAAAGGTCACTTGTCAAGCATTTGTGCAGGCCCAGTTGATGAGCTGGTGGTCTCAACCGGCCTGAATTGGACAAGGCAGGTCTCAGTTCCTGAAATACCACTCTTAATTACTCTGTTGATAAAACAAGGTCAGTTGAACTGGTCCAGGAGGGCCCACGGTTACACAGCTACATTTTATGTAATTATAAGCTTGAGTGAAAACTGACCATGTTGCTATTTGTTTTCTGTTTGTCCCACCTGTTTTCTCTCTCTCTCCTTTCTTACCTTCTTTTGGATTCATCAAGTACTTTTTATCATTTTAATTTCCCTTCTATTACCACATAATTATACATTATTATTATTTTAGTGATTACTATGATTACTACACTCTTAACTCATTAGAATCTAACAAATAAGTACTTCAACAACTTAACAATGAAAGTGCCTTTACTCCACTCCCATCTTTCAAGCTATTATCATGTATTTTAATTCTATATACATATTACACCTCACACAAGATACTGCTGTTGTTGTTCTGTAGTCAATATTCATGTAGAATTATCCAAACATTTATTGTTTTTATTGCTCTTCATTTTTCCCTATTTCCATGCTTCCATCTGGCAGCATTTCTCCTTCTGCCTCAAGAATTCTCTTTAGGATTTCTTTTACTGTAGGTCTTCTGGTAACAAATTATCCCTGCTTTTGTTTGTCTGAAAATGTCCTTTCGTTGCCTTCATTTTTGAAAGATATTTTCACTGGGAAGTGAATTCTCGGTTAACAGTTACCTTCTTCATCCCTTTAAATATTAATCATTTCATTGTCTTCTGATTTCTATTATTTTTGTTGAAAAGTCAGCTGTCAGTCTTATAGCAGCCCCCTTTAAAATAATAGGTGTTTTCTCCTCTGGCTTTTTAATAGTTTTTAATAGTTTCTGTTTGTGTTTTGGTTTTACTATGTGTCAGGAGTGATTTTCTTTGTATTTATCATGTTTGGAGTTTACTGAGCTTCATGAATCTCTGACTAGATGTCTTTAGACAGTTTTGGATAATTCTTAGCCAGTATCACTTCAAACATTGCTTCTGCCCCAATCTGTCTCTCCACTCACCATTGCCCTTTACTTACACACACGGTGGATCATCTCACCATGTCTCATATGGTTCTTATGCTCTTTTCTCTGTTTTTCTATTCTTTTTTCTAAGCTTCAGTCTGGATATTTTCTATTGACCTATATTGCAGAGTTTACTAATTTCCTACATCCAATCTGCTATCAAATTTTTCTATTTAATTCCTCATTTCATTTATTGCATTTTTCATTCCCAGCATTTCCATTTGAGTCCTTTTTTTATTCCATTTCACTTGTGAAATTCTCATCTACTTCCTTGAACATCTTAATGACAGCTCTTTTAAAATCCATACTAATTATTCCAATATCTGAATCACCTGTTGCTGTTTTCGCTGTCAGTTGTTCCTCATTTTTTATTCTTTTAATCACTTGGCCCTACTTCCTGGCATGCTTGTTAATTTTTCATTGAATGCCGAACACTGTGTATCAAAAATTAATGAGATAATCTGAGATTCTGGCTGATGTCATCATCCTTCAGAGAGGATTTATTTTTGCTTTCTGGCAGGAACATAGACTAGGAACAGATCACTGTAATCCCATCTGAATCAAACTGGTTCAAAGGTGAGTTTTAGTCTTTTGTGAAGGCTGTCCTATTTCAAGTTTCCTCTTATTCCTAGGGTGGAATCAGGCCCACACAGGAAGTCTAGGGTGCTTATCAGGGACCCTCCTCCTTTGCAAGTCCTAACTCCAATTTTTGTTTCCCCAGATCCCTGACACTGCCTTCACAGCCTCCCGGCCTTTAAGAATAGCTCTCTCTTCACTTCTTAGCCGCTGAGTCGTTAAAACATCAACAAATGCCTTGAAGAGAATAGCAGTGCAGATTATTGGGCTCATCTTAATATTCTTCCCTTCCCCAAGATCCTGTCTCTTAAGTCCACACTGTCTTTGTAGCTTTAACTCTAAGTTTTGTCACCACAGCACCAGAAGACTGCCAGCAGCTCCATCAATGATCCTAGCTTCCTGGAAGCCACTTTCTGTTTGGTTTCTTGCCTATCCACCCCAAGTCCCTTATAAACTAGCAAATATCTCAAGGGGAAAAGCATCACAGAATGTTGGGTTTGATCACTATGCTTCCCTTCTCTTCAGTATCCTGGTTCCTCAAGTGCTAGCCACTTTCTTTTTGTACTTTGTCCAGTTTTTCTAGATCACTCTGTGGGAAAAGTTGATCTACAAGTCACTTCACTTTCACTAAAAGCAAAAATCCTTCTATGGTAAACCAAACTACTGCTTTCATCTTTGAAGCTCTGTCCTACCCAGGTATCTTCCCTCTTCTGTTAGAAGCTGCTCTAAAAGCCCTTAAAGGCACTTAGTTAAAGAACAGCTGATTTAAAAGCCTAGATAAGCAGCATCCAATTATTCTAAATATCCATCAGAACACTGCCCAGGCCAACTACATACACTCCCTTGCTCTTGTTGCAAGTCTGAACATTTCCTGGGCTTTGACCAACTTGGATTTGCCAACTCCCACTGTTGGCTACATCTCTATGCATGATAGCCCACATCTGGTCTAACTTATTTTTCTTATGGGAGAATCTTCCTTCTGGGTCTACCTGCTCCATACTCCCTGTCACTATACCAGGTAATCAGACCCAAACATAACACTCAACTTCACCAACCTTGACAAATCTGCCTGTACTCTCAACCCAAGTCAAGCACCGTAAAATGTCTGTATTCCAAGCTTCAAGATCTTCCTCCCCTTTCACAAGTTTCTCCTGTGAACTCTGATGGTAAGCTGGCCTTCACCTTCAGGCAAGAGAGGAAGGTATTCGAGCTCTGTTGTGTCAGTCTCAGTCTACTGACAGAGATGCTATGGGCTAGGAATGCCTGAGGTACTCACCTGGCCCAACTACCTGTGGCAGCCCCCCCATACATTTCCCTGACCAGTGCCAATGCTGTGGCTGGACCAGGCCTTGTGGTTCTTATTTAGATTGCAAGACACCTAAGCAAAAAAACATCAGAGAACTTTGAAGAACAAGATTTATTACTCAAAGGTCCTGGAGAATACACGGCATGCCCAAGGAAACACAGTGAGGTCACAGGTGGAGAGAGAGGCAGGGATCACAGACCTGAGGTTCTGCCTTTATTAGGGTCTGAGAGTGGAGTGCCTAGGGTTTTGTGGGTTCACTCTTTATTGGCAAATTTAAAACATAAGAACAGGAATTAGAGAGCAAGAAGGGAGAAGTGGGGTCACTCAAGCAATCAGGGCATTCTAAAAGGAGAACTTCATTGGTGGGGCAGCCTGGTTCCTTATCTAGTTGGTTTGCTAGTAACTATGTCATACAGTATACTTATTCAAGAAGGATATCTTTGAAATGGATGCCTCAGCAATCAAAAGCTTAACGTCAGGCACTTACGCTACAAGCTCACTCCAAAAGTAAACTAGCTTCTCTCAGCAGCAAAATATCTAAGCCTTCTGGAATATATAACAATATACTCAGTTACCTGCATAGCAATTTGCTGCTTTTCAGATCTTCCACAATGAAATTTTAATCTGTAAATGACTTCTGTGGACCCCTCTTTCAGGTTTTGGGGTTACAATGCTTCCCATCCTCTGCCACTCACCAAGAAAAAGAAATACTCAAATAACTGGGGTATAAAAGAAACACAGAATAACTTGAATATTAACCATAAACTGGAAAAGTCACTAAGTCTTCCTTCTCTCCAAAAAAAACATGATGCATCCCAAAGACAGATTAAAAAATCCTATATTTTCCCTTAATATATATAAGATAAGTATTTTTATACCTTTCTCTTAAGAACGAGGGCATTTTTGAGCCCAGAAAATGTGTGATTTAATACTGTATGTAATATACTGTGCAATTGATGCTTATTCAGTGATAACATTGATTTTAGCACCAGCATTATTTACATAAAAAAATATTTTAACCCACACATTAAATAACAACTGTGTTCCAAGATTTTCCCAATTTTCCCCATTTACATCTAAGAGGCAGATTGTGCCATTTTCTAATAAATGTAAAAAGTTAACCTTTATTTCTTTGTTTTTCAATACTGGACTTTTCCAACGTATCCCACCTGGGCTCTTCTCATAAACCACTTGGGAAGATAAAGCTGACAGAGTCAGCAGAGGAGGTGTCATTAAAGGCAGTCCTTTGAGCACTATTCCATCCTCACAAACATACAGGAATAATTTGAAGGACTGATTTTCACCCATAAAGCCCAAAGGTTCAAGTTGTCCTCGATGCCATACAGCTGTCTAGGGACAAAGGCTCTCCTTCGTCAGAGGGACATCTGAGAATTTTTGTGACTTGCTGTCACCTTCCTAGGGTGCTAGGAGCATGTTGCCACAGCTGGCAGATCTGCAGGCCACTTTGTCATGCTGGCTGCATTGGGAAGACTGCACCACAGCCCAAGGTCACAGGGCTATGATCTACCATAGCCCTCAGAGATCACAGGGACACAAGACCCTTTAAGCAAGGATGATTCTCAAGCAAGGGTCCTTCTAGGGTTGCTATATATTCACACAGAGGTGAAAGGGTAGAATAAAATAGGCTCTCTGAGGGTCTTATGTGCAGAGGTTCCCGGGACTGACCTTTTTCCAACCACTCCCAGGACTTCTCTCTCCCTTTCTCTATGGTATTGTGGTGCCTCTCACTAATCTGAAACTGGCGAGATGTAGGCACAATTTTGCATCTCTGATACATGAAGGCCCTCCTCTGTGTGCAGAGTAATCCCCAGGCTGCTGTGGGAGCCTTGCTTGTTAGAAAGGTGTGTGCACTTAAAAGTATAGTATCGTATAGCATGAATGAGACATAAACTATCACACACTGGGGATTCATTTGTGGTCAACTTAGCTCTGCAATCAAAGCTAAACACCTTTAAAAACAGAATCAGAGTATATCAGTGTTTTACCAGGTGCTATGGGTTGAGGTCTGGGTAAAATAAAGAGAAAATATGTTCCTACTTCTCCAAAGACCACAATTTGAATTTGATAAGAAAAGCCCCTGACAGACAACACCGTAGTCCCCCCTTATCCACGGGAGATATGTTCCAAGACACCTAGTAGACGCCTGAAACGGCAGATGGTACTGAACCCTATATACACTACGTTTTCTCCTAAACATACATACCTATAATAAAGTTTAATTTGCAAATTATGCACAGTAAGAGATTAACAACAATAACTAACAAAAACAACTATAACAATATACTATAATAAAAGTTATGTGAATGTGGCCCCTCTCTCAAAATATCTTATCTCACCCTTCTTCTTCTT
Source organism: Equus caballus (assembly GCF_041296265.1). Taxonomy (NCBI): domain Eukaryota; kingdom Metazoa; phylum Chordata; class Mammalia; order Perissodactyla; family Equidae; genus Equus; species Equus caballus. The sequence continues at coordinate 45,338,262 of NC_091691.1, forward strand.
GTGGTGATGTGGGATGACACGCTGCCTACATGATGAGATGAAGTGAAGGGAATGACATAGGCATTGTGACGTAGCAAATTTTCCATTTAATATTTTCAAACCACGGTTGACCGTGGGTAACTGAAACCAAAGACGGCAAAGCCGTGTCTACTGTATGCTGTGATGGGTCCTACTTCATATCACAACATAATGGCACCTGTGGGTCAGCCACAGGCTGAAAAACTTTAGTCAAAGAAACTCCTCTGAATTCTAAACTCTCTAGAAAAGGTCTTTCTAACCAACAAAGTTACCCTGAGCAGTTGTCACCATTCTTGTCACTTTGAACACATCACTCAGTTTCTTCATCTATGAAATGACAGTTTTTGAGAAAATTATCCCTAAGCCCTTGACAACTCTTACATTATATAAATTAACAGACATAAGTGCTGCCCTGACACTCTTGGTACCTGATGTCACCATCTATGTGGTGGGTGAATCAATGATTCTCCACCTAAAAGGAGACGTATGTGTCAGGAGGATTCCAAGGGAAAACAAAAACTCCCTTTTGATGAAATCAAGATGTAGGAAAAAATCTGAAAGGTGGGAGCCACTGGACTATCTTAAGGCCTAGATGGCAAAAGAGATAAAGGGAGCAAAGGCAGAAACAGGCAGAAATGGCCATTGTCCTCCAAGTCCTTACATTTGGAAGAAGAAAAAAATCAACAAAGAAAACAGCTGTGAACAATTAAAAAATGGTACATCAACAGATGCAAAATGTTTTTGTTCAGATGAAATGCACACATGAGTGCCAAGGAGACTAACTTCATGTTCACAACACAGGGAAGACTGCAGGGGAAGGCAGTCCTTTAAATAACTGTTTACCACAGGGAAACCAGGTTCACCACAGAGATAAAAACCACCAAAACTTGAACTCTTTTGTCAAAGGAAGAAAAGGATCCAAGCCTGAATGGTACTTGCAGCCCATGTCCGCTCCCTTATAACTGCATGGCAGTATGCTGCCTGCTAGCTGACTATGGGGAAGGAATTTGCTTGTGGCACAGTCAGAGCTAAGAAATAACTGACTCCCACCTCTGCTGCAAGGTCAGACAAGGCTAGCATCCTAACCCAAAAAGATGGGCCATACATCACATGCCGACTCACACAGGTATCTACAAAAATAAGAACACAAAAAATAGGAGGAAGGAAGAAATAAAAATCAGAGCAGAAATAAATGAAATAGAGACTAAAAAAAAAAAATAGAAAAAATCAATCAAACCAAGATCTGGTTCTTTGAAAAGATAAACAAAATTGGCAAAGCTTTAGCTAGACTCACCAAGAAAAAAAGAGAGAAGGTTCAAATAAATAAAGCCAGAAATGGAGGAGGGGAAATTACAACGAACACCTCAGAAATACAAAAGATTATAAGAGAATACTATGAAAAGCTACATACCAACAAAGTGGATAATCTAGAAGAAATGGATAAATTCTTAGAATCATACAACCTTCCAAAACTGAATCAAGAAGAAATAGAGAATTTGAAGAGACCAATCACCACTAAGGAGATCAAAACAGTAATCACAAACCTCCCAAAAAATAAAAGTCCAGGACCAGACGGCTTCCCTGGTGAATTCCACCAAACATTCAAAGACAACTTAATCCCTATCCTTCTCAAACTCTTCCAAAAAATTGAAGAGGAGGGGAGGCATCCCAACTCATTCTACGAAGCCAAGATTACCCTGATACCAAAACCAGACAAGGACAACACAAAAAAAGAAAATTACGTATCTCTGATGAACATCGACACAAAAATCCTCAACAACATACTAGCAAATCGAATACGTTAAAAAATCATACACCATGGATCACGTAGGATTCATTCCAGGGATGCAGGGATGGTAAATCAATCAATGTGATACACCACATTAACAAAATTAAGAATAAAAATCACATGATCATCTCAATAGATGCAGAGAAAGCATCTGACAAGATACAGCATCCATTTGTGATAAAAAAAAAAACTCTGAATAAAATGGGTATAGAAGGAAAGTACCTCAACATAATAAAGGCCATATAGGACAAACCCACAGCTAATATCATTCTCAATGGAGAAAAACTGAAAGCTATCCCTCTAAGAAGAGAAACCAGACAAGAATGCCCACTTTCACCACTCTTATTTAACATAGTATTGGAAGTCTTAGTCAGAGCAATCACACAAGAAAAAGACATAAAAAGGCTCCAAATGGGAAAGGAACAAGTGAAACTGTCACTATTTGCAGATGACATGATTTTATATATAGAAAACCCTAAAGAATCCACCAAAAAACTTTCAGAAATATAAATGAATACAGTCAAGTTTCAATATACAAAATCAGCACACAAAAATCAGTTGCATTTTTATACACTAACAATGAAGTAGTAGAAAGAGAAATTAAGAATACAATCCCATTTACAATTGCAACAAAAAGAATAAAATACCAGGAATAAACTTAACCAAAGAGGTGAAACATCTAATGCACTGCTATAAAACATTGTTGAAAGAAATTGAAGAGGATACAAAGAAATGGAAAGATATTCCATGCTCTTGGATTGGAAGAATTAACATAGTTAAAATGTCCATACTTCCTAAAGCAATCTACAGACTCAATGAAATCCCTATCAAAGTTCCAACAAGACTTTTCACAGAAATAGAACAAAGAATCCTAAAATTTATATGGAACAAAAGACCCTGAATAGCCAAGCAATCCTGAGAAAAAAGAACAAAACTGGAGGTATCACACTCCCTGGTTTCAAAATATACTACAAAGTTATACTAACTCATATGGTACTGGCACAAAGACAGACACACAAATCAATGGAACAGAACTGAAAGCCCAGAAATAAACCCACACATCTATGGACAGCTAATGTTCAACAAGGGAGCCAAGAACATACAACAGAGAAAGGAAAGTCTCTTCTATAAATGGTGTTGGGAAAACTGGACCACATGCAAAAGAATGAAAGTAGACCATTATCTTAAACTATACACAAAAAATTAACTCAAAATGGATTAACGACTTGAATGTAAGACCTGAGACCATTAAACTTCTAGGTGAATACCTATGCAGTACACTCTTCGACAATGTGTCTTAGCAGCCTATTTTCAAGTACCATGTCTAATCGGGCAAGGGAAACAACAGAAAAAATAAACAAATGGGACTATATCAAACTAAAAAGCTTCTGTACAGCAAGGGAAACCATCAGCAAGAAGAAAAGACAACCTAACAACTGGGAGAAGATATTTGCAAATCATATATCTGATAAGGGGTTAATATCCAAAATATACAAAGAACTCATACAACTCAACAACAAAAAACTAACAACCCAATTAATAAATGAGCAAAAGATCCAAACAGACATCTCTCCAAAGAAGATATGCAGATGGCCAACAGACACATGAAAAGATGTTCAACATCATTAATTATCAGGGAAATGTAAATCAAAACTACAATGAGGTATCACCTCACTCCCGTCAGGATGGCTATAATTAACAAGACAGGAAACAGTAAGTGTTGGAGAGGATGTAGAGAGATGGGAACCCTCACACATTGCTGGTGGGAGTGCAAACTGGTGCAGCCACTATGGAAAACAGTATGGAGAATCCTCAAACAATTAAGAGTAGATCTACCATATGATCCAGCTATTCCACTGCCGGGTACTTTTCCAAAGAATATGAAAACACATGCCCCTATCTTCATCGCAGCATTATCCACAATAGCCAAGACTTGGAAACAACCTAGGTGCCCATCAAGGGAAGAATGGATAAAGAAAATGTGGTTTATATACACAATGGAATACTACTCAGCCATAAGAAATGATGAAATCTGGTCATTTGTGACAACATGTACGGAACTTGAGGGTATTCCTAAGTGAAATAAGTCAGAGGGAGAAAGTCAAATACCATATGATCTTACTCATAAGTAGAAGATAAAAACGACAAACACATAGAAACAGAGATTGGATTGGTGGTTACCAGAGGGGAAGGAAGGAGGGAGGTGAGCGAACGGGGTGATTAAGCACGTGTGTGTGGTGATGGATGGTAATCAATCTCTGGGTGGTGAACATGATGTAATCTACACAGAAATTGAAATATATAACAATGTACACTTGAAATTTATATAATGTTATAAACCGACGTTGCAGCAACAAAAAAAAGAAATAAGAAATAAATAATAACAAAATGTAAAAATGAAAGAAGTGATCATTAGTTTATCAAATACCAATAAAAAGAATTTAATGTACAAATGAAAATAAAAGAACACAAAGTTTTGCAAGCTTGTCCTTCCTTCCAAATAGAGATAGCAGAAAATGAACAAAATAACAGATCCCTTCTAGTAGACCCAAAATTCTATGAAGCACGTGGCCTTCTTTAGCACTTGATCATCAAAATTCCTTCCATATACAGATCAAGCTCCACAGCGGAATGCAAAGCAGAACAACTCCCTCCAGTGTTAACAAAATCAGTAAAAAGATCAAACATAAAGAAAAATGGAAAAATCCCCCCCCACAAATAGAACCTTGTGTTATTTTTATATTATTTTATTACCGTCTTTTTTAAGCTCTAGGTTTAAATAGTCAAAAAACATCTGAGACATATAACACAAGTGAAGCTGAGGAAGAGTTTTCCCCAGCGGTTTTATAGTTATAATTATTTAAGGTATCTCATTCATATAACTGTAAGAGGAAAATTATTCAGTATTACCTTTAACCTTGAACTCATTTTTTTAAATGGTGCTTTCCTATAGTTCCTGTAAGTATGTAACTATTCCCATGAGTTTTTATTTTCCAGGTTAGCCAAGGGCAGCCTTGATGACTCTTGGGACTTTTCCAAAGCAACCTGAAAATGTAGGACTCCTTCCAGTCAAGTCTGTGGGCATTTCCTCCACCTCCAGGCTAATCTACCACATTCCCTAAAGAAGATGATAAGGGAGGCCCCCCCGGTAACACAGTGATTAAGTTCACGTGCTCCGCTTGGGTGGCTGGGGGTTCGCTGGTTCGGATCCTGGGCGTGGACCTAGCACCACTTGTCAAGCCATGCTGTGGGGGCATCCCACATAGAAGAACCAGAAGGACCTACAACTAGGATATACAACTATGTACTGGGGCTTTGGGGAGAAGAAGGAAAAAGAAAGACTGGCAGCAGATGTTAGCTCAGGACCAAACTCCTCACACACACAAAAAAAAGTAATTACGAAAATGTATTAAAAAAAAAGACAAGATGATGACAAGGACACCAGAAGGCATCGCCAGTTCTCACAATGCCCAAGGCATTCAGCTTTTGAAGACCTCCATAAAGCTTATTTTGAAATCTCCCCTGAGAACACTGTAATAACTGACTGAAAACATCATTCACTGTGGTTTACATTCCTGAGGATGACACCGGAATAAAAGTCACCTCTGCTGGCCAACACAAGTGGTCAGACCTATGGCCAGGAAGAATAACAGTCCCTGAGAGTCCAGTGAAAGCTGAGGCTTGATGGACATGAGAGCTTCTTGCCACCACCCCCTACTGCCACTAGGATATACAAGGACTCTCTCATATGAAGGATGGGTCTGTAGGCAGGGAGTGTCAGGAGACCCTGAGTGGGTTCTGCTGCTCCACTCTGACAAGACTGAAGTTGGACCCCTGAGCAGCTCTTTGAGGGTGGGGTAGAATCTTATTTGTATTTGTGTCCCACCTATAACAGATCCTGGCATACAGGAAGCACCCAATAAACTCTGATTGACTCAACAGTAGAATGGACAGATGAATGAATGAATGAATTTGAAATATAAAATAGGAAAGGTTATATGGATCCTCTGCCTTCCCCAATAATAGTCATAACTTTTCATTTGCTCTTATCTTTACAACAGCCCTCCAGGTAGGTACTGTTCTCCCCATATTGCGGAGCAGGGAACTGAGGCCCAGCAAGTTAAACAATTTGTCTAAGGCCACAGTAATACTAAGAGGTAGAACAGGAATTTGAACTTATATCTCTCTGGTTCCAAAACCTAAATCTTTCCAACATACCAAATCATCTTCTTAATGAAAGTTTTGATTCTGCAAAGTTTCCCAAGTAAAACAAAAGAATAAGCAAAAGTAAATTTCAGAATTAAAAAATTATTAGACTGTCCACTGTAAATAACATGAACCAAAGCATGCCAAAACACAAAACTAAACTGAAGCTCAAAACCCATCTGGAAGCTGTTATTCTATTGCAAATGGAAACAGAGAATGAAGCCCTGCAACCTCAGACCCAGTGAAGAGGAAGTCAGGTCAGGACTGAATGAAGAAGGAGTTTAGGGGATGAGAAGAGAGCAGGGCCGCCTGAGGCTGCCTCCTCCACTCCTCCCTCAGGGAGAATTTACTGCTTATTCCACGCCAGTGCCTATGGCCTCTCTGATTAGATCAGACTGTAAAATCTCTTAGGGCAAGGACTGTGTCTTCCACCTATACTTTTTTTCTACCATGTCATGTATCACCACACTGCACATATCACAAAGGTTCAAAAAAATGTTAGTTGGATTAATGCTAAATCTAACCAATGAACAAATGAATGGTGAACTCTGTAAACAAATCAAAGTAATAGCAAAAAAGAACTGAAGTGCTCCCTGGAAATGGAAAGGGTTATACTTTCTTTTGGTTGTTAGAGAAAACACAGTCCCACTCTTTTCTTTCCCCTGACTGCAAGCACAAGCAGGCCTACCAGCACTTCCTCTCTTGGTTCTGATATGAAAGAAGTGGGTAATGCCAGCCTGCAGATCACAAATATTATTTATCCTGGCCATTTATCTAGCTCTATTATTTGTCCTGATGCAATTGGTAAGTGATCACATGACCATTCTAGCCATAGTTCTAAGTTTAGTGATGGAATACTTCAGAGAAGGTGAACCCTGCAGAATGAAGGCCACATGGCTTCAGTCACAAAGAAGGGCAATAATCCCTCCCAGTAAATTCACTTCTGGGTGTCCTGATAATCTCAAGTAGAAACTATCTTTTAAAACTTTATGTTTAGCAATTGGTTGGAGGTAAGTCACATGGGAATTGTATATCATACTAGCAGATCCAATAACAAAAACTTTGTGACACTTTATGGAGTAGTTCATACGGCACAGACACTCTTGAATGAAGAATGGTCTCCCATGGGTCAGCCTTTCCATTCAACAGTGTCTATGGGGAAAGAACCCAAAAAACAGCAGGATGTTCACTTTTCATCCCACACCCAGGTTTCTGAAGGAGCTGTGGCAAAGCTCTCCAATGCCCTCCTAATTTCCAAATCCAATGAGTCTCATTTATTCTCCATCTAATTTGACCTTTAAGAAGCATCTGATGTGCTGAAGGCACCTGCCTGTCCCCCTCCACCATTACCAGAACTCCACTCTCCCGGTCTCTCTCTGACCATCCATGGTCTCTGACATCCTCAAGGGCAACTCTTCCTCCACTGAGCCCCTAAAATTTGCTCCTGCCTAGGGTGCTTCTCTCAGCAAAATCATCCATCCTGAATTTTATTGACTTTACCTAAATTTGCACATCGGTGGAGAAAAGCGAAATGAAGGATGGCAGGAAGAAGGAGCAAGAGGGGGAGGAAGTAGAAGAGGATAAACCACAGGCTTGCTCATCTACATGTGTGTAACTGGCAACCACACAATCAAGACTCAAATGTGTACAGAATTTAGCTTTGGCTGTCCTATGGCAGGAATTCAAAGCCTAAAGCTAAGAAATCACCTTCATTTGCTTTGTCACTGTAGTTGCTTAAATTACATAGAGTTAAAACAGCCACTTGCTAACCGACAAACAGCAAGATAGGCTTATTATAGTTGACAAAGATAATGCCCAGTACAAGCTGATTACAGCTCCAGCAAGGACAGGCTGAGTCCCCAACAAATCATTTTTCAGAAAGGCAGGCAGTGGATCACCCAGTGTTTTTTGGTTTTATATACAGTCATCCTGAAGTCCCTCTCCCTTCTTTCCTGCATCATTCCCAATGTCCCTCAAACCTCACTCTGAGTCCATCTCCCAAGTCACAGAAAATGCTTACTCCATAAAGATGGATCATATATAAGATCTTATTTTAAGTGATCAAGGTCTAAGCAAATAGTTTTCTGACTGACTATAATCTGTTTTTTCTTAAGGTCTTTAACATCTTTAATATATGATTATTAAGAGTGCTGTAGAGTCCAAAAGGAGATGGGGTGCTCTGTCCTATGGGACTCCTCCCATGAACCAACCCCCACGTCCTCAGTAAATTCACACAGAGAAAAATAAAACTGTAAGTAATAAACATAACAGGTTTGGCACATTTAATAATTACTTGCAAGAGAAACTAGAACCAGAATGCACAGAAAAAAACCTATTTGGAATTCAATTTTCATTGGCCAAATCATCCTCAACCAACTCATGAATTCTCAGGGCCATTTGATGGGTATTTGTTACCAGCATTCTGAGGCACTCTAGAGTGACACTCAGAACCATACCCTACTTTCCAACAAAACCAAATGTCTCTCCCGTGACAGTCCATGGTGCACGCCAGGGTGTGCGTGGAGGGCAAGCCGAGTCACTTACAGGCCCCAGGGCCAAGTACAGCCCTCTGACACATCTAATCTGCTCCACTAAGAATATGCCCTTCGTTTTTCCACTTTCAGCGGCAATTACAATCTTTTTCCAGTTATAGAAAATGGAAAAATGTACTAAGTATATCTTATTATTTTAAATAAAGTCAAGAAGAGAGGACAAAAGCAAAGGACATGAAACAAAAAGCAAATATAATATGAAAAACCTGTGTTATTTTCAGGTTTTAGAAACAGAAACAGATTCTCTAAAACCAGTTAATCCTGAACAACAGTGTGGTTCCACAACCATGCTGGAAATTCCTTCCTAATTATGACTCAAAATCCAGAAGACACAAAAGAAAAGACTGATAAATATAATCACATAACATCAAAACCTTTAGCCTGGTAAAAATCAAAGTTAAAAGACAAATGACAAAAACTGAGAAACAGTATTTGCAAGTTTTACCACAAAGTCTACTTCCCTAATATATAAAGTGCTCCTAGAAATCCATAAGACACAAAAAGTGCAACAATCCACAAATACAAACAGCTCTCAAAATCTTATGAAGGATGCACAACCTCACTTATAATAATATAAATGTAAATTAAAACCACATTTAGATATCACTTTCCACCTATCAGGTTGGTAAACGCCAAAAATGTGGTAACATAGTCTGTTGCTGAGGATGTGGTAAAACAGGCACCCTCACCCACTGCTCATGGGGTGTGTGCTGGTTCAACCCCCAGGAAGGGCGACTTGGCAATCAACCAACTGCAAATGCATATACTCTTTGACTTGACAATTCCAATTCTGGGAATTTATCCTAAAGGTATGCTTGCTTGTAATTAATCACAATGAAACTAGGTGAAATGAAATATTCCTTGTGTTTTACTTGTATGTTATTGTATTATAACAATTATAACAATTAAGATTATTATTGTATGTTACGTTATTGTAACATTATTATACAAATAACATTCTATGCTATTCATTGTACTTTGTATAGGCAAAATCTGGAAATAAGTCAAATGTTCACCAATAGAGGACTGGTTCAATAAGTTATGGTACATCTATTAAACGGGAGAACAGACAGCTGTAAACAGGAAGGGAGGGGAAGAGAAGGGAGAGGAGAGAAGAGGAAGGGAACTTTCTATGTGCTGATGTGGAAGATCTCCAAGACATATAAAGTATAAAAAGAAAGGTGCAGGAAAATGGGTATAACACTTTTTGGATAAACAATAGATGGTGATGGTTAATATATTTTCAAACTTGTTTATAAATGCATAAGGAAATTCCAGAAGGAAACAAAGGAAAGTAATAACAGTGATTGTGGGGACAAGAGTAGGGACAGAGTGGAGAGAAGTAGATTTCTGAATGAACATCTTTCGATAATTGATTTTATTTTTGATGATATTACCTAATCAAAAAAATAATAGTTTTTTAAACATGACGTGACAGCTCTCTTTCATACCAGACTCCGTATCAGCAAGCTGAGGAATAAGAAGACTATGAGTGCATCTTCCTCAGACAATTCTTTTGTCCCCTACATTCTTTTGTTACCTACATCGTTTGCCCTTCCCCATCCTCAGGGGATCCTTAATAGCCCCTTACAGTACTTGGTTTACCAATCCTCTATACTCAAGTCTATTTCTATGACAATGAGTTTCAGAAAACAGAAATTATTCTTGAATATCATAATTTGAAACAAAACAGATGGAATCCATTTTCCTAAGCCAGCACTAGGTAAACCTGGAAAAGCTGAAACCTCTTACGTTAATCAAATAAGAATAGCTTGTTGACCTTCTTAGACATGAGTGAGTTTGAAAGACAACCACCTTCCCTAGCCTCTCCCACAGCACTTTTCCAGACGGTCTGACCTACACCCTGCACTGTGCCAGACCTGCAGGGATATCTAAGGTGCAATGCCTTGGACAACATCGACCAAGACTGGAGCTGAACAAGGAAACCTCAAGGCCACCCAACGGTCCTGGTATAGAGAGCCTCTGTGCTGGGGTCTAAGACAACCCACCCGAATGTAAGTGCCTGGATCCACCCTTACAGGATATAGGACTGTACTCAAATCCTTCCAGTTGTTTACCTTTACCTAAAAATTTCCAGAAATGACTTTCCCTAGTGACAAACTGCACTGTCTAACAACACTCAGGCCATAGTTTTTGCACAACTCCTTGGCCTCTGTACAATTTAAGCTAGTTCCTTCTTACCATATCTTATGGAGTAATTAGGACCACTTTAATTCTTTTACTGTTTGAACCTAGTGCTCATCTATCTAAAGCCTTTTATCAAGAGATCCGTAGAACAATACATGTGCTTTCCATTCACAAGTGAGTTTTATTTTGTTTTTTGTTTTGTTTCTTTTTTAGCTTCCTTCCTCTTTTGTAGCATCTTGGGGAATGAGGGGCAGGAGGGTTAGTTTAGAAAGTTTTAGCTCATGTATAAAATAACTCCTTTTTTCATTCATCAAAACCTAAGTCCTCAGAAGGCAAACTGAATCTATTTCCCCCTCAATGGATATGAGAAGACACATAGGTAACCCCAATACAGTCAGCCAGGCCTCAAGATCTTGTATGGCATGCAGTCTAACACATGCTCTCCTTATGCTGTGCTCCTGCCTGCCTTGTGCCTTTAGTGTTGGCAACTCTAGGGTCAACTGAGCAGCCAGAGTGAGACAGCCATATATTGCTGAAGAAATCTAGAGAATCAGTCTATTCATTAAAGATGACCTCCAATAAATCTTTAAAAAGAAGGAACCAAAAGCTTTCCTTTTGGACCACGGCCAAGTTCTCATTTTACAGTCAGCAGCAGGCCCCAGCACTCCAAAACAGAACCAGTAACTGCGTATTTTCCTCTGTTCCCTCTGCAGCTGGAGAGCAAGCATGACGTCCTGTCAGAGAGACCACAGGGGGCCTCGAGGAGCCTACTCATTTGCCTGCCCCATTCCTGGAACCACTGCAAACATTTTCCTTTCATTCCAGCAGTATAAATTCCAGAAAGGGACTCATCTGCATTTGGCCTCGATGCATATCAGTAAATATATAAACCAAAATTGTGAAATATCTCCCATAAATAACACTGAGACAGGTAAACCAATGTAAGCCTCCTTAACCCATCCAAAAATTACCTCTTCTCCTGAAGCATCACTTCCCTCAGGTAGCATCAATCCTTCTTAAAGAAGCTGCTTTTAACAGTTTTCTTGGGAACTAAATATCATCTTAGCAAGCTGCTACTCCCTTCCACTGAGTTGCTGAAAATTAATAATTGAGCTGTAAACACCAGGGTCAGCAAACTTAGGCTACGGAAAATTATTACTCTCATAACGGCAGTTTAGAGGTCTCCACAAAACTCACATTTCCAAACGAAATAAGCCCAGTTCCCAAAATGGGCTGCACTGGAACAAGGAAACAGTCAGAGACAGTAATGAATTACAAATGACATGCTAATTACCAGTCTACATCCAAAAATAGCTCAAGACTGCGGAGTTGTTGTTGTTGTTAAAATAACTACAGCCTTTATTCTACGGTTGGGCAAAAGCATCTGATTTACTCAAATGCTTCAGCTTCTAAACATAATCACTTTTATACGTACTTTTATGGGAGGTAGGGAGTGGACAGAAACTTTGGGGGCCAAGGCATGGGCCCTCAGAGATAGCAGTGGGCTGTCTGGGGAGACCTGATTACCGTCTCTCAGGCATGTCCACTAGCATCACCAAACCCACCCAGTATGGCTGATGGAGAGGGGCCTCTCCTGTTTGCCCTGTTAGTGGCACCCATCTAGACTCTACAGAGAAAGGAAGGGGACAGAAGAAACAAAGTCTCTACACAGTGTCATTAGCACACTCATCACTCATTCCATGGTAGGTGAATGACCAGCAACAGTGCCCAGGGTTTTACACAGTTTAGATTAGAATCCTGCCTTCAAGAAACTTATAATCTGCTAAAGAGAAAAACAGGAAAAAGTGCACGAGCACGACAGAAACACGGTCATTTCATGCCACTGTCCTTGGTTCCGTAAGGACAAGATGAGCATCTCTCTCTGCATGTGCAAGTTCAGCTCAAGAGATAAATACCACACGAGAGGTTCCTGTTTGTGCTCTGTATGCAGAGCATGGCCTCCAAGGTTTAACTTCAGAATTTGGAGTCTAAGCCCTGTTTAAGAGACTAATGCCCCCACCCTAGCCCAAAACTCAACCTTCTGTCACCTTATTACCCCTCTAAATATGTTCCATCCTCCCACCCCATCTCTCAAATTCTAGAATGCTCCAGCAGGAAGTCTCCTTCAAGGTCATCTGGTCCAGGAAAAGTTCCTCCAGGCTTAATGGAGCTGTGGGAAAAGAGTGTTCTTGGGTGAAATAAGTTTAGGAAATTCTGGGTTAAACAACACTAAGGTTTTCTTTACCACAGGACTTCTCAGCGCCTCTAATATGCTAAAGGTACATTAAGAATCTCCAAGAAAGGGATATAACAGGCAGCATTGATAAATTCAGTTGACTGGAAAATATTTTCTTTCGTCTATCTCCTAAGACTACTATTCCTCTGAACACACACTGGGCTAGGCTCTGGGCCCACCTTCTCCTTCAATTGTTGGGCAAACATTTGCTGAGCACCCACTCCATCTGGGCACACACAGGACACTGAGGATATAAAAATAGAAAAGACACATTCCTCCAGGTACTCATGGCTGAGGATTCTGAGACTCTGAGAGGTGTGCTGCTCAAAGTCCTGGAGCTAGTTACCAACTGGTTTCAGAGCTCAAACTAGTTGCCAGCTCCCCGTTAATCACACTTTCTTCCTTACCACACCCCATCACTGATCATAAGAGGTATTCAGCCTTAGAAATGTAAGATCAGACAGAGGTCTCCAGAGAGAGGTCAGGAGTGGCCTAGATCCCTCATTAAAATAAAATACAGTGCATTCCCTTTGTCCACTTGAACAATCCTGTTTAGCATTAATACAACCAAGGAATTCTTGGGTAAGGTAGTTGATAATAAAAAGACGAAATAAAGATATCAAGTTCCTCATCCTGCTGTCACTCCAGTTTTCATCTAATGGCAAATTCTCACATACCTAGGCAAAAAATCAGAGATAGATCCAGGCATCTCCAATGGGACTGGCAAAGGAGAATAGCTGAGCACATGAGGCATCTACACCACGCAGCATAGGCACTAGTACCCACACCACAGCCCTCCCTTGGGACAGGGGTCATGGCTGACTCTGAGGACACCATGTCCTTATGACAAAAGGCCATCAGAGCTTGCCCCTCTCAATCCTGCCTGAGGTTGGGCAGGCAGGGAAAGGTGGGAGTGTGGGGAGAAAAGCCACAGTCTCCCCTCTGTGCCCTCGACAAGCCCCACTGGCAAGAAAGCACTCACTGAGCCTTAAAACCATGGCTGTGTAGAGACAAGCGAGGACAGGAAGCCGCTGCTAGGGAGGGCAGAATTCCTCGAGAGCCAAGACTTATCAGGCACTGGGTAGAGCCAGATGGGTTGTGACCAGCTGTTCCTATTTCCAGTACCTTCTCCTAAGTGCAGGCATTCACTCTCCAGACAGAGCCAGCAACTTGACTGTGAAAGGCTGATCTGTGTAGGCACCAGGTAAACATAGGTAGGCAGCCCTTCAACACAGTCCCTCTTCTGAGGAGAAACAAGACCCTCCAGGGGCCCAGGGGCACTGGACTCCCCTTTGTTTCTACACCCATGCATGGAGACCCTAAAATACCCTTCACCACCAACAGACATCACCAATCGCATCTGTGTGGAGATCCCGAGTCTGAATATTTCCCTGAAATTCACTTGTAATTGTCAGGCCAGCCTGGTCTCCCCACTAAAAGCTAAAAGTTGCATCACAGAGGGCTTTTATCTTGATTTCAGGACTAATTCAAGAGTGTTCTAGTCCTGGTTCCACATGTCTCTGGCCCATGTAGTCAGTTACTCGGGCTTTCCCTTCCTCTGAAGCGGGGAGGTTGTGGTAGGGGGTGTTAACGACTTAACTTGATGCTGTGACAAACAAACAGGTGTTCCAAAAACAAAACTCTAAAGAAAGATCTTCAAGTGCTCTTGCTTCGAGATATCAAACAGGTACACCATAAACTTGAAAAGCTTCCCTACTTCTATTAAAATGTGTTAATTTCCAGAAAGAAGAGTCTGGCCCAACCATTAATCTTCCACAATTGCTCACACATATCCACCATCCAAGGCAGTGGGATGCAGCTGACTGTGCATTTCCTATCCAAACCGGGGCCAGTTTATAAAAACGATCTTCACTTTTCAAAGGAAATCAACTCCTCCCTTTTTTTCTTCTTCTTCTTCTTCTCCCCAAAGCCCCCTAGTACATAGTTGTATATTCTAATTATAGGTCCTTCTGGCTCTGTTATGTGGGAAGCTGCCTCCGCATGGCTTCAAGAGTAGTGCTAGGTTGGCGCCCAGGATCTGAACTGGTGAAACCCCAGGCCACTGAAGCAGAGCATGAGAACTTAACCACTTGGCCATGGGGCCGGCCCCAACTCCTCCCTATTTTTAACCACAAATGTCACTTAAAATGCCTAAACACTAAATAAAATCATCACTCTAAGCACTCTGTCCTAGAATTTCAGAGGGAATAACGAAGGCATCCCACGGCTGTTTCCCTCAGAATTTAAAGAATGGAGTAATTTTGGACAAGCCCATATGTTCAGATTACACATATGCATGACTTACTGACTTCTGCTTTCCCAGACTGTGACAATGGGGCCCAATGATGTTCCCACCTGTCCAGGACTTAGAACAATTCCAAGTTGAAGCAGGATGGACTTAAATTAGACTGCTGCATCCCAGGTGCTCAGCAGCAATCCTGTCAATGTGTACCTGGCCCCAGGAGCTGTGCCCTGGAACTGTTCTGGTCAAACTGCATTTTTATCCAAGCTCCCTGGCGCCCAGGCCCCATAGACCAGTGAATTTCTACCAGATTCTACAGAATGCCAACTTCCTGTTGATAAATGCCAGGGATCTCTGCTGTCTTTAAAAGCTAACCATGCCCTCACTCTTGCACTATCTCTCCCCAGGACCAGAGCCCTGCTCCTGAACGTGGCAGGGAGGTTGCCCCTCCACAGCCACCTGGCTCCTCTATGGCTATGCCAGGCCTCTCACACCAAGGTGCCCCTATGTGGCCCACTGCATGCCTGCTCCTGGGAGTCCTCCTGGTCAACACCTATGAATAGGACAGGTCCCACTCTACTTCCAGCTTTAGTCCAAATCTTGGCCCCACTCCATACGCCTTCTCATCTGAACAATCAAAGAAAGGTCTGTCTATCATCTTAGATATAACACATAGGCATGGTAGAGACTCGACATTAGACTTGAAATTTTGGCACCAGTATCATGGCTCTGGAGTTTGGGAAATGACATTTCAGTGTTTCCATAACTGAAACAGGTACTTCCCTTCAATCTGGTCCCCCAGTTTACCAGGGAGCTCCGGTAAAGAGTTGAATTGTCTCAGGCCTCTATAGGACACTAGAGAAAGGGCTATATTACCTCTACTAGGCCAGAAAACACCAAAGGGCCAGTGCCACTCTTCCACCCGCAGGTTAGCAAATCAAAGGCCCCTCCAAGATGAAGAGACCCTCAGGGCCCCAGAGTCACTCAGTCTTAACCTCCCCTCCTATGAACACCCACAGCCAGCCATGGGAGACTGGAGACTTCTCTTATCAAACAGGGCAGTAATTTCCTTTCAGACCTGGCAGCAAAATGAAAAACATCCCTAGGAGAGAACATTAAGCAGTGAATGGTACACCATAAAAGACCAGGCACTACATGGACAATATTTCCCTCATCTCCATAAGAACCCTATGCGAGTTTAAGGTATCTTATTTTACAGATGAAGAAACTAAAATCCAGAGAAGTGAAGGAACTTTCCCAAGGTCATACAACTAGTAAATGGTAGGCCCAACAATCAAACCCAGGTCTGTCTGCCTCCAATGATCATGAACTTTTCACATAGCCTTGTATTATATGACTATGACCTTACAGAAAGCAGATACTTTAAAAAATTCTTAAATATTAAAAGACTGAAAAGAAATGCACAGAAAGGAAAAGAGGGGTTATGTGAAAATAATGAAACCATGGGAGACTTTTGCCTTTTTCTTTGTTTCTAAATATTCTTGCTTTTATTATTTAAAAATGTTTTAAATTAAATAATAAGATGCTGTTCAAAATCAAAACTGCATGTACATCAGTGAAAGGGTACTTTCCATTAATTCTATTATAATTTCTTAACAAAACAAAAGGAGGCCTGTCAGTCATCAGTGCCATTCACTGACAGGCACATGGAAGGTGAAGAGCCCTGGCCTCTCATGGTGGGGGCTACAAGATTGATCCTGGTCACTTCTGGGCCAGAGCCTGGAAATGCTGAGACAAAACTTTCCATATATTACCTGAAACAACAACATAAAGTCACTCTTCCCAACTTGGAAGTCACCAGACCACTACTATCATAACTCACTAAGTATACAATGCTAAACATTTCAAGGTGCCAGTTGATCCTTTAAAATTCATTCTCTTTCTTCTACAGGTTTAAGCTCACATACAAGCTATTTGGATACGTGAAGCGATATTTAAATGTTACTAGTAGTCCTGGGTGATACCACAACTACAGGCTGACTCGTGGGGAAATGGCGAAGAAGCCCTGTGCCCACACCCAGACTTCCAAATGTGGGAACCACTGGTTCCCATGGTTCAGGCTCAGGCACAACGTGATCTCTACATGTGCAGCTTGATGGGGGAATAATTCTACAGAAGGAATCCTACAGAAGAATCAATTTCTAAGTTTCCCTAGTCACGGGATCCATCACAGCTTTCCAGGATGTTGGGCACTTTATGCAAGCTTACACACGTTGGTATTTCGAAGGCAAGCCTTTGTATGAGGGAAAATTCCAAGCAAGAGAGTAAATATCTCACGTTTCTACAAAGTCCAGATGCCAACAGGGAGCCTCACTACTGTAGATACTCTTGTTTAAGCAACTTCCCTTAGAAAAGCTGTTGGCTTAATTCTTCAGTTGCAAACAAAGATTCCACAACTCATTTCATTCAGGGCAAGACGGGTTTACCTACAAATCAAATGCTTGATTTTCACTGTGCTTGACTACTACAAAATATTTATGCATGTCCCTAAAATCTGACCAGCCAGTCACCAAAGTGCTCTTTTATTCCTGAGCATTTTCTAACGACCAGTGAACAAATTCGACAGAATTCACTTTTATATCCATTGAGAGTATGTACTGCAAATTTCTTAGCTTTTCTACAATCTCTCAGCTATTCCATATGAGATCAAACTAAAAAGATAAATATTTTTTACTCTTCTACACAATGGGCTGGCTCTCAAACAGGCAGGTAGGCTGGTCTAACATTAATTAACAGGTAAAAAGTGTACAACCAGAATTTTCCTGGCGACCACTAAAACTATCGCTTTCAGCTGGCCTTACAACATCCTCCAGCCACATCCTCTGGTGTGGGTGAGGTCTAAAAGGGGTATAGGCTACAGTAAAGAGCTCTCACTTCAAGGTTCGCTCCATCACTTACTAAGAGTCTGACCTGAGGCAAGTCACTTAACCTCTTCAACTTCTATTTATTCACTTGTAATTGAGGTTTTTGAATATATTTGATAGCTTTGGTCCCTTTCACTTCTAAAGAAAGAGACAGAACTTGCTCTCCTGTTAATAACAGCTTTAAGCTACCACACACCTCATCTTTTTGATGACAAAAATCTCTTGCTATGTATTCAGATTGAGTGATTAAGTCTTTTTAAGAAGAGATCATTTATCATAATTATCTCTTATCTAAGCCATTTCTGGTCAGGTGCTTCTGATGTAGCTGAGGCTACAGCCTCCAAGTGACAGTCACCTTGACCATTATCAGTCCTTTTATCAGGGGCAGAAACTAGCATTTAACATGTACATTTCTCAGCCTACTATATAGAATTAAAGGAGAATCTCTAGGACAAATCTGTCATTCCAACCTCAGAAATAATTTAGCATGAATTTAGAAAAAGCTACCACTAAACTTTTACTAAAGGACTCCTCCAGCCCCCAGAGGCCTGTGAGCCTGACTCCTACAAGATCCCTAAAGAGGACAGATATGCCTAGTTTTGGACAGTGCCATTAACATATGATTCTCTGGGACTTAAAGCAAGGTAAAATGCAGTATTAAAAAAAAGTTTAAAGGTAAATTTTAAAAGTAGCTTCAAAGAGTGATCAGCAGAGGTTACAATGACTAATGAGGTAATACTAACACCTGAAAATTCGCATGCAACATGAAAAAACGAAGGAAGGTGACATTCATCCAAGACTTCTCACTTAGTGAAGCAGTCAGATTTTTTAAAAGAAAAAGCATTCTAAATTTAAGATTTAATCCACAAATGAACCATAAGATAACTGTACTTTCATAGTTCTTCTATGATGGCAATGAAGGGCGGGTACATTACAATATTCCAGTCCAGCCAAGCCAATTTATTAGTCTATGATTTGCATATATTTGCATAACTTCTACATGAGTAGGTGTTCTCTTCACGCATCCAAACTTAAATAATTTCAGTATCTGTTCTGGGGCCATAGAGGGGAAACAGAAGCCATAAAATAATCACAAACTACTAACTTACAGAAAACACACAAACACATATAGTAACACATGAGATCAACTACAGTTTGACTATATGGTAAAAGCTTCCCAGCAGCAACCTAGAAATAACGTCTCCTCTGCCTCTACCCACTCTGCTAAATTATTACGTCCACAAAACGATCAGTTTTCCAAAAATAGAAAACTTATTTAATTCGATAGAGGCCATAGAAGGAATGTAAAATTGAATTACAAGGAATGCCAACCCATGCTCCAATGCTTCAAAGATTGTCAAAAAATTTCTAACTTCGCCAAGATCTAAACCAGTGATTTCAGGTTTATATTTTCACCATGTGTCCACCTTAAAAGTTAAGAAGTCAAGAGTGAAGGTTCACAGTATTCCTTTGACGGGGTGCCCAAGCCCCAGAACCAAAGTACGCTTGCCCCAGGAGCATCCTCACCAACATCCAGAATTGATCTCCACACTGCTTTGGTCATTCATCATTCCATTCCTGAGTGTCCCCTGGATTGGAAAGATCCCAGATATCTCTCCAGTGGCCTTTGTACATCAGAGGTACCAAGGAACAAGTAAAGGGGTAGCAAATGAAAAAACCTGTATCAGGACTGTTGATCTCCCACAAAGTAGAAGGCAATTTATTGCTGCCTCATTTATTGCAAAATAAATCCTCCGTGTAACAACCAGAAAACAATGTGCTGCTAAATCAAGTGGAGAGCTAAATTAGGTGGAGAAAGCAGAAACCAAGAAATCTCCACTTTCCACGCTTCGTGATATTCAATCAACCATGTAGCCCTCTTAGGCTTCAATTTCTTCACCTGGAGGCATGATTTTTAAAGGTTTTCAACATTTCAATTTTAAATTTTGGAGAAGAACTGGGCATGAGAAAACTTACCCAAGAGTATCCTCTCTCCTTTCTCAAAATTCAACTGGAGATGTTTCATTTCATTTGATATTGTGAAGGGTATCCCAAAACATAAAGATTGGAGAATGTCTAGAATATTTCTAGATGCTAAAAAGATTTTATAACTCAAACTTCCCTGACCTATAGTCATCTCAAGGCACATCATCATTTGAATTAGCTGGAGAAAGCAGCAGGAATAGAGTATGGGTCACAGAATCACAAAAAAGCACAGAACATACCCAGGAATAATGTCAGCAGTCAATCCACAGATAAAGCATGTTCACATCAAGGTATACTCAACATTGCTGTTATTGTTTGCCACATGCTTTCGAAACATCTAAGACAATGAACCAAGAAAAACATCAGGCCTTCAGAAATGCTTTATGATTGTCTCCATCCACTCCACTATCCAAATTGTAGCCAAATAGCTCCTTGGGCCAGGAAATTTCTGAATCCCACACTGCTTCCTTGTTATCTGCTGAGCCCTTGGACGGCATACAACAAATGCATGCAGACTGACTAAACTACAAACCCCAATATCTAGCACTTCTTTCGGTAGCCTAGAAGGGTAAATTTTGTTTTACTGGGACATTTTCCAAAATTTCATCTGGCTGGCTCAAAAAGTAACCTAATCAGCTAGCCCAACAGATTTGGGGGCAATATGTCCCTGGTAAACAGGAAACTCCCTATGCTGTGGCCTCTGCTTTGGACACCTAATCTCAGGCATAAAAAGCAGTCTTCAAAAAAAAGAATTATAAGCTTAAGAATGCAAAAGAAAATTACAATGGTCATGAGATGGCACATTTTTATTCCTAGAAACACTGCTTTGTTAAAATTCAGTAGTTCTTAAAGATAAATCACATTTATAGTAAATGTAACCCTCCTTGTTCCTGAGACTCTTAAGACCTTAGTTGCTAAGGTTTGAAGTAAATCAGCTGCGATTCAGACCAGGCCAGTCTACAAGGTTTGCTGTGGGAGAAAGAAGGGCTGAGCTTGTGATGAGGTGAAAGGCGTACTAGGGACCCAGAGACCTGAGTCAGGTCCTTGCGTCTCCGTTTACAAGCTCTGCAACCATGAGCAAATTATTGCAGCTGTCTTGAGTCTCAGCTTCTGCAACTATACAACTCAAGTTGTAAAAAGCTTTTGCGAGGACTAATATTTTATGATTTCAATCAACAAGTACTCAACAATTATTTAATGAATAAATAAATGAGTGAATGTATAAATGAATGAAAAAAACTAACAATTGATTTTGCCTTCAGATGCTCCTTTTGGTGGCAGAGAGAGCTTTGCTGCTGATTCTATCATTTATCGTTTTGTTTTCCGGAGCACAACAGACTGAGCCTCAGTCAGAGAGGTATAAACACGTCAGCAAACACAGACTGGCTGAGGAGAGGAGGAGAGGAGCAGTGGATGTGTATGTCACTATTCAGACATACTCTCTCGAGGGGCTATTTTGCTGTGACTCAGAGGCCCAAACTCCATGCAGTCTTGATAGTCCATTTTAGTTTCGCTCAGGTTTTTACTGCCTATAAACTGAGGAAATACCTCAGAGTTTAGTTAGCCTCAGGAAATTAAAATCCCAGTGTGTCACAACAGATCCGGATCTGTCCGCTGTGTGAGCTGTCTCTCAAAAGCCATGGTCTCCAGGTCTGCTCACTGTTACTGGTGATGACAGTCCTCATGTAGACTGTGCCCTCCTAACTTAGAGGCAAAGGTTGGCATAAATCAGCTACAGTTTCAACTCAGGAATAGAAGTCTGGTTCATTTTTCAGGTATACTCTAACTTCTTAGAACACACCCAGCGCTTGACTTCTAATTAGTTTTACATCTCAGTAAGTGTTTTGCTGCTGCCCACAAATAAGGAACAAATAAGGAATAAGTCACACATCTGACGGTGGACAAAAAAAACTCTTTCAAGATATCCTGATTTTGCTTCTTATCAAAAAAGAAAATATGCACGTATTAATACAAGAATAAGGCATAAAAAAGATAACCTAAAACAAACCCAAATCTTTTTTTTTTAAGAATATCTGCCTGGAGAGTAAATTTTTTAAAAAGAGAAAAATGAAGAAAGCAAATAAATGGAATATTTAATAGCTATCAATTCTTCTGGCCAATCAAAAGTTGGATAGTGTTCTAATGGGTTCAGGATTATTTTATCCAGAATAAGTTAGATACCCAAAGACATAAATGTTGCGATAGTAGGAGAATGCTTAGATTATAAACAAAAGCAGATTAATGAAGAGGCTGCTGCTACAAATTCTTAAACTGACTTTATTAGTTAGGGTTCTCCAGAGATATAGAACCAAAAGGATACACACATACACACACACACATACACACACACACACAGAAAAGCTACTAGTGTAATTTCAGTCCAAGTCCAAAGGCCTGAGAACCAGGGGAACCAATGGTGTAAATCCCAGTCCAAAAGCAGGAGAAGACCAATGTCACAACGGAAAGAGGCCAGCAGGAAGCAAAAGGGGCAAAGTCATCCTTCCTCCACCTTTTGTTCTATGCAGGCCTTCAACAGATTGGATAATATCCATCCACATTGGGGAGAGCAATCTACTTTACTGAGTCCACCAACTCAAATGCTAATCTCATCTGGAAACACTCTCACAGATACACCCAGAAATGTTTAAACTGGGCACCCTTTGCCCCAGTCAAGTTGACACACAGAATTAGCCATCACATTGACTACGAGCTAAACATTTTAGCTACCCAAAGTATTAACACTTTTCTATGGAGAACCATGAACAGGAAGGAATCCCCAGTTCCTCTTTCTCTTCAAGGATCATGTGACCGAGGTGCCTGAGAATCACGGGGAAACAAAGTCATCCAGTTTGATGATAATCAGCAGAAGGAACGGATGCCTCCATCAACAACGAGGAGGCCCATCAAGTGTCAGGACCCTGCTTTCTCCTCCAGCCACATTCAGTTAGGACGACTGAAGGTCTTCCCTGGGGGTGTAGCCCCACCCAGCTCCTGAGCCCACCACATCTACCAATGTATAAAAACTATACAACTGGATGTGGGAAAGATACACATGCAGAGCAAGGAATCAGTCTCGTCGTCCCAAACGGAACATACAGAATGTTCCCCCAGAAGCTGCTGCACCTCTCACGTGATCTCCCAACGCTCATATGAAAGGCTGAGACAGACTCTGGTTCTTCTATAGGTAGGAGGAAGCCTATTCTTGAGCATGATTCTTCACCCTTCTAGGCTCAAGTAGTCAAGTTTAGCAAAGAGTTTACAACTGGTGATCTGCAATCCAGCTGGTCTCTCCATACCTCTCTCTCCATGGCAGTCTTCATGGCTCAGGACTGCACACAGCTGTGTTTGCAGGTGAGCAGAGCTCTCTAAGACAGGGACAGATGGACCCCAGATGATTTTACCAATGATTTAAATGTCTTTCACTTTGCAAAGTATTACACTGGACAACTAGCAATTCTTAATCATAGTCTTATTTATGCTTTCTCCACCAAAAACTAAAGATCCCAAAAGATGGAGTCAATGTTTTTTATTCAACTGTAAATCAAAGACAGATGACACTCTGGAAGGTTTAAATTTAAGTGATTAGACAATTAATTAGCCAACTAGTCGTACTAAATCTTATTTATATTGACAGATTTATCAATCTTTGAACAGTTCAATGTGCTGCAATCTACAATACTCTATTAATCCTTTCTAACACTGTAAAAGTTATCACAAATACTATTATATGCCTCATATAATCTCTCATTTCCTCAGTTTCCATCTATACAGTAGGGACAAATGGGAAAATGAATATGATGTGATTTCAGTCCCTAAGAAGTAAACCATTACACACTCTGGAATGAAATTATTTTACTTTTAGAACTCAGAATAATATAATACGAGTTCAGAGCACATTCAAAACAACTACTATACAGGTCCAGTGTTAGGACCCTTACAATAATGTGGAAAATATCAAGCAGCAGAGCATTCTGAATTGTTGCAAAGCAGAACAGAGCCCGAGCTCCTTATGAAGTCCAACTGGTGATTCTAAAAGCCCCCAACTGCCAAAATGTCCAAAGGCTTGGATGCTGCTCTGTTTCCAGAGTGTCTTAGTTCTTCTGCCAAAGCTCCATACTTGCTTATTTTTTTCTAGGTGGTGTTTTAAATGCTTCTAAGTAGGACAGTTGTATCAGTAGGCATTTCTGGTTTGTTAGTGTCGCCAAAGAGCAGAAAGTACGGTCTATCGCCAAGGTTGGTGGGATCGTTATTATAGCCCTTAATTCACCTTGTAGAATTAGTTTCTAAGCCATTTTTCATTTGTAGACACAATACAGTATTGCATTAATTCATTTATGGATCCCTTTTTTTAAAGATTATTGAAACTGTATTACTTCAACAATATTTTAGTGAAATAGCCAAAGGTGTATATCTGATCCTGTCATTAAATTTTCCTTTGTGTAAACTTGAGATAATTTTCATGTAAACAACTCTAATATGGATGGTCAAAGTAAATCTTTCAGTTTCAATAAACTCTTGTCCTTTAAACAGATATGGAATAGACTTTACTGGTGTAATTTGGGCTAACATGATGTGGGTTATATTCTACTTACATTTAGTTGAGAAATTATAAAACTGCTATAGTTTATCAATTTTAAAAAGCCCCACAGAACACAATTAGAAGTGCTACAGAAGTAAATCTTTAGTTCAAAATGTGAGAGGGATATAAATTGATAATTATTCCAACTCCATCATCTTCACAGAATAATTATTTTGGAGATAATGATAATAGTACCTGGTCATTTATCTGATGGCTTCTAGGTCTATATTAGATTTCCTAAAAACTCAAATGATTAAATTAAAACTAGCTATGCAGGTACATTTTGCCTTAATCTCTTTGCCTCCTTTGATATAAGGTTGTTAACATTTTTCTCTTCATTGAACCAATGTCACCGGTGTTTTTTTAATTGATCTTCTATTAATTATTCTCAATTGCAGGAAGTTTATATTAATTACTAGCACTTTCTCTGAAATAAATATTCAAT
Organism: Equus caballus; assembly: GCF_041296265.1. Lineage (NCBI taxonomy): Eukaryota > Metazoa > Chordata > Mammalia > Perissodactyla > Equidae > Equus > Equus caballus. The sequence goes on from NC_091691.1 coordinate 45,363,348, forward strand.
CATCTTATTTTAATTTAGATTAAGTCCACTCCTCACAATAAGTGTTTCTCTCTCTACTCGCCCATACTAACTTCCATATGAAATCAGACTAGTAACAGTAATAAGAATTTGGTTGCTCCTCTCCATAATTTGAGAGCGGATGGTGGAGAAAATGTATGAGCCCGCTCAAAAAACTCAAGTCATCACAGCCAGGGCCTGAGACAAGACTGTAACGAGTACGCACAGGCCAAGAGTAGATTATTTATCCAAAAGATGTCCCTACCTCCTCATCCACCATCCAAAGTAAAGCAAGGGCTCATTTCTCACATCTCTATATCAGATCCAACACAGGAGACAGAGAACACAAAACCCATTTTATCCTTACCTTTGGTCATGTATTAATACATAATATTCATTAAAATGGATTTGTGAAAGAAGATTGATTACAAAGCTTTTCAGTGTTCCCAATTTCTAATGGCAGAAAATCAACAGTGAAATCTTTCCAACTGCACGTAGAGATGGAGTAAAATTCTTTCTTTTTTCCAGCTTCATTGAGGTATGATCCACAAATGAGGTGAAATGCTTAAAAGTACTTCTGAGTAGTTATAGGAACAAGACAAGATATTACTTCAGGGGATTCTGAAACCAGGAGTTCACTAGCCAAAATCACCCAAACTGAAGACTTTCTGTAATACATACTATGTTGGGTAATTTTTTTTAGATGATATATGTAAGAGTGAGCATGAGTTGCAACAGGCCCAAGGCATCCAGGCATAGACAGGAAATACTTTGGATAATACGTATACCAAGGGCTAAATCTCTAAGGCTGTACTGATGAGTTAAAAGGATACACAGTACTAAATGTTAAAGCTCAACAACTGCTTTCTGACAACTCGTGAGAGACAGACAAAAACCTAACAACAGAATAGATCATCGCCATTATAGTAACACTTCTTAAGTCATATACTTGCGGCCTTCAGGCCCTTTTCAGAAGACCTGCTCTCTTACTTGTTCTTCATCTTGGGATGATCTTGCCATAGGCCGACAACCCCCAAATTTCTATTTTGTAGTGACAATCTCTTGTGGCTTCAGACTGCTGTCTAACTGATCTCTAGCCATGTCTCAACGGAGGTCCTAAAGGTGTGTCAGTCAATGAGTCTCACCCCAAGTGAGCTCCACCTCTCAGGCTGCCTCTCTCTGCTCATACCATCTTCTCATTTACCCAGGACTAAAACCCAAAAGTCATTTTGGAACCCACATTCGCTCAATGGGCACACCCAGGGCCTCCTTGCTCCAGGCCCTCTTCTCTGTCACTGCTGCCTAATTCAGGCCTTTTCACTTCTGCTAAGAGCCTCCTCACTATTCTTTCTGGCTGGTCTTCTCAGCTTGTCTCTCCCTTCCACTCACTCCTAGCCACGGCCACCAGACTCAACTTGCCTAAACACGTATCTAATGACATCATCGTCCCTGAAAAGCCCAAAATGTTACTCCTACAGCAGAGGATAATCTATGCACAGTATTCAAATACTTTATGGTCTGGCCCCTACTTTGTTTTCCAATCTTATCTCTATCTCTCACCTTCTTTCTCAAGCACCCTACATCCCAGCTGCATCTGCTATTCCCCTAATATACTGTTAGTTTTCTCACATCCTGCATTTGCGTGAGCCTTTCCCTGTGCTCAGAATGCTCTCTCCTTATATTTTTCCACCTTGAAAACTACAGTTCATGCTCTAAGACCCACTTCAAATGTCACCACCTCAGTGAGCGTATCCACAAACCTTCCTAGATAGGTATATCTCTGCTCTGGGTCCCCTCAGCACAACATGCTGAGCACGTCACTGTGGACTATGACCAAGGACATACTTGCGGGTCTCCTCCATCAGATCATGAGTCCCTCTATAAGGCAGGGCCCGTTTCCCATTCATCTTTGTGCCCAAATACTGTACAGAGTGCCTAGCACATAGCAGGAGCTCTATATGTGTGTGTTAAAGATAATTTTATCACAAGCTGGTTATGATCCTTCTTTCCCATTGCTCCTCTTCCAACAACAGCTTCTTTGTCTTGGTGACTTATAAGTATCTTCATATACTTTTGAAAGCCAAGGTGTGCCCAGACTGAGACAAGCTTCTCTATCCTCTCACATTCTAGTTTTATTTCTTGATTTGATGCGGCATTCCATGCACTAAAGAGAATGGAGGCATAGAAGATTGGCTAAGGGTGAGCCTAGCCTTACAAGCTGCCATTCTACCCAGAAGGCACTGCAAAGATTTGATACTGTAAACTTAATATGAAAACCTTCCTACTGTATCTGATTGTTAGAAATCATTCCAGTAAAAACCTTGAGGAATTCTTATCATAAATAATGTATTATTAGCCTTAAAAGATCACAACTTAAAATTTTTCCAATTTTCAGGAAAAACAAGAGTCTGACTAGAAATTTTCCCATTTTTCCATTTCTTCATGTTTTCTGATGGTCTCCCATATCAGCAGCCCTGACAACACAAGAGTAACTTGAAGGCAAAGTGGGTTGTTCCTAGAAGTTGGTTATCTGGCCCTACCCGGAGTCTTGTCTAAAGATTAAGCCTCACTCAGAAACATGTCCTAGAGGGTTGCTGGCCTCTAATAGTATTTATTACCTCTAGGATAAAGTATAGCTCTCAATTCTGTTCTGTCTTTTACTTTCTTTTACTTAGTTCATATTTGTAAATCTTGTAGTTTCAAGTAGATCACCTCTATACTTCAGTATACCTTTCTTTTGGATTCCTAATGGTGTCTGAGAGTGTGCTTTAAAAAAATAAGTTTTGGGGGGCCAGCTCGGTGGTGTAGTAGTTAAGTTCGTGTGCTCTGCTTCATTGGCCCGGGGTTCATAGATTCGGATCCCAGGCATGCACCTAGCACCACTCGTCAAGCTATGCTGTGGCAGCATTCCACACAAAATAGAGGAAGATTGGCAACAGATTTTAGCTCAGCATCAATCTTCCTCACAAAGAATAAAAATAAAAATAAAAAGTTTTGGGAGTTTAATTAAAAAAAAATGAGGATACCCAAAAGAACTAAAAGCAAAGACTGGAAGAAATATTTGGACATCCATATTCATAGCAGCAATATTCACAATAGCCAAAAGGTGGAAGCAAGCCAAGTGTCCACTCAACAGATGAATAAACAAAATGTGGTATATCCATTCAATGGAATATTATTCAGCCTTAAAAAGGAAGGAAATTCTGACATATGCTACAACATGGATGAACCTTGAGGACATTGTGCTAAGTGAAAAAAGACAGTCACAAAAACACAAATACAGTATGACGCCACTTATATGAGGTATCTAGAGTAGTTAAGATCATAGAGACAGAAAAGAGAACAGTGGTTGCCAGGGGGAATGGGAAGTTAGTATTTAATGGATACAGAGTTTGAGTTTTTCAAGATAGTTCTGGGGATGGATAATGGTGACAGTTGCATGACAACGTGAATGCACTTAACACCACTGAACTGTACACTTAAAAATTGTTAAAATATACTGTTTTCTATAGCAACTATACCATTTTTTCATTCCCACCAGAAGTGCACAAGGGTTCCAAATTCTCCATGTTATGTATATTTTGTCACAATTTTTAAAAAGAAGAGCAGACACTTGAGAACCAATTAAAGATCAGAAAATAGGTACCCGACTTAAATATCACAATACTAATTGGTAATAAGTTCTTTTAATGATGACTCAAAAGCACCCTTATATCTTGCAAAGCACTAAAAAACAGTTCAAAAACCCACCTGGACCCATGAAACAACTTTTTCTCAAATGATTCAAGAATCTCAGCACATTTTCTTATTTTTATGAAATCAATGGGCATACAGAGACATGAGGAGTGAAGTGATGGGACGTGTGGCAGTTGCCACACTAACATCAACACCACAAGACGTAGAACTCCTGCCCAGTCACTGCACTAGGTAAATGCAGCTCAATCCAAGTCTAGAAATCAAGAATGCCAAAAGCAGCATCATTATAGAATGTAACAGCATGGGTAAAATAGAACAGAACAGAAACTGCATAACAGGTAATAGCTTTGGAACTTTAGTAACAGCTTTGGAACTTTAAAAAAGTAAACGTAGACTCAGGTTGCAGAGCGTTTAGGATGAGTCCTCCCTGCCCCAATGCCCCATCTCCAAAGCACCACCTTACACTCCACTCTGGAAGACAGAGAAGTGATCGTGGTAACTGACAAGCCCAGCACACCATGGCTTCCCTGCTCCTCTAGCTACATCCGTGGTCTCAAGAGAAAAACTTCTGTTCCTAAGTAGAATACGCTGCCTAGGCAGTGTGAGCACCACTCCTGACCTGTCCTAGGCACTCTCTCCTACATGATCATTTGGCAGCTGTAATGCCTTGTATCTGTAAATTATCTTACACTTATTCAGCAATCCTGTCTCCCAAACATGACTTGCCCGGTCAGACCGAAGGCACTGTATGAGAGCACAAGTGAAGAGCCCCAAAGCTCACAGCATATTGTGAAAGCTGAGATGAAGCACTCATAGTCTGAGGCTTCCTCTACTATCCTCTAAACAAGTGTGTCCCTTGACTTCCCTACTGGAATCCCCTAGTACAGAAAAATGTGGAGAACCATGGCAAAGCAGATCCCAGGAAAAGGAGGAGGAAATTGTTTAGTAAAGATCAGGCTGAATCCACACAGACCCAGACACCCCATCAACAACAAGCACTTCTCCCAAGCACTGAGCTTGCAAAGTTAACCATGCATCAACAAGCAGCCTTCAGCAGGAATCATCCCCAATACAAAAACAAAATATTATATGTAGTTCAATAAGAAAGTCTACAAAGAAAAACCCCAGTGGAAAACTCCGACAGTCCCCTTTTGCGTTGTTGGGTTACACAATTTATAACTGGATCTCTCTTCTCCCTCTGCTTGTCCTCTCCAAATCCTGTCGACAATCCTCAGTCCTGTCAACATGTCCCTCTGCCTACACTCATTACATTTCCAAAATGATTTTTCCAAGTTAAATGAACTTCACATTCTCATGCTCTACTGCAAATGCTCTTAACCTTTTTGGAGGTCAAAACTTTACTGAGAATCCCATCAAAGTTCTCGCTTTCTCTGCAGGAACAGGCACAATTTCAAGTAATTCACATATCTCCTGGGTCCCCTGGGGCTTAGAAACTTCTGTCCTAGTGGCCGCCTCCTTCCATTTTCTTTCTACACTGAATGTGAGAAACACTCAGGCAGCCTATCTCCACTTGTAAGAATTATGTAACTCTAACAAATTTGAAGAATCCATAAGGACTCCTTTTAAAGGAGTGGCCCTGTCCACCTTGCTGATATCAAGACTCTAAGGGAGGGTCATCTCACCTAGGCTCAAGAGCTTCAGCCAGTCTGACACGCAGCAGCCCTGAAGGACACCCCTCCTTCCAGATTATGACACCTGCTCCCAGTGACTGCCCTCACACATGTACCAATGTGACTTTATGGGGACCGCTGAGACTCAGTCTGTTACGACTGGCATCAGTTGCCACAGGCAAGTTATCACAAGAACATGACCTTGGTAAGCACATTTTACACTTGAGTGCTGTTCATCCGGGTGACACCAAGCAGGGGGCAGGGAGGCAGGAAGACAGACAGAGACGGTGCCAGAGTGTGTTGCCAGGCACTGCCCCCCACCCTACAAGCTGCAGAAGCTGCCTCATCCACACAGAGAAATCGAGCCCACGAAGCCAAATTTTTGAGCTGCTGCTGAGAATCCCATAAAAAGCAATGCTATTTCTAACCTCCTGCACCATGGAAAAATACACATGCCACCAAGCAACCCAGAATCTCTGAAAGGTTTATTTTTATACTCTTTCCCCACGCCCCCCACGTTTACCTCCCCCACAAAATTTTTAGGTGGAAAATTTGCTAGCTTTTTAGCAGTTTGACACTACTGTGCTAGGCACTGACTAATGAAGCTGCTGGCATGTTTGATTTTAAAGTGAAACGTAAATGTGTTTTCCTAATACCACTCTGAATGTCTACTTAATAAGAAAATAATATGGTCTAATAGTAAGACAGAATTCAACAAATAGGCAGAGAAAATTTCCAAGTTCCCAGGCCATAGACAGAAATGACAGAAGTAACGATTTTCTGTTCCCAGCCTTTAAAGTGGTATTCCCGCCTGCTGGCCTTCCTCTCTGCATTGCTGGCTTTTCCTAATTCAAACATTGCACTCAGCATCCCTGATGTCCTTGCTGAGTTTCATTTTTTCTCAGTGCCACTCTTAACCTTAAAGTTGAAGAATGAGGGGAAGATAGTGAGATGGAGCTCAGATCTGAGTCCCTTGACTCTGCACAGACATGGAGCGCGCAGAAGGGAGGGAGGAGAGAGAGGAGGTAGGAGGGCCTGAATGAGGCCTAGAGAACCTAGAAACTCTTTCAGAAGCCAAAGGGGACCCTAGAACTAGTCCACCTGGAATCTGTCCCAGGAACCCTCCCACTGGGAACCTTGGCATCACTTCCCTCACGACAACCTGGAAGGCCAAAGAGGCACCAACCCACCACTGCCCAGCTCCTCACACAGACAGGAAGTCTAAGTGCAGCTCCTGAATGATCCTAGCCTAAGTGTAAGGCGGAGTTTAAAACCTCCTTCAAGTTAGGGAAGCCTCAGAACAATCTGGTCATTTACACTACAGCTCCCAATGTTTTTGTTTGATCACATTTTCACAGTTTAATCTATTTTGTGGTACAGTGTTAAAGATACATCTGGAGAAATAAGCTTTGTTTTATTTACCATTGTAGATAGCAGGGACCTACACTCAAAGGTGATGCTTCTCCCAGCACTACTGGTCCTCTTTGATTTACCTTAAAAGTTTAAACTTAACACAAAGACAGGAAGTTCAGGTAGAGGATGCATCACCTGTATCTAAGGCTATTTTTTAATTGCTGGAGCATCTCCCGACTGGGACAACAGGTCTCACACTGGAAGACTTTCGCATGGCTCCCTGGTCCTCACCATCCACTTCCCATCCCTTAAGGACTCTGAAGGAAACTAAAAGGGAGGTGGGACTTTTCCCCAATTGAACCTTTCTCATCTGGGCAGAGAGCCAACCAGATCTAAGTCTAAGGTTTCATCCTCTCCCATGAAGAAGACAGAAAATGGTGCAAAAAGTTTAAATTAATGATTTCTTCACCTACATTCCAGCAGCGTTGTGCTCAATCGAGGCATCAGCACCAGCATTCCACCACATCTGGCTCCAGCAAGATGCCTCATGAAATTCCCCAGCTAACCTCCTTAGTCCTGAAAGAGGACAGAGAGATCTGTGCCCCTGCACTCTCTCTTCCTCTGATCCTGCCAGCACATGGTCCCTGGGTAAGAGCTAGCATTTGGATGGAAAATAATAACTGACACTTTATTGAGTTCCAACTGTGCATCAAAAGCTGAATTAGGCATCTTCACAATTATTCCACAAGACAAACATTAGCCCATTTAAAGATGAGAAAAGCTAAGACTCTGAGAGGGTTAGGACTTGCCAGAGTAACAATATGAATAAAAGTGGCAAGGACAGAATTTGAGCCAAAGGCCATGTTTCTGACTAGACCTTACAAATGTGAGGTTAAAATTTTAAAATACATTAATGACAACCTAAACACGGGGACCCAACCCCATTTTAAAACCAAGTTCAAAAAAATCCACTGTACAGTAAGACAGGACATTCTGCAGTTAATGCAAAAATCCAGATCTCCTTGGGCCTTCCCAGCCAAGCAGATGGAGCAGAGTGGCAATGCCACCTGTCCATCTTATCAGCACTTAGGAAAGTTTCACGGTCCAGCTGTGAGCTTTAAGGGACAGAATTTTACAAGTAACAGAGCAAATATAAACTCCAAGACACTCAGCTGTAAGAACCTATTTTAGGTGTGAAAGTTCTTATAACACCTCAGAATCCAAAAATGTGCCTGACAATGACCCAAGATGCACAAAGCAACACGTAGTTCCGCAGACAGGGATGTGTTCTTTAACCACCATGATGTTCAGAAGGAGCAACAGAGCTTTGTATTTTACTTAACATTCACATACAGTAACGCAGTCAAGAAAAAGTTTTCTGTTACCAATTTTGAAAGTTGCTTAAAATAGCTGACAGAATGAGGTAACCCCATACATAGGGGGAAATCAGGTACTTAAGTAATTTGCAAGAATTATTTCTATTTTTGTCAACATTTTGTAAATCAAGCTGCACAGTTCTTAGGGTCCAGTGGTGTGTTCAGTTACCTAGTAAAATTCTACTTGAAGACAGTTTTAGTTTTTGGTGGGTAAAATCAAAAAGGACTGTATCTGAGATGATGGAAGAGAAACTAAACTGTGCCTATACTCTTCAGCCCGCGTAGAGATGAGTGGCCGCCTCCCATGTTAAGCTGGTGGTGGGTGTGCCAAATTATGGAAGAAAAACAAGGCAACTCATCAACACTCAACAAGTCGGGAAGATAAGGGATTCTCAAACATCAGGCTGTCCTGTCAGGTAATATAGAACACATGAATGAGAAGTATTTCATCAGTCACTGAACATCCACGAAGTGCACAACCTGAATGCTCCCTGGGAAAGCTTACCACTCAACCTGTGAGAGCCTATCAAATGGGCTCCAAGTTTTCAGATATCTCATAAGTAAAATCCACTTAAGAAAGAAACACATAAGAACAGCAGACACTCAGCAATACAGTGGAATTGCACACAATACTGACTCAGGGTATGTGGTTTGTTACGTACTGCAGGCTTCTTAGCACCTATAATTTTAAGAAGGTTCCAAACTGTGCAAAATCCATTTAAATTCAAGAATCTGTATGCCTCAGTGAGGAAGCGCATTAAATCTCTCCTGATTCTCCAACTGCCTCATCTATTTCCAACAGCAAACAAAAATAAAAAGGCTTGGATATGCACTGAGAGCGCCTCCAGGGCAGATACTCATCAATTCATTTGACAAAAGTTTTATTGAACTCCTCCTACATACCAGGCACTGTTTTAGGCCCTGGAGGAAAAAATAAGTGGGAGGGAGGGAGATTCCTGACCTTACAAAGCTTGCACTCTAGTAAGGAATTTAACATGAACAATGAGTCATACCTAGCATATTAAAAATTTAGGGAAAAGATCCACCTTATATTCCACAGATTTTCTTACTTTCCTGAAGACTCATATATTTCTTCATTTGATGTTCCCCACAGCCTGGCAATCAGGCAGGACAGGAATCACTTAAGAGTTGACAAAATAGAGGCACAGAGAGATGGAGAGGCATGCCTAAAGTGAAAAGCTGGTGATGGGCAAGCTGATGCACGGCAGGGTGCTCCTGGTACCCTCCCAGCACCTTCACTGACTGTCCCCCACTGGGGCTGGCTCCAAATAGGGTTTTGGGTCTGAGGATGTCCAGAGATGACCAAAACACATAGGTGTCATCTAAGCTTCTACTTCCAGATACCCCAAGGCCCAGCCACTTACACCTCACCCTCCAAAAAGAAACATACAGCACGCAAATGTAAAACCAAATGCAGTAAATTAGGAGGTCAACCCCTACTTCATAGTATAGACCACATGTGCTACCGATACAGATAAAGAAAAACTTGCTCACTTGATGTCACAACAGCTAAGAGAGAGAAAGGAACTGAAATTTATTTAGTGTGTACTATATGCCAGGTATTGTATTAAGCATAGTGGCTTATTTATTTCTCATGGCAATCCAATTATTATCCCCATTTTATGAAGTAGGAAACCAAGCAAAACAAAGAGTTTAGAATGAGAAATAACGTATCTGGGTATTAAATGCTCAGTCTCAGCAATAAACACAAGCTGAACAGCAAGATTATTTTTCTTCAGGTATTTTATTAAAATCTACAAATATGTGTTTTATATACATTTACAGCCCAATGTGAGTCTACTTGTGTATTAAACAAAAAAGAAAAGTCATACTTAATCTGATATCATGTAACCTTCCTCCTTTCAGAAAAAGATAAATTAGTAAGAGAGTCTTTGCATCTATAAGTTGGTAAGACTTTCTTGAGAGGAACACCATCTCAGAACAGTTAGTGCTGTGACAAGCTCTGCTTCACAAACACTATCAAAGAGAAGAGTCTTAAGTCTACTCACCTTTTAAGCTGTATGAAAACTGGTATCAGTTCTTGAAAATGGTCCAATCAAGAGACAGCAGTTGGATGTTACAAATGTAGAGCTTAAGCTGCTAAAAGAAAAAAAAGAATTTCAGTGAACCATTTCCTGGTTTCTCTTATTGCATTATCCTCTTCCCCAAGTTGCAAAAACTATTTGAGGACTGTCACAATAAAAGGCACAAATGCCAAAATGAATAAAATAAGAACACAAAGATAAGCATCAAACAATAAAGAGAAGGAAGAGAGAATTACAGCAAAAAATCTGGGGTAAGGGATGTGACTGAACTCATCAAGTTCTCATCTTCCAATTAAATGATACATACTTATTCCTCCAAACACACAGGGCTTTTCTTCAATGAGAAGCCACAAACAAATAATAGACAATGTCTTTATTGGATTTTGGGAGTTTTTTTAATCACAGACACCCTAAGTATGGCTGTAAAAAGAACATTTTCTTTCTTAACAATCCAAATTATCTCCCAACCACACAGATCCACCCAACCCTTAACTGTAAAAGAAGGCAGGCCCAGTAGCACCTTTTCCCTCCCATGAAACACACGTCTTAATTTTGTGAGAGCAGAACTGACTCCTGCATGGTGAAGACCTAAGCTAGGGTGATGACATCCAAGATTCTGTCTGCAAGGCCGTCTTTACACCTCCCCTCCACCCTGTTGGTAGAACATCCTCCCATTTGGTGCTCCAGACTTTGTCTAGTTCCAGTTTACACAATCTGTCACCAGCATCTTCATTCCAGATTGATGAGTATACTCCGTGTGCACCACACCATTCCAGGTCACATCAGGTAACCGCTTCGCACCTTACAAAGCAGTTTCAGGTAAACTCAGTCAGCTCTGCCTCAGATACCACAACCTCTCAGCACCTAGCCTGCCAATGTGCAGTATTACACTCCTGTCCAAGGTTGAATAAGCCTCCATCTGTCTAGCTTGTGTACGCCGCTGTGTACCCTCCAGGAGACTTGTCCCTCAAAGCATGTTCCTGCCATATGTCACTGCAGAGTGAGCAGCCAATGCTAAGACATCCGGATAAAAAATAACTGTGGCTAGCCAGAGGATCCTGTGAGATTCCTGTGGAGGTCCACCCCAAACTCATAACCCAAACAAATCACTGTTTTTATGTAACTCCTTCCTATCAATACTGTGAACCTACAAACATTATTTACTTCTTCTATTTTCTACCTACTGAGAGAAGAAAACAATCTACTTCTGGTTTTCCAGACGATTGTTTTTATTTCTTAACTGGGACTGCTCTCTTCAGTCTTTGTAGGACTCAAATGCTCAGATTTCTGGGGAAAAGAAGTCAGTGGAATAACCAGAAATGTACCGTGGTAGGCAGAATTCTATGGTGACCCTCAAAGGGTCACATCTTTGTATAATCCCCTCCTCTTGAGTGCAGGCAGAACCTGTGACTTGCTTCTAACCAAGAGAATATGGTGAGAGTAACAGGATATCACTCCCTTAATTAAGTTATACTATTAAGACTACAGCTCAGCAGACTAGAGATTGAGAGACTCCCTTTCTGGCTTTGAAGAAGTGAGCTGCCATTTCGTGACAGGGACTGTGAGGGAGCCACATGGCAAGGAACTGCAGAGGCCTCGAGGAGCTGAGAGCAGGCTTCCAGCTGGCAGCCAGCAAGGAAACAGGGACATCAGTCCTACAGCTAAAAGGAAATGAATTCTGCTAACAACCTGAATGAGCTTAGAAATGGGTTCTTCCCCACTCACACCTCCAGATAAGAACACAGCCAGGCCGACACCTTGATTGCAGCCTTCTGAGATCCTGAGAAGAGAACCAGCTAAGCCATGACCAGACTCCTGACCCATGGAAACTGTGAGATAATATATGGGGATTGGTTTAAGCTACTAAATTTATAGTAATTTGTTATGCAGCAACAGAAAACAAATTCACTTTAGTAATTAAATATAGAAATATACAAAACACATATGTGTATACTAAACGCATACACAACTATTACATCAGAACAGCCTTCCCTACCTGCCTCATCCATCCATAAGTGAAAATTCATTTCTCCTACTTGACAATGAGCTCCTTGTGGGCAAGAACCACATCACCATCATCCTGGCACCCCCAAGACTTTGCAGAGTATGTGGCACATGGGAGGCCCTTAACACTTTTTTTGAAATAAGCCAAATTAAAAGGGTTATGATTTGTCAATCTCTAGTTACTTCAATAAGGCTAAAGCAACAGAACTTATGCAAGCCTTCAAAGCAGAGATCAGAGCCCCAAAATTAATTTCAAAAGAGGTAGCAGACACTTAGCATCACGCTCTAACCCCAGATGAAGAATATACAATTTCTCCAGTACTGGTTATTTCATTTTACCTGTGAACCTGAGTCAGTGCTTAGAAATGTTCCTCAGCAGTTACTACTTTTGCCAAATATCCTCGCCACTTCTCTGACATTTAGCTAACAGCTGAAGGTTAAAAAACATTCCCTAAGAAATTTTCCAAAGTAAGAATTTGTGACTTGTTCTTAATTTTCCATTCATATCAATAATTCATTCCCAACCAAAATGGAAAAACCTATATGGGTCAAATAACCCAGCTCTAATTTTGAAACAAAATGCTAATCCAACTTCTTGACAACCTATTTCTAAAATTCTTTAAGAATTTTTTCTTTTTAAATTGATGATTTTTAATTCTTCTAAGCAAGATTTTATTTAAGCTCTGTTTAAAATGAAAGTTCAATACTTAAATATATTGTTTCTACTATCCTTAAGTGATAAATTGTTTTTTATTATAAAGAAGACTGTGACTAAAGTTGTGTCTACTTTAGATTTTGAAAGGACTGATTTAATAGAAAGGATATTTTAAAATATTCAAATAAGTTAAGTTACTTGAGAGTACAAAATAAAAACTTCACTCATTACAGAAACCTATCATGCTCTCCTGAAATCTATATTCAGGATCTTATTATATATTCCGACTCCTTCATAAATCACTCAGCAAATCTGAACATTCTCTCCAAGGTTTATCCCCTGGTACTCGGCCTCTCAGGCAGCAGAGTTGTCACATTCAAGCCAAGAAAAACTAAAAACACCAGTTCCATGACATACGAGACAGAGAATTTCAATAAACTCAACTCTTCTTCTCAGCATAATTTTAACTCTCTTGGGCCCATCTCTACGAGTGAAAACAGCCAATGAGCCACAGCAGGTAACTGGAGGAGTCACTGAGTCAACCCCTCCCTGTGCAGAGGAAGAAACAAGCCTAGATGATAGACTCCACCCAGTTCCCTCCACCCTCAGTTCTAGTAAGTGCATGCCTTTTCCATAATCTCACAAAACACAGCTCAACACAAAGTCCAGTGCGTCAGAGAAAGAAGACTGAGCATTAATATTATGGCCTCCCCAAAGGAAATTAAGCCTTCAAAAGAATGGTTCCCTCAAGAGAAAAAAACTGAAGAGAATTAATAATCACAGGCGTTCACAGAAGGTGCTGGCAGAGTCCCTCATATACATACCATTCCCCAATGCTTGAAGCATTTGAGGAATCCATGCATGGCTTTCCAAAGTGATAAAGTATGGTCCTCTGCAGCTGATGATCTCACTAGTCCCAAACCATCTCCTGAATGCCATGTTCCTGACACATTTCCAGCAGTTTACGCAGCACTGTAGGTTCAGTGGCTGCAGTTTGGGAACCATGAATTGGTGAGAAGCACAGCAAGAAGACGCAGAGGGCAGGTATTCCTGAAAAGAAACATGCAGCAAGGACCTCCCTAGCACCAAGAAGGGGATACATGAGTGGTGAAGTCTGAAAAATCAAAACGGAAGTGAGGCACATTTACTCTCAATCTTAACAACATTCTCATTTTCTCTTTGAGGTAAAGGAAGACATTTGTTTCAGACAAACGTTAAGAGAGGAACCTGGCTGCACGCTTCCTTCCTTTCTCTGAAACAGGACTGGCTCCCGCTGGTGACTGGTTCCTGTGAAGTGAAGCCATTTAAAACACAATGACTTCTGGAGACAAGAGGAGAGAGCCATTTCATAGAAATTATAAACTGGAATAGGAAAAAACACAAAGCAGTAGGTAATTTACATTAGTCTTACAGAAAGAGATTAAGGAAAATAAAAAACAGAGGCTCCCTTCCCAAAACTATTCTTGCTCTACGTCATTTTTCAGAAATGTTGAGGGGATACTTAGGATGAACCCACACTCCCACCGTAGATGCAGTAACAGGCATAGATTTTTGTGACGTGTCATTTTCACGACATAAAATGCACGTGTGCCTTCATTCAACTCATAAATTCCGCAAGGATTTTGTTTTGATATCTTTCTCTCCTGGGGCTGAATTATTTCAGAGTAAACTGACACCAAGAAATACTGACCAGGTGCCCTGCCCAAGGATCTGCTCTCTCACCACCTGAGCTTGTCCCGGGGAAGGGCCGGCGGGCAGGTAGCACTGCCAGCAGCCTCCCTACAGAGCCCAGGCAGTGATGCACACCACCCTCCACAAAGCCGACGGCGGTGTGGACACACGCAGGGTCCAGCCACTGAGCCACCAGGAGTCTGACAAGATGTTTCTTAACAAAGCATGAGCAACCATTTCATCGGGTGCCTCTCAAAACACGGAAAGGGCGGCTTTGGGCAACTCCCAGCAGACACTAAGCCGGCCGGGAGGAAGGAGAGGGATCTCGAAGCCAGACGCCGTCTGTCCGCTGTCTGGCTTACTTCTAGCAGAGTTTTCCGTTCCAAAAATAGAAACGAGGGACCTCTTCAAAGCAGATGCAACAGTGAAACACGTCCCATTCTGCTTGCTGGGAAGAAATAAGGCATGGCGACGGCCACGCCCGCAAATCATCTCTTCTGCAGCACCAAGGACCAGACAAGCGGTCTTTCCTGGAGGACGGCTGAGGCGGCCAGGCTCTTCAAACAGACCCTGTCCCCAAAACCCCTCGAGGGTGCGGCGAATGGACGAAGGCAGACCAAGCGGGCTCCCACACAGGCCTCCTCTGGGCCTCCGAGGTCTGCGCCGACAAGGCGGCAGAGGACAGCCGCAGACTTTCAGAGAAGGGGCCCCAGGCCAGGGCTCTTCCCGTTCTGCCTCGCCCTTCAACCCAGAAAACCTTTCAGTGCATCTGCCTAAAGCTAAGCAACACACAGGTTTCCCATCTCCCTTGCTGTTTTGGCTCGAGTTCTTCAGGCTGCAAAATTCAAAAGCTCCGTGTCCTAAGCTTATAAAGGCCAGAACCATCTATGAAGAAACTAGGACAAGGCCACCCTCAGCCAACGCTGTCCTGCAACGCAGCACCACATCCAACATGGCGGCCAGGACCCTTCACGGGGACGCGACGGAGCCTGTGCACCCACGCACGCATGCGCACGCGCACACGCACACGCACACACACACAGGCACGCACACATACCTACATACTTGGAAAACCTTCCGACGGGATGCTTCAGGATCCTAAATGGCAGAAGTCAATATTTCAAAGCATAAAGGGGGCGAAAGTTTTTAACAAAGCTAGAAAGAGCACCTTAAGGAAACAATAAAAAAAGATTTCTTGTAAGTGACATTCAAGTCCAATAGTGAATAGTTTCCTAGTTATTTCCAAACTCAAGGGAAGCAAGACAAAGATCGACATCTCCGCAAAAGATCACAAAGTACTTAAAAGGAATGAAAAACTTCACAGCGATTGGAAGACGTCAAGATGCTTTTTGCTGCTTCTGCAAGAAGTACTGTCTCCTTTCCCAAGCATCCTGGAAGGAGTTCTCAGGGTCAAATTTTCTACCATATACTATCAGAAAAGAACAAGAACCTAACTTATTTCTCTGAATATCTAAAATTTAATATGGGAAACAGGACAAACAAATAAATAAATCTGTGCTGTTATACTACAATGTCAAGCCTTTTTCATAAGCCAAAGATAAAAATTTTCAATATTCTGTTGACCTCTATTAATATTTAACATTAAATACAGACCCAACTCTCCACAGAGAGCTGTTTCTATGTGCTGAATCCCTGGGACTGTGAGGAAGGAATGCTAAATGCCAGAAAGCGATCTGAGAAGTCACTGCGTTATGTGAGGTGGAAAGAAGAAACCCAAGTATGTCCAAATCTACACTCAAACTCATTCAACCGCGCAATCCGCTGGCAGGATATATGAGCACCCACTAAGTGCCAGACACAATCCCAGGCTCTCAGGGACATCAGCAAACAGAACAAGGGTGAAGAGTTGAACAGTGAACCTACTGAACACATAAATTAAGTAGTTTGCTCAGAAGCGGTAAGTGCCACGTAGAAAGGCAAGAGTAGAGCAGGGTGGGAGACAGCCAATGCGGGGCCAAGGGAAGCAGTGCTGGAGAAAACTCCCTGAGAAGGCAGTATCTGAGCCAAGCCTGGAAGGAGGCAAGGGTGTTAGAGGATGAGTCTTCCAGGGAGAGGTCCAGGAACAAGAAAGCAGCGTGGCTGGACAGAGAGAATGAGGACAAAAGTATCAGGAGATGAGGTTGGAGAGGCCACAGGCATCCCAGGGGCTTGTAGGCAATAGTAAGGACTTGGCTTTTACTCAAGAAAAATGAGGAGGTACTGAAAGAGTCATGCATTCATTCAACAAGGACTTACAAGATGGTAAACATGCCAAGCCCTGTGCCAGATTCTGCTGAAGATGTGGGAGGAGGAAGAAGGTTGAGAAGAGGCAAAAACTGGACTCTTCAACCTTCAATAGTAGCTAAGGTCTTCATTCAGTAGACTAAGTAATCAAGAGTACACTCCAAGCCTTAAGTGGGAATCTGAAAATGAGCATTCTATGGGCTCAGAGGATGCCTATCCATCCTCTACTTATGCATAGATACTGAACATTTACCACAGTAACACCAAAGATACAGAAGATCCTAAAATTGTCTAAAGCAGCGGTGAAAAATCAAAATTAAGTTCAAAATCATTTTAGTCTTAACTATACCCCATTGGATTCTAAATATTTAAATCTATAACAGTATTATGATAGCTCTAAAGTAACTACACTGGTTTAAAAACAATAACACCCTATTTCCCAATGTTTCTGAACTGCAAAATGTCTACTGTTCATTGATATCTAGATACGTATTTTTTTTTTGTCATTTTGGTAAACTGAGCCAATAATAAAACCTATGCTTGGTATTTTTCCTCTATTAAACTACACGGACTATATTTTTTAATACTTCCTCTGTAACTCCTCCATAATACTAGTCATTCTGTACTTTCAAGCATTTTTAATGCAATATATATGTGTGAATGTGTATCTATACGCATATATATGCATATACATACACACATATATATGCGTATATACATATATATGAAAACACATATATATGTATATACATATGTACATATACTGAGTTATGATATTAAATATCTGCATCTACATATCACATGCATAACTTTTTTAAAGTTTCTAAAAACAAAACTCAGCCTTATTATGTGAACTACCTTCTATCTTCTCTTCTGCTCTATTGCAGATCACTTTTTTTTTAATTTTTTATTTTTTCCTTTTTCTCCCAAAGCCCCCCGGGTACACAGTTGTGCATGTTTAGTTGTGGGTCCTTCTAGCTGTGGCACATGGGACGCCACCTCAGCATGGCTTGATGAGCAGTGCCATGTCCGTGCCCAGGATTCGAACTGGTGCAACCCTGGGCCACTGAAGCACAGCGTGCAAACCCAACCACTTCGCCACAGGGCCGGCCCCTGCAGATCACTTTTTTAGTGCTGGGTGTGACCTACTAAAATGATTTTATGACCTGCCAATGACTTGTGACCTGCAGTTTTAAAACATCGGTCTAGGCACTTAAAATAATTCAGGTACTTAATTAATTTATAACCATTAATGAAGTAGTAACCCACGTCACAACATCAGCTATCCTCCCTTTGTCCACCTACCCTCCCAGCCTGCAGAGAAGAACAAACTCTAGTCTACTAGTGAAACTTTAAGGTGTCCTGAAGAACAATCCTTCAAAGCACAACCCTGCAAGACACAAGCGCTAACCAGAAAGCAGTTCTCTGCTGGAGCCAAAGAGACCTCACCCCATCTGCACTATCTGTGCACAAACTTTCCAAATAAAGTCTGGGATCCAGTATTCTGAAATAACATAATGAAAACGCAGTCTACTGCTAAAAGATCTTTGCCTTCAGCTTCCAATGCTTTGATAAAGTTGTAAATGGTCATTAAAACAGGCCCAGTATAAGCATGACTTTGCACTCCAGCGCAGAGCAGATTCAGAAGCAGCAGGTCTGCAGTGAGCCCCAAGACTGCATTTCTAACAAGCTCCCAGGGGATGTCAATGTAGTCGTCCAGTAACAAAGTGCTAGACAGCCCCAGGTTGTTTACAGATCAAGGTAGCCCTCCTTAGCCCCCTAATAAAGTGTATTCACATACACAGCAGACCCCTCACAGGCAGCACCTGCTGTGAAGGCAGGTGTTTAGGTGACATCCACAAGCATGTTAATGTAGGCTTCAGCTAATGGCAGCCCATCAATGGTGGTGATAGAAATGGCCATCTGGGAAGAGTGGAGGACAGCACACAAGTAAGGGAGTAAAAGAACTCAGAGAGGAAATCAAGTTGGGAAGCAGGATCAGGCATAGTGCAAAAACCTATAAACTGTCCCAGAACGAAAAAAGAACATCTATTTGGAAGTAACCACATATATCACCAACTTGGATACACTAAAAGTAAGCCGTGTTATGACAAATGGGCCTGCTAAAGCTCCAGTAGGCTGGAAAACATCTATTGATGATGAAACCATCATTCAAAAAGATGTCCATTTACCCTATTTTATTTGAAAGGATCACAGATGCTCCAAATATTCCCAAGTCAATTGATCATTTTAATTGAAAATGAACACATACTTCTACTTCCTCATTAGGGGTCAAGTTCAGAACACAAAGATTGATTATAAAGACTGTCATTAGCCAATTGTTTATATTCTATTAGGTCACAGCTTTTTTAAAAAAAATACCACATTCCTCTTCATTTTACATCATTCTTAGAAAATAATTCCTAGCATTTTTTCCATGAAATCATCAAAAAATAACTATTGGAGTTGAAATTCTACCCACTTGGAGGCCACTATTTAACAACTAAAGTCTGCACATGCTGTTCTACATGCTACTGAATCAATACGGGTAAAAATAAAATTCCAGAAAAAGCAGAACCTACACAAGTACAGCCTTCTCTGATTTGAAGCCATGCAATCTTTCCTCATTCTTGCGGGTTTCATTAAACTAAGAAGCACAGAACACTGTAAACTGATTTGCTAGTTTCCATACTTGCTGCCAAATTTCCACTTCTGCAAAACCAATTTCAATTAAAAAAAAAAAGTAAAGCTAATCTTCTGGTTCTTCACATGGTCCAATTTATTCAGAAGTGGGATAAAAAGTTGGAGGGAAGGAAATCAATCATTGGCAAATAACGCAAATGTTAATTTATTGTCTTTATTTTTTAAATCGCTACATTGTCTCAGAATCATTTCCTCCTCCAAGTTCTGGAAAGTTTTTAAATGTGGACACTGCCAAACAATGACCTTGTTATAAGCCAAAGTTTAGTTATTTTAAGGAATTTACTACCTTTTAGCTGAAGGAGTTCTCATGAAAATCCTTTCAAACCACCAACTTTGTTAAGAATTTTTACAGGTTTACAATATAATACTACATAGCTTCTAAACATTTTAAGATTTTACTCTGTGCATTAGTTTAGCCTTTAAGAAAGCAGTACAATCTAAAATTAATGACATAGGTAAGAGAAAGGGAAGCTAAAAGGGTTAAGCATGAAGCGACTTTAGTGTAGCAACACTACATTGCAGGGCAAAATCAAGCTAAGGGCAGGATGCAGTGTGTGCGGTATGTTTAAGCTGCTAGGTACTAGACAGAAGAGTAATCTTGAAAGCATAACATTTTATGTCCACTGACTTAAAAATATCTCCTCTTCTCAGGGTCTTCAATAGTAAACCCAGATATGCATATAAAGACCAAGAAGCATGATGTTTTCAGATCCTCAGATGAAATTAAATCCCACTTAGCCAGAATCCAAACAGCTGGGAAGTTCAAATAACTGGAATTTTTGTGAGAAGGAAAACAATTACAACCACCAGACCTTAATACACAATATGACTGTCCAAGTTCCCAATTACAATCGCTGCCAGGACCAAGAGGGAGAGGGGAGAGGAAGAAGAGGAGTCAAGCCAAGAGGAGAAAGCAAGAGAAAGGGACCAAATGGAAGAGGAGGGTGAAGGAGGAAATTGAGGCATGGGGAAAAGAATGGACTGAGAGGAAAGGCAAAGAGTCAGCACTGTCTGCAACGTCTCAACAGAGATACCACATATTCTGCCATGTGATAATGAAAACAAAGGAAATCAGTATAATGCTGTGGTCTCAGCCTTAGGAGGAAAATCTCTCTCCATACATATCTTGAAAAGTACAAAAATAAGAAAAAGTTTGATTAAAGAATGCACCAGTCTGCACATTACTTAAATCAAAGCTCAGAAAGGACAGTTAGTGACTCACAATCTATGTTAGTTCTCATCGTGAGACAAGCTCTTACCACAGGCCCCAGGAAAGCTGCTGGACAATGCTTATGTGTAGGTGGTCTCCACTACACCAGACTGAGTGAGGTTCCACTATCTCAGGCTTCAACCTCCCAGGGTAGCAGAGGATGAGACTGAACAAGTGAAGGAGCCAAGCTGCATATGACATCTGAAGTGAGGTTTGTTCATCTCAAGCTATGCAGCAGTAGGAGCTAGATCTGAGCAAAAACAGACAGCTCATCTTAAGCATGTGAACGCTGCACAGGTTGTTTTCAGAAAGTGAATTATCACACATAAGCTATCCCCCCTGGAAAACTTCACGATCCTGATAAAATTGTGTGCCTCCTTCTCAAATTTCACCACAACATGTGACAGGTGGAATTGGTGCTGCTAGTTTCAAAATAAATAAGACAGATCACTCTTCTGATAACTGTTAATGCTGCAGGCCTGTGTACATACACAAAAACAACACACACACACACCTCTAGTGACTGGAAGTAGAGTTTTCAAAAGTAGCAAACATTTCTCTGATAACTTACAGTGCATGACTACATATGATCACAAGTAGAAAATGTTTCTAATACATTTAATTATTTGGGGCTTTCAAGTAAAAGTACATTTTACAAATATAGGTATAATTGAAGACTGCCATGCAATTTTAGAAGTCATCTTCATAATTCAGAAATGCAATCTGAGAATATTTTTACCAACCTCCCCCTTGCCACAGATACCCTGTTGATTCTAGCCAAGACCTCAGCCAGAACTCAGAAAATGATGGTATTACAGGAAGAGATTCCATGTGAAAGTGGATCTACCATTCAGATAACATAGAAGATTTTCTATCTCACTGGAAGATAAAAATTGCAACTTTTAGTATTGCTCTTATTCAGAATGCTGTTCATTTCAATTCTACACCAAGTCAATGACTCGTCCACCCTTTGAGGTTGTGATGAAAACTTAGCTAACAACTTGAAGGCAATTCCAAGGGGTGGGGAGGGGACAGGGCTCCCGGAATTGGGCCAGGACTTCCGGGCTGGGCTCACCTAAAGCAGCTCCCTTTCCTCCACATAAGAGCTATCACCAACTACCATCCCAATACGAACGCCACTTCAGCCACTTCCTTTCATCTAAGATGATCATTTTGCCAATTAAAAAACAACTCATTCTCAGCAATGCCTGGTAGAAGCCTAGAACTAGAGAAAGCAGCCATTGGAGACCCTGAGAAATTTCCCCACCTCTGACCCAAGAGCATAATGCCAGAAAGAAAAGAAAATGCAAATCCCTGAGTTTGGTGCCTGCCTCAGTTTGTGGCATGCACTAGTCTTCAAGACTACTTCTGCCCACATCAGTGTCAAGTCTGAGGCACAAGGCTCTGTGCAGGAAGAATAAAGCATACGCTTTGTCCTCAAGGAGTCCACGATCTACTTATGAATCTCCAGCTGGGTAGCAGAATGATTTAACTATTCATAGCAAAATGGCCTTCTGTGTCTCTGAGTCCAAAGGGAAAAGGGGGTGTGGTGTGGACAAGTGCTACTCGATGCACAACCTACAGAACCACTGCAGCAAAAGTGCCCGGCGCTCTGATTAAAACGCACACTCCTGAGCACCATCTCAGCTCCCTGGAGTCCAGAATCTCTTGGGGTGGAGTCTAGGAATCTACATTTTTAATAAGCTCCCCAAATAATTCTTAAACAACCAGCATTTAAAAAACAGAGCTCTAAACCCAAATTAAACTGATCTACCTGAGGGAGTGAGAAAGGGTGCTTAGTGTCTAGAGGCTGGAGGAGAAGAGGTGGAGGAGAGGAGACTGGGAGGAGCAGGCCAAGAGGCTCCATGGAGTGCAGAGCTTAGTGTAGCAGAGCAAGGATTCTCTAGGAATGACACAGGGGGGCTCACCCCTACCTGGGGTGACTTGAGCAAACCCTGACTGTCAAGCACCACCAATGAAGTGGGGGGCAGGGTGTGAGTGACAAGTCCTGGGGTACACACTCCATCCCCAAATAACTGATACAAGCCCTCTTACCTTTCTTGGTGACTTGGGGCTCAAATGAGATTTAACTGCTCTAGAAAAATAAAGAGATGTAGCATGCCTTGCTCCTGAGTACCATGGAAAAGTTCATTCCTATTACACATTCCAACAAGTCAAGATGAGCCCAGAAAAGTGCTCATCTCTCCAGGTGACATCCATGCTGCACAACAGAAGAGGGTGGCATTCCAGGTAGAGAGGCCAGGAAGGGCATGGTCTGTTGGGTGTCACTAGAGAAATGGGGTGAATTGGGGAGCACTGGGAGAGGGGCTGGAGACAGAGACCCAGCCCACGCCACTGTTACCCTGTGGCCACACAGGCAAGTCCAGCCTTTACCTTTTGAAGCAAGGCAGGGAGAAGTCAGCTGTGCAGGCCAGGTAACTAGAATGATGGCTCTCAGAGTTGGGGTCCCAGACCAGCAGCATCAGCATCCCCTGGGAACATGTGAGAAATGCAAAGCCTCTGGCTCCATTCCACATCTACCAAATCAGAAACTGCATTTTAAGGAGCCCTCCAGGTGATTCTGACACACAATGAAGTCTGAGACCCTCTGCTCTAAAGTACAGGGAAGGACATATGAGGAGAGGAGAGAAAAAGCAGAGGTAGAAGGCAAGTAGGTCCAGAGGCTGCTGCAAAAGTCCAAGCAAGAAACACTGAGCATCTAAGGCAGTACCTACATGTAGGAATGGGAAAAGTCAGGTGGAAAGATACTCAGAAGTAAAATTGCAGGACTTGGTGATACAGAGACCAAGTGTGCAGAGAGGAGGTGGGGAGCCAGAACAAGTCCAGGTTTCTGGCTTGGGTAACAAGCTTTAAAACAAGTAAAAGAGAAGAGAGCTTTTACATCATTGTACAGATAAACTTGCCAACATCTGCCTCAACCCTGAAATACTCGTCTGTTTACAAACCACCTCGGAATCTTCCAGACTCAGGAAGATTGTCTTTTAAACGCTTTTATAAAATAACACAGTTGTGAAGTGCACCCACGTGCTTTCTTCAGATACATTCTTCAACTACATTTTTCAGCGATGCCTCCAGGAAAGCTTTATAAACAAAAATCAGTCCCGATTCAAAGTCCTGGAAGAAGGGAAAGGCTATAGAGAAATCACTGCACACACTCCAAAGGGCAGCCATTTGCAGAGAAAACCATGAAACAATGCTTACCACTCACCACAATTTTGAATAGGAAGGAAACGCAGTACAGTGTCTAATATAAAACACATGTTAAAGGCTTCTCTGCCCAAGAATGTTATTTACCTAAGTTATTGGGCTCAGGATATCTATGAAAAAAAGTCCACTCTTAATTAGCTATCCTCATAAAGGAAGCTGTATAAGTGAATGATGGCAAATACTTCAAAAATCATTCATTTCTGGCTTTATAAAATGTTTTTACACTTATTGTGAAATATGGGTTTGTCTAATGTTTTGGATATCCCCTTTTAAAAAAGCAGCAGGCCCACTCTAAGGATGAGACTCTGGGGAGCTGGGAAGCTGTCGGATGTATCTGTCTCCAGGCCCTGTCCTTCTCTCAGCTGCTTAACACAGAGCAGCATCCGGCAGGGCTGTCAGGTCCCGTCATTGTCGTCAGGGTCAGTTGTACAGGACCATGAACAGTCACTTTCGTCATTAGGGCTCCACCCCCCACCCCGCCCCAGCCCCTGCTCTTTGAAATAGCATCCAACCAACCAACAGCAGCAGCGCGGGGCCTGGAAAGGGAGGAGCGGGGTCTGATCTGAGGCAGGAGGGACCGGGAGGCATGAAGGCCTCCCTGAGTCCTTCACAGCACCCACAGACCTCCTCCTGAGCCATCCTGCACTCAACAACCACCTCCAAGATTATATTACAGTTTCGCCCCAAATTCTAAAGTCCTGCTGGCTGTACTTTATTAAATGAAATAAGATTACTAATACGGGAGAAGCTGAAGTTCAGCTATAACTCAGTGATGACCTTCAGACAGAGAGGTCATGTAGTCAGACAGACCTGGGTCCTCGCTTACAATCATAATAAACACTGGGGATAAGCCAGACATGTTTTAAGCACTTAAAACTATTAACTATGAAAATCTTTATAAGAACTCTATGAGGTGGGTGATTCTATTACCAACATCTTCCTTTTACAGATGAGGAAAATGAGGCATGGGAAGGCAGAGTGAACCACCCAAGATCACACAGCTGGGAAAGGGCAGAGCTAGGATTTGAACCAGCAAGCGCTGGGAGGTGCTCTCCCTCCTGGCCAGCTCCTACCTCCACGAGCCTCGGTGTCTTTGCCTGGTGCCCTTGCTGGCTTCACCAGGCTGCCGTGAGACCTGCTAGAATGCAGCCGGGAAGGCTGGTGCTCAGCGCTCAGGAGTGCACACCGTGGGCACTGCTCAGAGTTCAGTTCCCGAGGAGGAAACTCCCTGTGGGCCCTGCTGTACCCATGGCATCACCCCTATTTCCTTACTTTCTCTTTGTTCTCTCATGCCTGGCTGCATGTGCAGTCCTGCCTCCAAGGCCCTCACCATCTTGCCCTTCCTAATGGACAGCACAGGTTCTGCACACAGGCCTGGAATGACCCCTCCAGCCAGCTAAGCCATAAGTCTCGGGCAGTCTTCAGTACAAATGAGGTCTTTACAAACCCTGGACCTCATCCCTGAAATTCAAAAGATGGCTAGAAACACTGCACTTTCTAACAACACTATCTAAGTTTCTACCCATGAGGTTAATTTCTCAGGTGGGCTTCTCATCAGCTTTCTAGACCTAATCAGTCTTGCCTTTAGGATGCAACTGCCAAAACAACTCCCAAAAGTTCTGAAGGTCTCAAGTTGAAAATATGAAACCAACAGCAAAGATTCATATCCACAACTTGACTGAACTGGGATTTTTACAAGCATTTACCGAAATCTACTCTGTCCCAGGCAGAGCATTCTCTTGAAATTATCTTTCTATAAATGAGGAGACTCAGAGCACTCTAACAACCGTTCACCAGGAACCAGGAATCCAAGTCCTTGGCTGAGAAACCACATTCTTTCTTGGTAAACAATATGAAGAAAATCTATCATCTAGCAAGCAGAACAGCGAGAACCCACTGGTCTGTTTTTCCACCAGTAAATGGAATGCTGGGGCAGAGTTTTGCTGTTCACTGGAGCCAGGACTAAGTGCCCCAGCACCTCATCCTCGCCAATGCTCTCGTCACCTCATCAAGCCTGCTGTGCTAAGACACAGTTCATCATTGCCAGATCTGGAAAGCACTCCTACCACCATTTGGTGAGCACAACCTCGTCTAGAAGAGGAACATTGAGGGGATGTCAATGGGCTAGAGAAGGAACAGCAAAAGCAAGCTGGGCCCTCCGACCTTGAAAAGAGGAGGGTCACATGGGACATCAGAAGTGTCTTCAAATATCCACAGAACTAACATGGAAGAAAAGCAAACCCTACTCTGAATCGTAGGCCAGGGGAAGCACATTTCCACCGATCTAGGGGGAGTTCCAGCTGCTGCCCTGTCCTCCAAAGGGGCTGCATTCAGTGGTGATGAGCTCCCTGTCCCTAGAGAGGTTCAAACCAAGGCTGGATGGCTCCTTTAAGTCAAGTGACATAACCAAGAATTCAAGATTGGATGGGTGCAGGTGACCATTCACGTCTATGAGACAGAAGGTCAAAAAAGACAAGGAAAGTCCTAGAATGGAAGACACCTGAAAGGAGGGAAGGAAGCAGTGGGAGAAAGAACAGCAGCAACAAATAGCACATTATGAAAAAGGAAATAATTGGCTGTGTCACAGAAATGCTGTACTTTAGAATCTTGCCATTTCCCACTAATTATCATATGCCCCCATTCACCACAAACATGAACAAATTTGGCCAAGTTGATGTAAAACCAATACTACTCAGCCGTTTTTCAAAAAAGATTAGAGAAAGATTTGCAAAGCGCTTTAATACATTTAAGTCGTTAATGATAGTACATAAAAGACAATCTTCTACAGTCAGGTTCCTAAGGCAAACAAAGGCTTCAGAGCTTTCAACAGGGCTGTTAAAAAGCTGAAAATGGTACTGCATTCACAGACACCAAGGGAGCAGTCACCTAAGAGAGAACACATTTGGTGCTGTGGTCAGAAAGAAACTCAAGGCAGCAAAGGGCACATTTCTGACAGATATAGACAGATGATAAAGATGATAGATATAAATAGATTGATAAATACATATGATAGAAATACATGTATATAGATGACAGACAGATATGACAAACAGATAAATGGGTATATAGAAATAGATATGGATAGATGATAAAAATGATTGACAGATCGGAAAATAAGCTAAAGAAACAACTGGAAGAAAATAAATCAAAACTGTATAACAATGTGTGATATATAGTCATCCCTTGGTATCCACAGGGGATTGGTTCCAGGACCAATCCCCTCACCCAGCCCCATGGATACCAAAATCCTTGTACGCTGAAGTTCTTTATATAAAATGGCGTAGTATTTCCATATAACCTACACATATTCTCCCGTCTACTTTAAATCATCTCTAGATTACTTGTAATACCTAATACAATGTAAATACCATGTAAATAGTTGTTATACTGTATCATTTAGAGAATAGCAACAAGAAAAAAAAAGTCTGTACATGTTCAGTACAGATGTAACCATTGTGAGCCTTTCAACCCACAGTTGGTTGAATCCACATATGCAGAACACACGGATATGGAACTCACAGATATGGAGAGCCAACTGTATATAACAGAACATTCTAAGGCTTATGGCTTTTTTTCACTTAGTACCTCTCTAACAGCTACAACTGTGGTACGTTTTAACATTAAAACTCATTTTACCCAAAAGTCAATTAGAAATTAGGAGGTAGCCACAAACTATACAAGTTAGCCTTCCGTTTAGGAGGTGTTGTGAAATTGTACAAATGCTACAAGAAAACAATACCCTGCAAAAACAGAGTGTGTTTCAGGAACACACCATCATCCCGAATTGAGCATAAGACGATAAATGATAACCTGCCCTGGGGACTCACGGGTTTGCCATCGCACTGGCCCCAGAAGTTGTGTATGGCAGCAGCATCTATCCAATTGCGGATTAAAAGTATGAGTCCCTGCAGCTAGGGCATTTTCTGGGAAGACCTTGTTTTACAGAGGTTAAAAGGCCAATTCTTTTGGCCTAATCCTTTCTCTGCCTTATTTGAATATTATCAGTAATCTAGCTAAGGAAAGAGGAAATCTGTATCATGAAAGACCAAGCCATGGCCTCAGTGATAAGCTAGAAAGAAATATTATTGGCCTAAATATTGAATTAATGAACAACAAATTTGTCAATTACAAATCTCTATAAGTTGGAATCAGACCACAAAAGCTTTTAAGGGCCCTAGTGAAAGAAAGGAAGGGCAATTGTGGAAAAGAACTTGACATTCGGTACACAGGTGGTAGATTATTCCAATCCCAGAACTTCCCTCCAATTGTTTTTAAACATTTGTTTAAAGAAACTTGAATTTTGAAGTCATGAAAGCAAAATTTAAGTAAATATCCAAATTCAGTGACCATAAAATCTTCAAGAAAATGTATCACATTTCCGGTGTTTTCACCATTGTCCCCAGTGGCTATTTTATTAGCAGGCTCCATTTTAGTGCTAACAAAAAAGGATTTCATAAAATTCACTGATTGAGACAAATCAAGAGCTTAAAAAGGAAAGACCTAACATCCCTTTAGAGAGATGCTTCTTCAATGTCAAGCAAAACATTCTGGAAGCACAGAAGAAAAGCAGGGCTATCTATGATAAAGGAGTCTGCCCATCTGGACCTCAGCAGTTTGCGACTCTGTCCTGGTTGGAAAAAATGGATTTGGGACAATGGAATTTCTTTTCTGAATATTAAGTAAACTAAATGGAAAAGGAATAGAAGCAGACGTTGGAAAGCTGACATCTTTTCAACCACTATGTGGCCAAAGTATACATTCTAATCTTTACTTACTATTATCCATTTATCAAAACTGCCACTAGCTCTAAAGCAGGGTTTCCCAACCTCAGCACTACTGACAACTGGCGCTGGATCATTCTTGGTCGTGGGGGCCATCCTATGCATTGCAGGACATTTACAGGATCCCTGTTCTCTGCCCATTAGATGCCAGTAGCGCCTCCTGCCACCCAGTTATGACAACCAAAAATGTCTCCAGACATTGTCAAATGTCCCCGGGAGACAAAATCGCCTCCAACTGACAACCACTGCTATAAAACATCCAGACCCATTAAAAAATACCCCATATGATTGTTTAGTTTCCCACAACTCAAAGCCACAGGCTGCAGATGTCTGCCATGAGCACAAGGCGAACAGGGTGGGACAGGTGAGTCAGGGCAAATCCACCATTATTAGTGGGAGAACACCTGCATGCCATGTTCCATCAATGAAAAGCTAACAGCTCCACCCCTGAGTCTGACAAACATTATCACAAAAGAACAAGAGAGGCACTGAATTCCTCTCTATCCTAGCCATCAAAGGAATGGCTAAATCTCAAACTTATGCCTTCAGACCACTAAAAGGGAGAAGATTTTCAAAACAGAGCTTTTCCACAGGAACCAGGCCATTTTCACTCTTTACAATTCAGTTCACCAATTTAAAAACCAGACCTATAGCATACATGCTTGGGCCCTTCTTGAGCTGGGGCCATGAGGGCGCACACATCCTCCCAGACTCTTCCACTGCTACTTGATTTAACAGCAGCACATTTTAACTAGAAATGATTTGTGACAGCTCATAAACAGCTCTGAATACAAACCATTGTCAAAGGAGGTATTAACAAATTTGCACTTCTTGAGTTCCCACACAGGCAATTTTCTCATCATTCTGACAAGAGAAATGTTTAAGGAAAATGCAACAAACAGTTCTGAGATCTACGGGCAATGTTTTCCAAATAAGTGCACCAACGTACATCAGAAAGCTATTTCATTTCAGCAATACGAATTTCCTCTCACCCCAGCGGGTGCACCTGCAGCACTGGGTGCCCAGTCACCTGGGCTTTCCCCCTCCATTCATTCAATCCCCACTTTTGACCCTCTCCTTACAAAAGACAAGGCTCTCAATGCATGCCAGCACACACATCAGCTTACCAGGGGTCTCATTTTCAAAGGGCTCTCTAAGAAAGCATCTATGGAGTACCAGACTACTGGAGATGCTGTAGCAGGTGATCTATATGTAACTTGACCCTATTCACACCAGCTCTACAGACCTGCTGGTGTTCATTGGACTTAAACCCAGTGATGAAATGCTGACCTCGAAGCAAGAAGGCTTCAGAAATACTTAAAATCGTTCTCACTCAGTACTCCTCAAACTTTAAGGTGCGTGAATCCCCTGGGGACCTTGTTAAAAGGAAGGTTCTGGGACCGGCCTGGGGCCGAGCAGTTAGATTCGCATGCTCCGCTTCAGTGGCCCAGGGTTTCATGGGTTCGGATCCTGGGCACGGACCTAGCACTGCTGTCAAGCCATGCTGAGGCGGCCTCCCACATGCCACAACTAGAAGGACCCACAACTAGAATATAGAACTATGTACTGGGGGGCTTTGGGGAGAAGCAGAAAAAAAAAGGAAGACTGGCAACAGATGTTAGCTCAGGGCCAATCTCTTAAGAAAAAAAAAGGTTCTGATTTGTGGGTCAGGGGTGAGGCTGAGAGTCTGCATTTCTAACCACCATCACAGGAGGGTAACTCAAGATAACAGAGCCAGGAAAGGGACCCTATTTTAAAAGAGGAGCAATTTCTACTCCCAATAGAGAGAGGACCCACCTCAAATACAAGAGGATGTTTTTAGAGGAAGGAAACAGATTTAGATTCACCCAAACTTCCTGCTGCCACATTGAGGGCAGTTCATGAATTTGAACACATATAACCACTGCTCTAATTTTCAATAGAATAATAGAGCATTAAACCTTGCATGTACACAGCACCTTTTTCCTTGGGGAGTCAAAGTGCTTTAAACTGAATCTTTCTTGCAAAGAAACTCCATTTGATTTCTGCACAACGATTAACACTCATAATGTCCTGAATAAGTGGGACATTGTTTTCTAAAAGGTTAGCAAGCACAAAGATCAGACAAAAACAAGATGACAATGAACAGAGTAATAAAAGTCACCCAAAATACTACTAATACTATTAATACTACTATTAATGATACTAATAATAAGCTGTCTTCTCACAATAAACACAAATAGAAACTGCTCCTTCCTAATCTTCCCCATCCTGATAAAATACAACTGAAGCAAAAACTCTAATGCACCCTTATCTTTCTCAGCCCTCGGCAAATCCCTGAAGCTCCACCTTCAAAGACTGGGCCGTGACTCCCTCCCTCCACTCTGACCACCTTGGCCTGGGGAACTACCCTCTCTAGGGACTTGACAGTCCAACAGCCTCCTATACTGTCACCCACTTTACTGCAGAGAGACCCTCATGAAACTTAAGCCAAGATACGGCTCTGCTCCAAGCCTGGAAGGGCTCCCTTTGACCAGAGCCCGACCACACAAATGCACAGCAGTAGGCACAGGCACACAGATGCACACATGCACACACACACCTCACCTCCCTTCTCTCTCTCTCTCCTCCCCTTGCTTCTCTCCAGCCATATGACTGTGAGCACTCCAGGCAAGCTTTTTTTTTTAATTGGAGTAACATTGGGTTATAACATTATCTAGCTTTCAGATGTACATCATAATATATTTCGAATTCTGTGTAGATTACATCATGTTCACCACCCAAAAACTAATTAAAGTCCATCCCCTCACATGTGAGCCTAATCACCCCTTTTGCCCTCCCCTCCTCCCCCCTTCCCCTATGGTAACCACCAATCCAATCTCTGTTGCTATGTGTTTGTTTGTCGTTGTTTTTATCTTCTACTTATGAGTGACATCATACAGTATTTGACCTTCTTCCTCTGACTTATTTCACTACACATAATACCCTCAAGGTCCATCCATGTTGCCACAAATGGCTGGATTTCATCGTTTCTTATGGCTGAGCAGTATTCCATTGTATATATATACCACATCTTCTTTATCCATTCGTCCCTTGATGGGCACCTTCCAAGTCTTGGCTATTGTGTATAATGCTGCAGTGAACATAGAGGTGCAGGTAGCTTTATGCTTTTGCGTTTTCAAGTTCTTTGGATAAATACCCAGCAGTGGGATAGCTGGATCATATGGTAGATCTATTCTTAATTTTCTGAGGATACTCCATACTGCTTTCCATAACGGCTGCACCAGTTTGCACTCCCACCAGCAGTGTAGAAGGGTTCCCTTCTCTCGGCATCCTCTCCAACACTTGTTCTTTCCTGTCTTGTTAATTATAGCCATTCTCACCAGAGGGAGGTGATATCTCATTGTAGTTTTGATTTGCATTTCCCTGATAGCTAATGATGTTGAGCATCTTTTCATGTGCCTGTTAGCCATCCGTATATCTTCTTTGGAGAAATCTCTGTTCAGATCTTTTGCACATTTCTTAATTGGGTTGCTGGTTTTTTTGTTGTTGAGATGTATGAGTTCTTTGTATATTTTGGATATTAACCCCTTATCTGATATATGTTTTACAAATATCTTCTCCCAATTGTTGGGTTGTCTTTTCATTTTGTTGATGGTTTCCTTTGCTGTGCAGAAGCTTTTTAGTTTGATGTAGTCCCATTTGCTCATTTTTTCTTTTGTTTCCCTTGCCCGGTCAGATATGGTACTTGAAAATATGCTGCTAAGACCAATGTCAAAGAGCGTACTGCCCATGTTTTCTCCTAGAAGTTTCATGGTTTCAGGTCTTACGTTCAAGTCTTTAATCCATTTTGAGTTGATTTTTGTGCATGGTGTAAGGGAATGGTCTACTTTCATTCTTTTGCATGTGGTCCAGTTTTCCAAACACCATTTATAGAAGAGACTCTCCTTTCTCCATCATATGCTCTTGGCTCCCTTGTCAAATATTAGCTGTCCATAAAAGTGTGGGCTTATTTCTGGGCTCTCGATTCTGTTCCATTGATCCGTGTGTCTGCTTTTGTGCCAGTACCATGCTGTTTTGGTTACTATAGCTTTGTAGCATATTTTGAAATCAGGAAGTGTGATACCTCCAGCTTTGTTCTTTTTTCTCAGGAATCCTTTGGCTATTCGAGGTCTTTTGTTGTTCCACATAAACTTTAGGATTCTTTGTTCTATTTCTGTGAAAAGTGTTGTTGGAACTTTGATAGGGATTGCATTGAATCTATAGGTTGCTTCAGGAAGTATGGACATTTTAACTATGTTAATTCTTCCAATCCAAGAGCATGGAATATCTTTCCACTTGTTTGTGTCTTCTTCGATTTCTTTCAACAATGTTCTACAGATTTTGGTGTACAGATCTTTCACCTCTTTGGTTAAGTTTATTCCTAGGTATTTCATTCTTTTTGTTGCAATTGTAAATGGGATTGTATTCTTAATTTCTCTTTCTGCTACTTTGTAGTTAGTGGACAGAAACGCAACCAATTTTTGTATGTTGATTTTGTATCCTGTGACTTGACTGAATTCATTTATTGTTTCTAAAAGTTTTTTAGTGGATTCTTTTGGATTTTCTATATATAAAATCATGTCATCTGCAAAGAGTGACAGTTTCACTTCTTCTTTTCCAGAGTGGATACCTTTTATTTATTTTTCTTGCCTGACTGCTCTGGCTAAGACTTCCAATACTATGTTAAACAAGAGTGGTGACAGTGGGCATCCTTGCCTGGTTCCTCTTCTTAGAGGGATAGCTTTCAGTTTTTCTCCATTGAGAATGATATTTGCTGTGGGTTTGTCATATATGGCCTTTGTTATGTCGAGGTATTTTCCTTCTATACCCATTTTATTCAGAGTTTTTATCATAAATGGATGCTGTATCTTGTCAAATGCTTTCTCTACATCTATTGAGACAATCATGTGATTTTCATTCTTCATGTTGTTGATGTGGTGTATCACATTGATAGATTTGTGGATGTTGAACCATCCCTGCATCCCTAGAATGAAACCCGCTTGATCACGATGTATGATCTTTTTAATGTATTGTTGTATTCGATTTGCTAGTATTTTGTTGAGGATTTTTGTATCGATGTTCATCAGTGATATTGACCTGTAATTTTCTTTTTTGGTGTTGTCCTTGTCTGGTTTTGGTGTCAGGATAATGAAGGCTTCGTAGAAGGAGTTAGGAAACCTCCCCTCCTTTTCAATTTTTTCGAAGAGTTTGAGAAGGACAAGTACTAAGTCTTCTTTGAATGTTTGGTAGAATTCACCAGGGAAGCCGTCTGGTCCTAGACTTTTATTTTTTGGGAGGCTTTTGATTGCTGTTTCACTCTCCTTACTGGTGATCAGTCTATTCAAATTCTCTACTTCTTTTTTGATTCAGTTTTGAAAGATTGTATGTTTCTAAGAATTTATCTATTTCTTCTCCATTATCCACTTTGTTGGCATATAGCTTTTCATTGTATTCTCTTATTATCTTTTGTATTTCTGAGGTGTCCGTTGTAATCTCTCCTCTTTCATTTCTGATTTTATTTATTTGAGCCTTCTCTCTTTTTTCTTGGTGAGTCTAGCTAAGGGTTTGTCAATTTTGTTTATCTTTTCAAAGAACCTGCTCTTGGTTTCATTAATTTTTTCTTTTTTTTTTTTTGTCTCTATTTTGTTTATTTCTGCTCTGATCTTTGTTGTTTCCCTCCTTCTGCTGATTTTAGGCTTAGTTTGTTGTTCTTTTTCCAGTACCTCTGGATGTGCTTTTAGATTGTTTATTTGGGATTTTTCTTCTTTGTTGAGGTAGGCCTGAATTGCTGTAAACTTCCCTCTTAGAACTGCTTTTGCTGTATCCCACAGATTTTGGCATGTCGTATTTTCATTTTCATTTGTCTGTAGGAAATTTTTGATTTCTTCATTGACCCAATCGTTGTTCAGTAGCATTTTATTTAATCTCCACATTTTTCTGGCTTTTCTGGCTTTCTTCCTGTAGTTGATTTCTAGTTTCATACCTTTGTGGTCAGAAAAGATACACGGTATTATCTCAATCTTCTTAAATTTATTGAGACTTGCTTTGTGGCCTAATATGTGATCAACCCTGGAGAGTGTTCCATGTGCATTTGAAAAGAATTTGTATTCTCTGGTTTTTGGATGAAATGTTCTATATATATCCCCTAAGTCTATCTGGTCAAATGTATCATTTAAGGCCATTCTTTCCTTATTGATCTTCTGTTTGGATGATCTATCCATTGGTGTAAGTGGAGTGTTAAAGTCCTCTGCTATTATTGTGTTACTATCTATTTCTCCTTTTATGTCTGTTAATAATTGCTTTATATATTTAGGTGCTCCTATGTTGAGTGCATAGATATTTACAAGTGTTATATCTCCTTGTTGGATTGTTCCCTTTACAATTAAGTAGTGCCCTTCTTTGTCTCGTATTACAGTTTTTGTTTTAAAGTCTATTTTGTCTAAGTATTGCTACCCCTGCTTTCTTTTCTCTGCCATTTGCATGGAATATCTTTTTCCATCCTTTCACTTTCAGTTTGTAAGTGTCTTTAGGTCTGAAGTGCGTCTCTTGTATGCAGCATATATATGGGTCTTGTTTTTTTATCCAGTTGGCCACCCTATGCCTTTTGATTGGAGCATTTAGTCCACTGACATTTAAAGTAGCTATTGATAAATATGTATTTATTGCGATTTTGTTACTTTTTTTTTCTGGGTGATTTAGAAGTTCTTCTCTCTTCCTGTTGTTTTCTCTTGCTCTCTTCCCTTGTGGTTTGATGGCTTTCTTTAGTAATACGTTTGATTTCTTTTGTCTTACTTATTTGCTTACTCATTACAGGTTTCTGATTTGTGATTACCATAAGGATCCTATATAATACTCTATGTATATAACAGTCTCTATTGAGTTGATAGACTCTTTAGCTTGACCTCTTTCTAAAAGCTCTACTTTTTCACTCTCCTCTTCCCATATTTCATGTTTTTGAAATCATACCTAATTTCTTGTTTTGTGTGTGTCTATCCATTACCCTTTTATCATTGAAATAGGTAATTTTAGTACTTTTCTCTTTTAACCTTCATATTATCTTCACAGGTGGTTGATCTGCTACCTTTACTATATATTTGCCTTTACCAGTGATTTTATTGCCTTTTTTTTTGTGGGTTTTTTTGATAATTTTTTTATCCCTATTTGTGGTCATCGCTTTCACACTTAAATAAGTCCCTTCTGCATTTCTTGTAGAACTGGTTTCTTGGTGGTAAACTCTTTTAATTTTTGTTTGTCTGGGAAGCTCTTTATTTCTCCTTCCATTCTGAATGACACCCTTGATGGATAGAGTATTCTTGGCTGTAGGTTTTTTTCCTTTTAGCACTTTAAATATGTCATGCCATTCTCTTCTCACCTGTACGGTTTCAACTGAGAAGTACACTGATAGCCTTATGGGCTTTCCTTTGTATGTCAATTGTTGCCTTTCTCTTGCCACTTTTAGGATTCCTCTTTATCTTTAATTTTGGACCTTTTATTTATAATGTGTCTTGGTGTGGGCCTCTTTGGGCTTATCTTGTTTGGAGCTCTCTGTGCTTCCTGTACTTGGATGTCTGTTTCCTTCCTTAGCTTAGGAAAATTTTCATCTATTATTTCTTCAAATAAATTTTCTGCCCCTTTGTCTCTGTCTTCTCCTTCTGGGACACCTATACTCTGAATGTTAATGTGCTTGATATTGTTCCAGAGTTCCCTTAGATTGTTCTCACTGTAATTCTTTTTTCTTTTTTCTGTTCAGCTTGGGTGATTTCCTCTAGTCTTTCATCTAGCTCGCTGATCCATTCTTCTGCATCCTCTACTCAGCTATTGAGTCCCTCTAGTGAATTTTTCATTTCCAGTATTGTAGTCTTCATTTCTGATTGGTTTTTTTTTTTTATATTTTCCAGTTCCTTGTTGATGAGCTCACTGTGTTCATCCAGTCTTCTCCCAATATCTGTGAGCATCCTTAGGAGTTTTTGTTTGAACTCTTTGTCAGGTAGGTCACTTATTTCTGTTTCATTTAGTCCTTTTTCTGGGGATTTGTCCTGTTCATTTGCTTGGAATATATTCCTTTGACTCCTCATTATGCTTCTTTCTCTGTGCTTATATCTATGGATTAGGTGAGTCAGCCATGTCTCCTGATCTTGGAGAAGTGGCCTTATGTAAGAGATGCCTTTTGAGGCCCAGCAGCATGCTTCCCTCTCATCACCAGTCCAAATGATCCAGGAGTGACTCCTTTGTGGGCTACTTATGTCCTTCTGCTGTAGCAGGGTTGTTTTTAATGCAGGTACCCAAGGATTCTTGTCTTTCTTTCCCTGGCCAGCTGTTTGTAAATCCTGTTTAGGGAGCCTCAGCTCTGTTGCCTACAAGGTCTAACAGCACACTCCTGTTGCAGTTTTCCTGTTAATTGGAAAGGTACCCAGTGTAGTTGGTTGCTAAGCTCTGGGGCTTACAGCTGTGATAGGCCTCAGGCCTATAAGGCTGTTGTCAGTTCTCTTAGGAGTGCAGCTGAGTGGGGCTGGCCCTAGGCATGGGAGCACTCAATTGTTTCAGGTTTTGGAAGGTGGGGCTAATCCTTTTTACAGCTCTTTGTGAAGCAAAGGTCTGTAGCTAATACCCCTCACCCTTCACAGGACCACACACACTGTCAACACAGTCCTGGTCCATGCACACTTCCCAACCCCCTGGAGCATACCCTGACACTCTACTGCAGAGGCCCCCACCTCTCCACCAATGCCCCCCAACAGTTCACACAGGCCGTGCCCCACAGAGGCAGACACACTCACCTGCCTTTAGAGAATCAAGGCACCCAGTCCATGCAGGCTGACAAGTAGCCTGAGGGCTTGCCATTGGGCAGGTCTGGTCCCTAAGGCAGGCTGAACTGGATTAAATCTGTGCTCTAGTGGGTGTGGCAGACCCCTAGGCTAACAGGCCAGGGGAAGAATTTCAATGGCATCTGCCAAGGTCTGTGTCAACACACCTAGATTAGGTCACAACAATGGCTGCCACCAATGTCTCAGTCTCTGGAGAGGTCTCTCCTCTCACCAAGATGCCCCCAGAGCCCACCAGGTGAGTCTCTTTTCACCAAAGGACTGTCAGCCTTCTCTCTCGTGATTTCAGGTTACTGAGATGGGTCAGTTTGTGCATGGGCCCTTTAAGACATGGGTCTTTTCCACTTTCATCCAATAGCTTTTCTGGGGGTATATCCCTGCTGCAGTTAATAGCCAGCGAAGCCAGACAGTAAGACCCTCGTCTCAGTTGGGCTGAGTCTGAAGGATATTATAGCAGTAACAGCCCCCACTCAGGACCTCATTCCTCCAGGGAGGGCTGTGTACCTTAGGGTGGCTCCTGCCTGGCTGGCTGAGTAACTCTGCTGCTCCTGAAGGTGGTTTTTCTTCTCTCCAGAAGGAATTTCTGCCTCTTCCGCCTTAGTCAGGACTGCCCTTTATTGTGGGGGTGTTTTTTATCCAGTTTTCCGTTTTCTATCCAGGGTAATTTTTCCAAAAATAGTTGCAACCTGGTTGTGTTCATGAGAGGAGTGAGTTCAGAGTCTGCTTACACTGCCATCTTGACGAGATCTCCTCCAGGCAAGCTCTTGCCTCAAGGCCTTTGCAAAGAGTTCCCTCTGGCTAGAAATCTTCCCAAATACCCACATGAAATATTCCCTCAGGTCCATGCTCCACTGTCACTTCATTCGTGAGGCTTCCCTGACCCCTGAACATGGAGTCCAACTTTTTGTTAAGAGTGGAACTTTTTAAATTAAAAGAATTTGAGGTTTTTCTTTTAAATGTTTTTTTTTTTCACGCTTGTTACTTGTGGGCATTTTTGTTTGTTGAGGCTTGCTCTGGTTCAGAGTAGAAACATACCTACTTCGCAACAGCCATGAACACAAAGACAGTATTAGATGTATCTGTAAGACCAAACACTACGGCTGGAGTTTTAGGTCCAGCTATGCCCCAGATCAGCTGAGCGGCCTCAAAGCAGCCCTTGCCCGGTGTGCACCTGGCCTTTCTCATCTGTGCAAGGTGAGGCCCTCCACACACTCTGCCCAGTCTCCACACTGGGGCCAAGTGAAAACAAAGTTTGTCATCCCACTGCTTCAAACACTCCAATGGCTTCCTAGGATCCCACATGGTCTCAGAAGAGAAAATCCTTACCAGCCTACGGGCCCCCTATGCTCCCTCCTGTCCCAGTTGCTCAGGCTGTCCCCCTGGCTCCACTGTAAGCACCTGTTCTCAGTCAGCTCTCCTTCCACTGCCAGCTCCCACTTCTGGAAATCCCCAGGGAAACTCTCTGGTGTTTATCCTTGTCCTTGCTGCCTCTCCCCGGGGACAAGCCTACCTTTATTCATAGGACTGCCTGATCACTGTGTTCTCCCTACTTTACAGTCAGCTCTGCAAGGCCGGGCTGAGCACACTGAGCTCTGAGTGAGCAGGTGAGGAGGCCATTACCCAACAATCTCATGGTCGTTGACACCTGACCATGAGTGTCATGCCATGAGTGTGAAGGGGCAAGCACAGCCCTGTGCCCAATCAAGAGGGCTTGTGTTCATTTCTACAGAAAACAAATAAAGGTATGATAGATTCTGATCTTTAGGCCTTTAAGGGTATACCAAAAAGACTATTCTGAATCCCAGGTTTTTCTGTTTTCATTGAATACATTCCTTCTTTCCTCCTCTGTCTCTGTCTCCCTCTCTTGTTTGCAGAATTCACATGATAACACACTGTACCTCCCATTGCAAACTAACCCCCAGTAGCACCATGTCATAACCCCAAAAGGAACCTTGCCTGCAGGTATCAAATCAGTCATAAGAAAGACTGATTAGCCATCCTAATGCTAGTTTACCCTACAGACTTAGGAATTCCTTCAAAGAGTGAGGGGAAAAGAAGAAAAAAAGAACTTTTTAAATATTACTCTTCCTAGATTCATATCACGTCTCTATAAAGAAATGGAGTAAATGGCACATTTCCATAAACAGCCTAAGCATGTTCATGCTACGAATGGCAGAAGCATAAAAAAATGTGTCTGCCTTCCCTCATAATGGTCGCCTCTGGTCACTTGGAGGCTCTGGCTACTTGCAGCCCCAAGACCACAGCTCTCTCACGTCCTCAGCAGCTGCAATGCCTGACACTTCTTCGTCTCACTACTCTTTTCTCCTGTGGCACATCTCCACGCTGCCTGTGCATCAAGACTGAAGATGTCCACCACCTAGGGGTC
Organism: Equus caballus; assembly: GCF_041296265.1. Classification (NCBI taxonomy): domain Eukaryota; kingdom Metazoa; phylum Chordata; class Mammalia; order Perissodactyla; family Equidae; genus Equus; species Equus caballus. The sequence goes on from NC_091691.1 coordinate 45,403,192, forward strand.
CCCTGGGACTAGGCCGAGCAGTCTAATCCTGCATCTCGAGCCCAGGCAGAAATCACACAGACTTGGAAGCAGGGGCAAGAGAGGCGGTGTGCCAAGGAGTGAGCAGGCCTGGACCCTGGACCCTCTGGCTGCCCCAGCTTCTACCTGAGCATGTGTTTGTCTCATGCCATCTGTTCCCTGAGGCCTCGTGGTACAGGCAGTGGTTTGGAAAACTAGCAAAATGCCAAGATACAAAATAAACAGAAGAAAAGCCTAACAAGACTATATGGATACTATGCTAGGAACAAGGATCGCCTCTCCACCAAGGGCCCAGATTCAGATGTCCTTGGGCTGACACGACTGTGGATGTGGAAGGAAGATGGCAAAGGATGCTCTTTCTAAATGTTTCATATAAGCCTTACACGTTATATCAGCCAGCGGCATCTTAGTTTCTGACACCGGCTTCTCTGCATTTTTCAACTGTCTTTATACATTATATAATTCAGATATTTGCCAGGAGTCACAATCATCTCCAAGATTCCACCTCGTTAAGTGTGGACTAACTTATTCACATGAAGATACTATGTGACACCAGAGAGATACAATGTTATACTTTTATGTGACAGTTACACACAAAAAATGCACCAATATCTACCCAAAATGAATTCTTAATTCTTAAGATGACTAAGTACAGAAGTTAGACCTTGTTGCCCACATCTACAGCAGTCCCAGCACCTAACGCCACACTGGGGACCCACCAAGTGCCCGTGGAATGACTGTGGTGCCAACCCTGCCATGGATCTTGGTTTTCTATTCATAACTGTACTAATATTAGCAATGACTATTGGAAGTATATCATGTGTGCATCAAAGGCTACCTGAGACCCCTCACCTGGCCAGACACAGATCGATGCCCTGCCCTGCGCCCCAAGCACCTAGCAGAATGTGCACAGTAAATAAGTGTTGAAAGAATGAAGATATTCACATTTGAGCTTCAGCAATGATGTCAATTTTTCATTAAAAACTTTATTTACGGGAAGGAGACTTATTCCAATAAGAGGAGATATTCCAACACATACTGTTTCTCACTGAAGGACCCAAGCCCCCTTCAAACAATCATATTTATATGGAACCATAAAAACAACACTCTTTTCAATTTGCCTCGTTCAGTCACCAGGGTTAAGTTTTCATATATGCCACTAACTTGTTTTGAAGAGTAAGAAAGGCATCCTACTCTCCTCCAGTAGCTGGCCACAGGGTCAGGAATTCCACCTTTCGGTTAAGCAACTGCTCTTCAAGACACTATCTTCTTAAAATGTAAATGACCCCAAGGCGTCCACACTGAAAACACTAAGAGCTATTAACACCTTGGTGGGAAGTAGCTTAGTAGTTAAACTCATAAACCTATTTATTAGTAGGCTAGTGGTTCACTCATTCATTCAACAAACAATTACCAGATAACGCCTAATGGAGGTAATGACTGTGTCAGGTGCCAGCCAATAACTGGGAAAAGGCAGAAAGCAGGAGAAAGATCAAATTCAGTTCTCATTTAAACGTGCTTGCAGTAGAACTCCAGAGCATTAGGAAGGGACCATGTGATGACACACAACTAGCATGCAACCAGGTACACACTCTGCAGGAGATGCACATGCCTATGAAGGATACTGCCAAGGGTCACGATCACTTGTTTAAGACCAACTTATTCAATAGCAAATGGTGGGGGACTGAAGTGAGATTAGCCGTATGTTGATCATGGTTGAGAATGGGTGATGATCGACTCGGATTCACTACACTGTTCTCTACTTTTACAGAGTTTGAAATTTTACCATAATAAAGAGTTAAAAATGAAATTGTTTAAAGAATAAAAAAGAACAGTGGCTAAATGCAATATGGCATATTGGATTGGATCCGGGAATAGAAAAGGATGTTGGTAGAAAAACCGGTAAAACCCAAATCAAGTTTGTGATTTTAGTTAGCAGTTTTATACCAATGTTAATTTGATATGTGATCAAATTATCCCAGTGTGGGGCCGGCCCGGTGGCGCAGTGGTTTAGTTCGCACGTTCCGCTTCAGCAGCCCAGGGTTCACTGGTTCGAAGACCGGGTGTGGACATGGTACCACTTGGCAAACCATGCTGTGGTAGGCGTCCCACACATAAAGTAGAGGAAGATGGGCATGGTTGTGAGCTCAGGACCAGTCTTCCTCAGCAAAAAGAGGAGGATTGGCAGCAGATGTTAGCTCAGGGCTAATCTTCCTCAAAAAAAAAAAATTATCCCAGTGTTACTGTGATAAGCCTGCCATGGCTGTATAAGATGTTACTATTAGAGGAAGTTAGATAAAGGGTTCACGGGAGCTCCACACTATCTTTACAAGTCTTGTGTAAATCTACAGAATCAATTATTTCAAAATAACTGATGGAAAGTTAAAAAAAAAGAAAAGTAGTGGTTTAGTGATAAAAAGGGGAGGGATACGGACTTTAAAATTCCTTAGCCACCCTAAACATTACCCATAATACCTACTACCTCCTTGCACCTAAAAAACTAGCCAGGTAGGAATTTCAAAGACTGTCTGGTGAGGACGGATGTGTTTCTAAAGACGACGTTTAGAGGCCTTGAGTTTATCCCTGGTCTTTATTGTGCTTAGCACACTATCACTGTATCTGTTTGCAATGAATACATACTTTCTGTTAGGAAAAATGTTTTAAAGTGCTAGCAGATAAAAAGACACCACAGACTTTCAGGAACAAAATTAATCTGGTTTTAAAAATCTCAGCTATTGGTCATTTGTGATCTACCTGCAAGACTGTTTAACACTGAGGTTACTAAGTGCGCATGATCTCATTTCTAAGCGTGATTAACAGAACATCAGGAGTGCAGACCACTGGGTCCTCCAAAGAACTGACTACACATTGCAAGAGAAGAAGACAGCATCTAATACGGCTCACTCCATAGCTCACCTCCGGAGGCCAGTTTTCCAAGACAGCGACAAAAACGGGGAATTCTGTCACCTTTATTTACAGAACCCTGCCCACTCCAATACCTACTCCAGCCAATAAACGGCGGGCCAATCACCCAGTAAAGGCTGCGGCACCTGCACTTTATAGTACGGCAGGGCCAACTAAAGGGAAGCAACTGCATGTAACCTCGGTATGTGAGCACCCATCGATAATAAATCACTCTCCCTCTCCTCATCACCAGTGAAGCACTTTACAGAAACCTGACCACAGATTTCTGCGAGTGATTTACACAAGTGGCATGGGAGAACTCCACACGTGTCCCAAACAGGGCTGCAGAAACACACTGAATGTACATCACCAGGCACCAGGCACCTGAGGTCCCCAGGGCCAGGCCCCGTGGGCACAGTCTGATCTTAGTATGGGCAGAAGCAGGCAGCACCTGATGGCAGTGTCAGCCACAGACCACTGGACCTCTGCAAGCTATGCATCCTATGCATCCTATGCAATTAGCTCTTCAGTGAATGCTGTATGGCGATTTTAGATGATATGGGTATCTGAATTTATCATTGTTCATGCACTTTAATTAGCCTCTAAAAATACAGGGCCCCAACCTTCATGCCAATCTTTGTTCACACATTGGATACATTTTTAACAATGCATTTTTAATTTGCTCTTGAGCATCTACTTATACATCTGTCAGTGCCCGCCTTGTAATTCCAGGCAGAGGCCCACTCTGTAGAAAAGAGCACTGACAGCTACAGTGTTCTGAGTCCCACTACACACTGGACACATGCTTAGCACTCAGCACACCCTGTTCCCCTAGTCCTACCACTGGGCCACAGGCGGGTAGATGCGGAAGCCAACAGGAAGAGAAGTAAAAACCAGGCCCACGCTCACATTTGGGCAGAGCTGTAAGGGCCTTTACCCCCTCACCCCCAATGGGCGGCCAGGCACTGCTGACTGTACAGGTGATCCAGGAAACATCACTCTCTTTGCCTTCTTGAAGCAAAAACAATCATGCTGTCTACTCCGGTCCTGTTTGGAGAAATTTTACTGTCCACATTCCTTAGGGATGCATGGGCTGTAGCAAGACAGGTAGAGAGCCAGGGTCAAAGACGTGGGCTTGAGGGACAGAGCCAACTCCTTCCTGTGTGGGGTTGACTTGGGCACATCACTCAACCTCTCCGAGTCTCAGTTTCCACATTTGGAAAGTGGGGATGGCAATAATATCCATATAGTAAGCATTTGGCAAAGTCTTATATGAATAGTAATGAGAAGTAGTATTTCCTGTTAGAATAAACTCAGCGAAAACTGCAGGCAGCCCCCAAAACTGACATCACTTAAATCCAATGCATGAATAAAAAACTCTCCCCTTACTTGCCTGTCTTACCTGGAATCTCCCCCTTTATCCCTGGTACTGAATAAGGACTCACTAATGGCAGGCCAAGGTGGAATTAAGCATGCCCCCTGTAGGTTGGGGCCACAGTGTAGTCAGCCCTTCCTAGGGTTCAAGATGGACTGGGTGACACACCTGGTGCTCTTCCAAGTCCAGAGACACGTAGTTCCAAAAAGTCAGGGTCACTCCTGCATACGCAATTCATGCACACTATTTGCCCCCTGAAATCATTTCCTGACATTTCCCCTTTATGGCACTGACTCAAGCACAGCTCTACTTATGGGGGGCACTCCACCAAATGGAGTGTGCAGGTCCACCAAAATGAGAAAACCGAGAGTACTCTCCAAGAATCTCATGTGCACAAGAAGCAATGCCCCCCAAAAATGAGACGGCCCACGGGACACAGATAATTCATGTGCTTTTGTTTGTTTCCTCCAGAATGCTTAACAAAATTGCTAATGAGGCATATGATGCAAGCTTTCTAAATATTTATTAAATTTAACTTTAAAATGAGTACTCCCACCTGTCCATAAAGACAGAAAATCCCAACCATAGGCTCAATCCACAAACTCTGCCAAAAGCTCAAACTCCACACAGGAACATTCAAACATACGACACTGTGTGTGTGTACATCTGAATGCATGTATATCTGTGTATGTGGCATGAGTGTGTGTCAGGGGGAGGCAGGAAGGAAGACTAAGCTTTCGACGGCAACACTTACAGTAATGTAAGTGATTATATTAACCACAATACACTCCATGTGGATCAATAAATAATTTTTAAAGATTTCAAAAGTTAATTAATAATTATAATAAAAAAGAGAAGCATAAGTAGGTAATAGAGAAAATTGGGGGCTTTTACCCTAACATTAATTTAATTTATGCTTGGCAATTAAGTTTAATAAGCGAAAGACAGATACATAGGTGGGTGGGGTTGGGTGGGGTAGATGCATACATGGATGGATGCTCATATGCTGATGTAGTTTCAAGTGCCGTGTCCCATATTATATCTCATTTTTCCTCCTCACAGTTTGAGAGGGCCCCTCTTCAGATGTTAGTAATGTGCCCAAGGTTAAGAGCCAGAAGTGGCAAAGGGAAGGGACAGCTCCAGCGGGGCCTGCCTCCCATACCATGTTGGTCCATGGCAAGGTGGCCTTACCCCTTTAGAAAGTCAAGTTGTAAAATGCTCTCAAATAAAACATGGCCTGGTTGGGAAATTAAGATCAGCTGGGTTCAGACGCAAAGGCTCTAAGAGCTTCTAGCATAAAAGATGGCTCCAAGACCCTCAAATAGGGGATGCAGAAAGGAGAGATGTGGGAACAAAGGCACAAAGGCGGAGCGAGTGCACCCTGAGAGCTGAGCCTCCGAGAGATAGGCAGCCGGGATGCTCTCAGCAAAGCGGAGAGAAGGCAAAGCAGCAGGCAGCACCGCTGCTGCCCATAAATGAGATGAGGTGCTAACCTGGAGCCACCGGGGCTCTCCCTGCACAACAGCAGAAATGAAGCTGGGACAAGGCAGGTCAGAGCCGAGTGGAAGGCCAGACAAAACTTTTAGAGGACATTAAAATAAACTACTTGGAAATTACTTATATTAGAGTTAATAAAACAATACATCTTTTGCATTTAGTTATTTCACTTTCTACATACTATATAGACTACATAGTATACCAGGATTACCATATTTTAAAAGCTAAAATATTATCAATCTCTGTATTATTGCTCTGAAAAAACCACTTCTTAATGAAAATCATTAGTAAGTGCTTAAAGGTAGTTTTCCATATCTGAACAAAGCCTATAAAGCTCTTGCCTGCCCTACTATAACGAGATGTCACTAATCACCAAACACAGCTCCAGCCCTGAGACCAAAACACCAGTAGGAATTAGCCTCTTTAGAGCCCTAAAACTTTAAACTCTTAACTGGAAAAGAAATGTGAACTTGGTGTTGGGTGACTTGAAGTTTCCTTCTCTTGGGTAAAACTTGAAATACCAGAATCCTAAACAAAATTGTTTCAATGGACTTTCCTGGACACTTGTAAATAAAGGATTCTAGTAAGTCAATACATCTGAAGTACTTCTTAGATTAATAAAGCTATGTTCAAACTCATATTTCTTTTTCCTAAAACCCTCAATCTTTTATTATTATTTTGACATTACATGTATTTTCTTAGATGTCTTTAAATCACTTCTGGAAGGAAGCTGGGCATGCATAAAGAAATAAATAGAATGCATCCGGTGCAGGAGGAACAAATCCAAGATCCCCTATGGGATATATTCTCTGATAGAGACATTAGTCTGAGCTACTCTCAAACATGATGAAACTAGACTCTGAGGCCTGAGCCCTAGCCCCACAGCAAAGGGTGACAGGCAACAGGAGCCATTCTGTATGCCATAACAAGGTCGTCCTGTCTCGTGCAGATGGCAGAAAATACAGATGTAACAGTCCATTTCTCCAGAAACCCGACCTACCCTGACCTCTGCGGTACATGAGAGTCTCTGAGAGGTGAACCTTACAACATTTATTTTTAATTACATTAAAATACGTAGATATACTAGACAGTGGGGTAGTCATCTTTATAACCGTGGCCTACAGCAAGAGTGGTTTTGATGATGCTGTTTAGTGCTGTCAAGTCGATTTCAACTCCTAGCGACCCCATGTCCAGCAGAGTGGAACCCTGCCCGGTCTTTTTGCACCATCCTCACACCTTCTGGCACTATATCAGACAATACCCCACTGCTATTCATAGGGTTTTCATGGCCATTTTTTTCGGAAGTAGATGGCCAGGTCCTTCTTCATAGTCTGTCTTAGTCTGGAAGCTCCACTGAAACCTTTCCACCATGGGTGACTCCACTGGTATTTGAAATACCAGTGGCATAGCTTTCAGCATCACAGCAACTTGCAGCTGCCACACTGTGACAACTGAGAGGCGAGTGGTGTGATTCCCTGACCGGAAACAAACTCGGGCCCCAGGGGTGACAGCACTAAATCTTAACTACTAGACCACCAGGGCTGGCTGAGTTTCATGTACAATGTGCTTAATAATGTCCTATGAAAACAGCATCCCGAAGGCTCCATCATGAGGCACACTGGGGGCAGTGATGGAGGAGCCCATTTTACTATTGAAGGAAGAGCACTTTTGCAGCACCACTTCAGGGGGAGAAAACAAAGTTCAGAGGTCACCCTTGCATTGGCCAATTGGTCAGTAAAGGGCAAGAAGCTGTGAGGCTGGCTGACCATCAAGGCCCTCAAATAGCAGCCCTCTGGCAAGGAGTCCTGGGGGTCTGCACCCACAGCTGCTCCCACTGCTCCTAACCTTTGTCCCTCAGACACGCTGATGGTCCAACCATGCTGATGTTGATTTAGCCAAGGTTTTGCTGTCTCTATCTCCAGGTGGGATCTCTGCCCCATCTCAATTCTCAAAGTATCAAAACTTTTTTTTTCAGAGTGATAATGAACGTTGGAATTGCTGAAGAGCCTCTGGGAGGTCGTCCCTGAAGAATATTCTGGCTGAACTTCTGAATCCACAGACAATGATGGGAAATCACAAAGGAAGCACTATGACCAGTACCAACTTTCAGATGTCTTTGGATCTTCATAAACTAGCACCATACCATAACGTGTGAGGTGCCCAATAGAGAGATAAATAAAGGAGTAGGGGATCAAGTCTGCCTAAAGCAAGGCCAATTCTTTCTTAGACAAAAAGCATGAGATTAGACCACAATCTGCTATTACCCCCCTCACTGCTGTGTCTCATCTATCTCCAGCTGTCACTGAAGATCTACTATGCACCAGGCCTGTGTTGGGCACTTGGAACATGAAAGTGCACAGTACAGAACCCAATGGTTCAGACTTTATGGTCTGTGTGGAAGGCAGGTGCAAGCACAGTCCATTAGCAAACAGTGGTGTGAGCTCATATGAACATACATGCACACGCACACATGCACACACAATGCATGCACCTGCATGCAAACACACGCACACTAGCACATGTACACACACTATGATCAAACTCTGAGGAAGCAAAGAGGAGGGAGGGGACCTGTCAGCCCCCTTGAACATGGCCTTGGAGAACCTCAGGGGAAGAAGGGAAGGTGGAGCAACACCTCCTAGTTCAAGAAGACAGAGGAAGGACAAGAGGGTAGGGAGTGAGAGCAAGGAGAAGGACAGTGGCATGCAGAAGGGGAGGGCCCAGGTGCAGAGCCTGCAGCTCACAGCACCTGCCAACCAGGAGCTGAGCTTTCAACATGCTGGACCACGCAAGGCTGGGGCATCCTGGCTGCTCTGTTTGTAAATGAACCTGTGACTCTTTCCAAAGCATCCTGAAGATGGGGGTGACCTGTCTCCATCATCAAAATGGGTCTGGGTTGGGTCTTTGAAAATATGAGCCTATTTAACTATTGAGCAATGAGCTTCTATGTGCAAGGCTGTCTGAAACACAGCAAGGCCAAAGAAATATTGACATACTTATGAATTCCCTTCACTGGCCAAAAAGGGGCAGCCCCCTGTCACCGGCGTGGGGAGGGCTTGCAGGGCCAGCCACTGCAAACATAAACACTACAGCCCCAGAACCAGTCAAGGCCAGCCCTGGGAGGGACGTCTATAGCCACAGCCTTTTCTAGCAGGGAAGCTGGTGAAGCCGCGTGGCGGGGCACACTGCAGAGCACGTCTGGAGGCCCGCCAGTCACCAACACAGGCTCTGCTCCTCCCAAGGCCACCAAGGAGAGTAAGGTGCCCGCATCTTGTCCCCACTCCACACTGCTCTAGTCCGGGCTTTAAAGGGTAAAGAATGCAGTGTGAAAAGAGAGCCCAGTCTTTCTGAGACTATTTCAAGTCCCTCCCCTGATGACTGGCTGAAGCCCCCTTTGGATAACCACTACTTTCATTTGCTCTAAGACTGTACAATCATTAATACCTGTAATTCATCCTAACTAATCAAAATTCATACTAGTTAATTCACCAGCTAATTAGAATTTAAAAGGGCGCTATTGCCATTCAGGCCAGCTCATTTAGGAGCTATTGAAATCCTTATACAAGACTAGGTGAAAAGGGAGAACTGAGTCTGTTTAAACTTCTAAGTGGTCCCTTCAATACCCTTTGTTCCCTCAAATCCCTTAGCTCAGTAGGCTAATCTCATTGGATTAGCTGCATTAACATTTCCAGTATCCTCTCCCCTTCCATCAGGCCCCCCCACCAGCAAGCTGGGTCCAGGACACAAATCTTCTATCAAACCCGCAGTTACAAGCAGCAATCTTTATGCTCACACTTCATGCAGAAACTGCCGCGTGAGCCCTGCTGGGGCGGGGGCTCCAGTGGGTGGTGGGCGGGACGTGTCCACAATGGCCTTCACCGAGCAGTCTGACAGCCAACCTGCAACCAGCTTTATAAACATTTCCACACTCCAAACACAGGCACAGTCAGCAGTCCTGTAGCACCTACTGCATGCTGGCCCCAACTCAGGCATCACTCACTGATGGATCTCACTGAGTCTCTCCAGGACCCTAAAAAGTAATACACCTTTGGAGCACATTTCAGCAGAGATTAGAACCCAGGTTGGTGGGGCTCTAGAGCCCACATCCTCCCCATGCACCACTCTGCCTATTTGCACATCTTCTCTCTTGCTCACCCTTTCTCTTAACTACCCAGCAACTTTATGAAATAACCCAGTTTATCACAGAAACTCAGCATACCAAGTAAGATATAGAAGTCTTCCTTTTGTGTGAAAATTAGCAACTTAAATAAAGAAGGCCCTCCAAAAGAGCTTTAAGGACGTTTAGAAATATTTTAAAAATTGCATAGCGGGGGCAATTCCAATATCCTTCCAGTTGAGCAAAGGGGCTGCCAACAAGAGGAGATGCATAAAGGAGACCAGCCAGACAGCAGTGAATTTTTGAGAGCAAAGACAAGATGGGTCTGCCTCACTTTACAACTAACCATGGCCAGTCCTTAGAGTTCTGCCTCCATTTCCTCTCCTGGAAAACAACAAAGAGAAATCCTAGACCTGTACTGGTGCTTGGGTGGCAAAGTGAGAGGATGTCCCTACGACTCAGATATTTTGGGCATTGTTATTAAGTCTGTAGCTCCCAGTAGTTCATAGGGTTTTAGATGGATTTTTGGAGCACTTGCTTGATGTGTAAGAATGAAACGGAAACATCCCCACTCCACTGTCCATTTCCTACAATCAGCCCAAGAGCCATGACTCCTGAGGGGGTAGGCTCCTTGAACTTGTGAGCCAGGAGAGGCCCAGGGAGCCACTAGGCTCCACACCAGCCACTGATTTTGGAGAAGACAGCTTAACAGTGTGTCCCCGAGACAAGTTGCTAAAATTCTTTAGGCCTCAGTTCCCTCATCTGTAAAATGGGAATGATCATACACTACCCAACCCCATAAATGAATTAAATGGACCAAACGAAATATGCATAGGAAGCACTACACAGCAATGCCACCCTGAAGGGGGTTTTCAGTGGGGAAACTGAGGCCAGAGGTCTTAAACGACCATGGTGCGTGGTCCACGACAGTCAAGCACGAGTGTCCACTGAAGGAATGGATCCAGAGTTGCTCTAGGGACAATGCTACTAGGGGACAGAGCTGGGAACAAGAATCCATGAATGTCTTCCAACTGCTTTTTCCATTAAGCAGAACCACCCCAGTTCCCCTTGGCCCTGGGGCTAGGAGTAAAATAATCACCTGTCTCCAAGGCAAGAAAGAAACAATATGCTAGCTGGCCACTGTCCACAAGTCCCTCGATCACAGTAACCTTCCTTCGTACCAGGCATCTAAACTAGAAGCTGTAGGTGCTAATAGGCCATCCATGGTCGCTTCATAGAGCCGCAGGCCATCAGATCATGAGAGGAAGTCGGTAGGATATAGCAGGACACGGAGTGACCCTGCCAATGACCAAGACATGGGGGCAACGCACCTTCCTAGAACTTAGTCTTCTGCTTCTCAAAGCAGACACCTGCACCATCTTATCTGACAGTCACAATAACCCTATGAGAAGGCAAGTGTCACCACCCCCGTTTTCCAGATGAGGGAACAGGTGGAACTCAGACTCACCTAAGATCACACCGCCAAATTGAGAACACGAGCAGCACCAGCACGGGGGCCCCTGACATCCAGTCCAGTGCCCCCACCAGGGTTCTGAGAATGCCACCCGATTGCAACCAGTTGGCTGCCAGGTGTCCCAGAGTCAGCATCTGCACCACCATACAAGCCCCATGAGTCCTCCAGTGATAACCGAAGACCCACAAACAAAGAGAAGCCCTACTGCTTTTCTTAATCACTTTGTTTCATTCTCCATTAAATGTGAAACTGAACTTTATTTGCATGCATTATGTCCCCACCATGACTCCAGGACAGAACGTTATAACTTTCTCTCTAGTTGAGATGGGACCACATTGCTTCTAAGCAAGTGTATGAAGGGAAGGAGACTGGTTTCGAGGGGCAAAGCGAAGGGAAACGAAAACAGAGTCTCTGAAAGAGATGTCGGCACTTCTGCAAAAGAAAATCAACTCCAACTGTGACAAGAGTATGACGCTGTGCACTCTGTTCAAGAAGCACCTCTACTCCACCAGCAAAGACAGAAATCCTTCAGACCGTAAGTAACGCACCAAGTCTCACAGGTCACAACAGGACAGAACAGTCAGAGGTTGCAGAAAGCAGTTTAGAATTGTGTTCCTGCTATTAGATCAAAGCTAAATGGTGATTTAAGGGAGAAAAAGATGGAATCGTGATTCTATGTGTAATTGTTTCCACATCTAATGAGAAACTCTGCTGTGCGTAGGACTGCCCGGCTCAGATCAGGGAGCATGTGGTGCCAGATGGAACCACTCTCTGTAGAGAGTAAACCTTACCGTCCCCATGGCAACTCCATCCATGCTTCCAAAATGCTTAAAAAGACACACATCAAATTGTTTTCCACAATTTTTCAGAAACTGACTTTTTATTCCATGCCCTGAGGAAATCAAGTTCAGCGGGTATTTTCTTGTTATAAAAATGATCATTGTAGGAAATATGGAAAAGATGAAAAGGTAGAATTTTTTAAAATCACCCTTAGTACTACACTGGAAGACATCTATTTTTAATGTCCTGGGTGCACTTCCTTCCAGTCTGTTTTCTAGGTGGAGAAAATGGCATGTGCCCATGTCTTTCAAACCAGAGATTCCCAATAGAGGCAAAGATTGGAGCTCAGCCCTCGAGAAAACCCACTCGACCTGGGGCTGGATGTGTGCTGTCACTGGTCAGGGCAGGACTGCAGATGTATCCTCTGGACGGGAAGGAAAGGAAAAACTTGTAAAGGGAGGACCTTGATCTAGCCAAGGCTGACTTTCCCATCCGCAGGCATGGCTAGTGTGTGATGTATATTATACAGCGGCTGAAAACCATTAGTAGAAGTGAATTGTTGTATTACCGGCCACTATTTGAAATTTGCCTTACTCAGGATTTTTTCTCCCTGTTCCACTAGGAATTAATTTTCACATCCTTGTGGATTTTAAATCCAAGGCAACAAAATGAAACTCAAGAAGATATATCTAATACCAGAATAAAAGCACAGTCAGATGTCTAGGAGATGAGTCAGACTTCCAGGGAACTGTCAGACACTTAGTCTTCTATGAAAAGATGGAAAAAAGAGTCACAGACCATAATTTTCTCTACTTTGAACTTTTCCTGATCCCAAGAACAGAAGAAAACAGCTGAGGGGAAGCAAGATTATAATAGCAATATCTTGTCTAAAGAGAAAACATCTACCTATGATAATTTTAATAAAATTAATAAAACTGATGATTTACAGTTTGATAAGTTTGCTTGAAACATAAAAATAATATCTAATTCATCCATAATTCATTTAGCCAGCAACTTAAATTTGGGGGAGGAGAGAGGGAGGGCAAGAGTCAGTCCAGGGGGGCTGGCCCCCTGGCCGAGTGGTTAAGTTCACGCACTCTGCTGCAGGCGGCCCAGTGTTTCTTCGGTTCAAATCCTGGGCGTGGACATGGATGGCACTGCTCATCAAACCACGCTGAGGCAGCATCCCACATGCGACAACTAGAAGGACCCACAACGAAGAATATACAACTAGGTACTAGGGGGCTGTGGGGAGAAAAAGGAAAAAATAAAATCTTTTTTTAAAAAAAAAAAAAGAGTCCAGAAAACAATTGCTTCTCCTGGCTCCTAGTAGGTAGTTTACTTTAGGGGGGTAAACAGTAAAATAAAACGCTACTGTAGGTGAGCAGAAAACCTAAGGGGGTGAGAGGCCGGGGGATGTGGCGGCCTTCTTCTCCTCCCTGTCACTTCCATGGCTGTACTTTAGCATTTCCGGTAGGACTTTCTGTTTGCACGGAGGTCTGCCTGACCCACAGTGACTGAGGTGGGACGCCCAACACCCACACCTGGCCCCACCCAGGAGCTGCGAGGGAGGAGGGACTACACTACTGGACCTGAGCGGCCTGGAGCCCCCCTGAGCCCTGCACTGTCCACACTTCCACTGTCCTCCCGCTGGCCGTGCACCACAGCTCCATGTTCCCTTGGTCATGCGGCTGCAGTCCCTGGGCTGCCGCTGGGCATCTCCCAGAATGAGGGACAAGAGGGCAATATGCCTGCCTTCCCATGCTTACTTTCTAGGTGGGAAGATAACAACCAGCACCTGTGGAACACACCGAGAAAACCAGGACAGGGTCCAGGCAGGGCCCATGGTCAGGGATGGCCTCCTGAGGAGGGACACCTGACAGAGGCCTGAATGACGTGAGGGGACAGACAAGCCGCCCAGGTGGGAGTTTCAGCAGAGCAAAACAAAGGCCCTGTGAGGAGGAGTGGGATGGTAAGCAGCTGCACGGGGAGGGGTGCCAGACCCCCAGGCCTTTACAGAGGGGCAGAGGAACAACGCAATCGCTGGGCCTGGTTCACACGGTTGCTGGGCTGAGACAAGACTGTGGGATGGGGAGGAAAGTGGCTAGTCAGGAGACTCTGGCATGAGCACGGGAAGGGATACACTGAGCTGCTAGCAGTGGTGATGGTGACAAGTGACCAGATTTGGGGCAGACTTTGAAGGCAGAAAAAAAAGGATTTGATGATGGATGTGGTCAGCTATGAAAAAAAAAAGTCAACAAAGACTCAAAGATGTGCAGCCTGAATCACCAGGCAGACCGGAATGCTGTTACTGAGATGGGACAGAAAGAGGCAGGTGGGGGGAGCCAAGGGACAGTGGGGAAGCAGGTGGGGGGAACAAGAGGACAGTCAGGGGCAGGTGGGGGGAAACAAGGGGAGAGTGAGGGGAGTAGGACATCGTTTTTAGGTATTGGCTTGAAGATGCATACTGGACAGTGGAGATGCCCGATAAGCAGTCAGATATGAGTGTGAAGCTCAGAATCCAGGGGTGAGATCCTCTATGTAAATATATAACCAATTTCAATACATGAAACAGAATTCTGCCTCTAATCTTTCTAGATGTGGGTATAAGGTTTTCAGTTCAGAAACCTCTCTCCACTGACAGACAAGGGAGAGATCCCATAGAACACCGACTCTGAGACTGATCATACCTCCTGGCAGCGTTACTCAGCAGGCTACATCACAGAGGCAGGGAGACCAAGCACCCAAATACGTCTTACCTAGAGAAGGTTGTCAATAAAACTGCAGCAGAGTCAGTGACCAACAGGTCCCAGAATGGAGTATTTCAAATAAGAGGGCACTTGGTTCTTCAGCCAGCTCACAGAAGCAGCTGTTATATTCTTTACTGGGCTCTGCTTGCTGCTCCCTGCTGTCAACTCTAAGAGCAAGCCAGAAGGACCCACCGACATCGTGCCATCTTCTTGCCACAGTGAACAAGCCCATGAAGTTAACAGATCACAGTTTACACTCTATTATCCAACAGCAGAGACTATACTCCAACCGTACAGAAGATGTTTGCTTTCTAACCAATGGAAAGAGCACATCTCACCAGCACTACCCTTCAGGGCTGACCCCTCCTCAGAGGCAGGGCCACGTTATTACAAACTCTCAACCTAATTCACTATGCACTTCTACAACCACAAACTGACCCCTCTGCCACAGTTATTTAGTCCTTATTGATCATACAAACTAATTACCCAAAGATATCAGAAAGCCCTTCATTTGCCACGTAAACTACTGAATGATACCTAAACCCCCTTTACTGGGTGTCCAAGCCAGAAAAAGCTGGCAGACACTCCAACCTCTGTCTCTTTAGCATCAGCCCAGCATGCAGAAGTAGGCTTCCCACACGCGGACCAGGAGGTTTCCCGACTCAGTTTTAGTGAGCGGGAGTTAGAGGCAGCACTTCTGAGGTCTGTGGAGGAGAGAGAGCAGAAAACTGCAAAGCAAGTGTGAATGGCAGTGTGAAGAACTTCTTGGAATACAGGAAGGAGAGCAGAACACCTGGCAACCACAGTGGAAGAGGCAGAACCGCACACAACAGCAAAGAGCTGAGTGGAGAAAAGAGAGCAGCTAGACGTAGAGGCATGGGCTGGGCAGAGGTGGCCAGGCCCTGGCCGAGGGCTGAGGCCACAGGGCAGCGTTATATAACCCAGACAAAGGGCCCCGATGCGGAATGAAAACTATTTTGCTAAAAGAGGAGAGACAGAATTGACGGTAATTTGCATCCACAGCTGAACAAACTGATACCACAACAGAAGCCAAAATCACCTTGAGAAAAAAGGAGCACAGGCTGAGGACAGAGGTCCCAAGTGCACTGGACACACAGCACGCAAGCAGAGGGTGTGTTGGAGCACCCGCTCCACTGTTAGCAACAGGCAGATACTTTAGATTTGCCAGAACCTAATAGAGCTTTTTAAGTGTCACAAAGAGATCACCAGCAAACCTTCCTTTAACAAAAGAGATGAGAGGCGGCTCCTGCACCCACCCCAGGCTGCCCGCACACTTCACTTCAACAATGTCTCCATTCTGTGCAATCCATCCGGGAAAGGACTGCATGGTTCGGCCCCTTTAGTCTCCTTGATTCAACTATGTGTACTTTCGAATTCGATTTTTAGTGCCTTTCCCTAACCTCTCAAAACTATGTTGACTGCGTGCCTGCTCAGCCAGCAAGCTGCAAAGCTTTGGTCCCAGAGAACTTCAGAAAGCATGCCGCTATACAGCTTGGACAAGGACAGGGTATCTCTTTCCAATTACGTTTTGCACACTAAAATAAACTCCAATCTGAACTCCACCATCAGCTAATAGCCATATTAGAGACGAATAAGGAGCAAATCCATTAATTATACTTCTATGTGCATTTCATTAATTATTCGTTCCTTAAAGCCAAGGAACATGAAATTAGATGTTGTCTGTGAAGAGGTTTAAAAAGTTACAAATGTTTTGCAAATAGAAAGCATTATTATTTCTGTATGAAAGCGATAAACCTGGCTTCCTGGTGAGAATTCCATGGAGAATGAAAATCTAAGCATTTTGTGAAATTGTGAACAAATATCGAGTATTAAAGAACTGTAGTCAAGACAGTCTCCAGCACAAGCAATGGATATGAAAATAGACACAAGGCAGGTATCCCAACAGGCTTGTTTTCTTCACCATTACTGGCTGGTTGATTTGGTTTTCAGCAAGGATGGGAGAAAACATTCCACAACAGAACCAGTCTTGCCTACCTAAATCCAGCGCCATCATAATGACAAACTCGTTTATTCAGCGCTAACCACGAGAGCGCCTCCAACGGACTGATGTTCAAACACACCTCCAAGTTCCCCGCCTTTCTGCACTCTTCCAGCAATCCCTCCTTCCCCCCGTCTTTGCCCAGCTAGCATCTGAGGCTCATGTCAACTGCCATTTCTTTCACAAAACCTGTCCTGAACCCTCTGGCACTTCCACCCATCCCCAGAGAGAACCTTCTTCCTCCAACACCCCCAGCACTGGGCTCCCTCCTACCCCACCTGCTCGCTGCCTCACAGAAGAACACCTACATATATCTGAAATGCAAAACTCTGGCCACGATGTATATTCTGTGAAGGCAGGAAAAGAACCAGTGTTTACTTATCCCTGCAGCCCCCTCAACATAACAATTGAACCTCACCCATGTGACAACCGTGTGGGCCGTCTTCCATCAGTGTGGGGACAGAGCCAGTGCTTGGACATCATAATGCTCCATGAGTATGGAGCAGAGGCAGAGGGAAGGGAGGGAACGAGGAGGCCATCAGAGCTCACTGCCCTTTAGGTCCAGTGGCCTCACTCTCTCCAAGTCCAAAGCCTTTCCTGACTAGATGGCTTTCCTGACTTCGTGGCTTGAACAGTGTTTCCCAACTCTTAACCCGAGACTTGATTATAAACTGCCTACTCTTATTTGCTGGCTGCTTCCTGTAGACAGAGTCTATCTTCTTGAGTCTCCAAGTCCCCAGAGGGCAGGAGCTGGCTCTCCACCACACCAGGCTGGCAGGCGCTTCATAAATACTTATTTGATGTAATGACAGCTGCCATTTACTGAACACTCACAATGGTAGCTGGACCCCTCCCAGCTGTTGGCTGCATACATATTATCTTACTTAATCATCTTCAAAACCTAAGAGGTGGGCAAATAGTGTTTTTAGAGAAGTGCAAACTGACCTTCCCAGGATCACACAGCCTCCCAGGGACGTGGCCGGACAGAAGCCCAGAGAGACAGCTAGGAGTAGCAGACGAAGGCAGCCCCCTTACGGCAAAATCTTCCCCAAAACCAGGAGATGACACATCTGCTCAAATCTTTCCACACACACTACGGACAGCAAGTTGTTGTAGGCGGCTGCCACTCAGGCCCACGTTTTAGCCTTGACGTTGCTTCCTCGGGTGGGTCAAGTGGGGACAGCCTGCTTCATGGCAGATGCCAGAATAGGAGCCATTCCCTTAGGTATGTAAATGTACCCTGATTTTAAAAAGCCAACATATAAACCACGTTATAACAGTAAAAGGCAGAGCATTCACACTACAAAGTAATGCACTAAGAATTCCATTAAATAGCAAATGTTCAACTCCATTTAATGTTCAACTTTATCAGAAAACAAATACTATGATTTTTCTGGACTAAACTGACTACATGCTGCTAGTTATGACTGAATATATACATTATTTGCTTATTATTTTTACATTACTCTTCAGATGAAAAAATATTTAAATCACAGGCTCTAAGTTAGAAGTAAAAGGTTTTGAATCTCACAGTGAAACACCAAGAGGACGAAAGCTAAGTTCTGTAGGGGTGCAATATTTATCCTAATAACTGAAGTGGCAGGAAAACAAGTGTTCAACCAAGACATCCCACTGTAAACATCACCCCTACCCTTGAGATTATGCATGCATTATGTCCAAAAAGGCCCTCTGTCCCCACTAGAAAAACATTCTGGCATTTTATCATTCTGCTGAAGGAGCAAGCCAAATCCAGCCAGGTCAAATTAAACAAAAGTCTGTCAGCCCTGTGTACATCAGCCAACAGCAAATGGGGAAAGTACACAGGATGTATTTTTCAGTCACCCAAAGCGCCCTGAGCAAACGTTCCAGCTACCTACTCAATAACACTGCTAGTACGCAACGCCCCTGGGGACGTCCCATCCAACCCCAGCAAGGGACCCCGATAGGGCTGCTCCCTTGAAGACACTGCCCGACCCCTGCTGGCCAGACCACTGGGGTGGCCACTGACCAGCCCTCCCATTCACTGGTGATCCTCTGCACACTCCACCTCCAAGGTCATGGCTCTGTCAGCGCCACCAGCCATGGCAAGGGTGGGTTTGCACCTGGAGTACAGCATGTGGTCAGCTGGCTGGCCAGTAGGGAAGAGATACAGGACAAGTGACGAGTGTCCATGTGGAGCTCCCATCTGTGCCTGGAGTGTGGGGGCCCAAGTACCTGAGCCTGTGGGCCCTGAGCAGTGTTCACCAGACCACGCCACAGGTGGCGCACACCCCCAGCATGCACACCTGGTGAACAAACAGATGTGTAAAGGTGTGTGTCAACAGAACAAGCAAATTAGGACTAGCCTCAAAGATGCAGGTGTGATATCTTGCTCCCTCCAACCAGCACTGTAAATGGGCTCCCCTCCCGCTAGTCCCAACCTTTCAACTGAAAAGGCTGCCTTTGAAGAAAACAAAACCCACTGGCCTTTAGTTAATCACAACCTACTAAAACGATTTTTCCTTTCTCTCAAGGTTCAGGAGCAACCATCTTAGGAGGCTAGACACTGTTAATAGTTACATCCAACTCCGAAAGGGCTCAGGCCTTGGCTGGAAGCAGAAAACTCTGCCAAATTTGTAGAGGGGAGGAAGTGAAGCACCCTCAGCAGAGGATACCAACATTCAGTGTTGAGCATCAACCAGCAAGTGAAACAATACGGCACTGAATTTTATGTCTGCATCCTTGGACGCAAGGCTAGGGAAGAGTTTAATCTCAAAAAGCGGTCATTCAAATGGAGAGAAGTGACTGAACAAGATGTCACAGAGCTCTTTAAGCAGCTGGTTGCTGAAGCCACTCCCTTCTCTTGGCCCTCATTCCTCCATCGTGCGTCCAGGTTACCCCTGTGGAGAGAGGGTTAGAATCGTGGGGAAAGACTAGGTACGGTCCTCGGCCACAAAATCCAGTAATTTTATTTAAAAATATATTATCACACTGTTTCATGCCCTTAACCTACCTGAGAGGAATATTTTAAACAGCATAAAGGTTTTATTCCCACAGTGAGCTCATCCACTAACATCACTGCATTTGCCCATAACAAAACTCTAGCAAACAGCAAAACTCTTTTTCACTTATAATCCAGATGACATAAACCTAGATTTTTATAACAAAAGGACAGGAAGGAAAACATCATACCATTTTACTGACAAATTTGCGAAGATTTCTTTCATAACAATATTCAGCATTGGCAAGGGTGTGGTCACCCTCATATCTGTGGGAATGTAAAGTGCCCCATCCTCTCTGAAAAGCCATCTGGCAATACTTTTTGAGGACTCTCTAAAAGTTCTTATGCCCACCAACTGCCCGCTTAGGAATCTATCCAAAGGATGTAATCAACATATTCAATGCACTGTCATTTATAATAGAGAAAACCAGCAATAGCCTCAATGTCCCTAAGCAGGTTAAAAATAACAATATAACCATAGAGTAGAATATTACAGTCATCAGCAGTGGTATTTCTGGAGAACATTTAAATTACATGAAAAAATGTTCAAGATGGAATGAATGCTAAGTTTAAAAAAAGTATGTAAATTCTATACATGATTTTATAATTAATCAGTAAATAAGCCTGGAAAGACTCTCCTAAACTGTTAACAGAGGTCATCTCTAAAAGTAGTGGAACCACAGGTAATTTCAATCATTTTTATTTTCTTCTTTGTTTCATATTTTCCTAATTATCTTCAATAAGTATATAATCATGAAAAAAAATATTTCAGAGACTAGATCTGTGACCCTAGTTTCAGCCAGGCCTGAAAGACTCTATGGAATAAAAAGTCAGGTTCAAACACAGTGGGCAGAGCGCTGGACCAACAGCAGTGCACCGGGCCCCCCACATCTGTCCCTGACTGGCTGTGCTCACATCTGCCTCACAGGTGGTGACATGAATGGCCACTTTGCAACAGGCCTCATCCTGGTCGCTGATGGCTACCATGCAGTCTGGGACACACCACATGAAGATGTATATGCTCAGTGCTGTGGAGACAGACAGGACAGAGCATAGACCACAACAGGACCTTCTAGAGGCCTGCATTGCCTCAACCACAAAGAGGAGCACACTTGTCCAACCCCATTCCAGGCCACTGTGAGGATCAAAGGCAATAAAGGCCCAGAAATGCCCTACAATGTGTGGGCATCATAATAGATACTTATACAGGAGACGGCACCATTCCAGTCACCTGGCTGAGCTCAGGGGCTATGATGGGTTCCTATCCCTGTCCTGCTGCCAAGGGAAGGTTTCCAAGAGCTGAAGAGCTGTCCTGCCAGGCACAAGTAAGTGTGCATCTCCTGGGAACTCGCTCTAGGTCCCACAATCTCGAACACTTAGGTTTGTCCAAGACAGACAATATTTCACAAGAAGTACATGTTGATATGTATGGTTGACTAATCTATGCCCCCACGGAGCGGAATGGAGAATCTTAAAAATATGATTGCATTTTCATTTTTTTTCCCAACTGTGACGTAGCATTCCACGTACTGGGCCAAGCTGGATTCTTCTGAGTGAACAGACAACCGAGGAGGGCCTCATCTGACCTTATCCCAGACCCACAGAAGACGGAGGGCTCGTCGTCCTCAGGCCTCCATTCATCCCAAGAAAACGGGTTCTGATGCTCCAAAAACCTACACCCAGAGAAGACTACCAGAAGTGGTCTTTACAGGACGGTGCTGAACACATCCAGGCAGCAATAAGACTCCTGCTGATTTTTACTTTGCCTCTCTTTCCAGGAACTCAAGGTTCAATGTAGACAAAGCAAAGCTGCCAATGGCCCAATTCTCAAAACCAAGGCTCTTACCACAGGCAAGAAAGGCAAAGACAGCAGAGGTTAGAAATAAGAACGGGAACAGAGGTAAGAGGGTTATAAATCAGAGCCACAGACAAAGGCAGGAAGGAAGAAGGAAGGAGCTTGCTGGCAGGATAGAGTCACTAGGGCCTATATGGGGACAAGCAGAGAAATGGCACCATCCCCCTCTACCCAGGTGGTGAGTGGTCCCTGATGAAGAACTTCTGACCTGGGCTCTGTCTCGTGCAGCTCCAGAGTCAAAGCCCAGACCCCAAGGGAGAGACTGCCTGGGCTGCGTCCAGCTCCACCCATTGTTTACAAGTGGTGTGACTTTGGGCCATTTCAGGCCTTCTTGTTGCCTGCCTGCAAACTAGGGGTGGTAGCAGTACTATAGCATAGGGCTGCTGTGAGGATTAAATTAGTTAATATACACTCAGCACTAAGAACAGCCTGGCACATAGTCAGTGCTATGCAAGTGTTTGGAATGGCTGCTGCTAGTCTCTGGCCAAGTGCCCGGGTGGAGGTGGGGTGGCCAGAGGTCCAGGAGCCCTTCCAAAAGCAGCCTGGCCTCCTGCTCTCCGGCTCTTGCCTTCAGAAGCAGTGCGATTTTTTTATGGAAATTCCCTCCCCAACTCTGTGTAGAAGTTGCAGGCCCCTGGGGCCACAGACATAAAAACAATGCCTGGCTGTGCCTCCACCAGCCGTCACAGCCCAGCCCATTTCTGGATAATGGTGGCCATGCACAGGAACCAACAAGGCACCGCAGGAAGCCTGCCATTCTGCAGCCCCTAGAGGCAGGGAGCCCGAGCACAGAGGGTCCTTGCCACACCTCACTGGACGGATGGCTAGCCAGGGGTGGAGGGGATGAATCCCTTTTGCAAACTAGATGGAACGGCGTTACTTTGAAAAGAAATTCTAGGTCCAGCTAGGGACCATGTGGATGAGGACACACAGATGTCACTCATACCCACCCAATTCCTGACCTTAACATCACTTGAGCAGTCCAGGCTCTGAATCCTGTCTGCAAAGAGAAAAGCAAGTCATTTGGCAGGGGCCCAACTTAGGAGGTGGCTTTGTAATATGAGCAGTGTGTCCGCTAACAACTAGAGCAAGACCATTAAGTTCATTACACCTGTCACTCTGCCAGCTGACTATCCAAATTGCCAGAGATGAAAGTACATTATGCCCAAGGAGTGCCACCCAGCCCCCTCCCAGGGCAGCACACACACTTATCTCAGACAATTTGTTCTCAGTGTCTGCACCTGCAGAAGGAACGCAACCATAAACAGCTTGAAACTTGGCTTTGAGAAATCTTAGGGCCTGAGCAGCTAAGAACAAAGTTTAGTTTCATCCGAAGCAGGTCCCTGGGAGGAAGACTAGGTGCCATGCCCCCTGGTACGGAGGAGGGAAGAATGGGGGGAGGGGGAGTAAGAAGAGGAAGGTGAGGGGCAGGGCAAGGGGGCAGAGCCGCCCAGCAAAACCAAGGACACAGGGCTGCTACGCGGATTCTGCTGCCCTGCAGCACTGCCAAAAATAAACGCAAGAGACACACCCTTTTCATTTCTGAACCAAGTCACAGAATTCTAGGCAGTAGGCAGACGCCTTCCACGCAGCTGCACATCCAACAGGCTCCCTGGGTGCACAGCGCCCAGCGGGCCGGCTGCAGAGTGCGTTTGCAGTGCAAGCGTGTTGCAGACAGCAGTAATTTATTTATCCCTGTCATGTAACATTAGCAATCTGTCTGGAGCTTGGCAAGCACCAACTTGCACTGTCATATAAACTGTCTGACAAACTTAAAGTTTCATAAATGCTTCTCTTTTCCAGCAGACAATAAAGCATCATAAAAAAAAGCTGTCATCTCCTTTTCTGTTCCTTTTCTCTCTTCCTCTTCCAAAAGAAAAGAAAAGAAAGAAAAGGAACAAAAAGAAAGAAAATCAACAACAAAAGAATCCATGCAAACAGAAATGATCCCTCAGCAGGATTCTTAACCTTGAAAGTCTCAACATTTTTCCAATGCCAAGTAAATGAGTAAATAAATGGATGGGGGAGGAGGATGGAATGGTGGGGGTCAGTCGTGAGGGGGGTACGGAGCAAAATCTGCAAAACAAAAGTACAGTCATTAAAAATTAATAAAGGGTGTGGACATCAGCTCCCCACCCCCTTCTGCTCATGGGGATTTGAGCCAGACATTCTGCATCCTCATTAAGTGGTGTCTGGCAGGCTGCCGGAGTTTTAGTGGGTTCTGGGAATGCCAATATATTAACCAGAGGACTTTTTGCATACCCTTTAGAGATTTTATTCTAGAAAAGTCAACCATTTGGCACAGCGCAGCCTTATTTTTGTCCGGGAAAGCTCTCAGCTGCCAATCAAGGGAGAAATTATAGCTATGTTCTTCGTAATTTCCAAGACCTATCTGGAAAACAAGTTTGGTGGAAAGAAAAGTCCTCACAAAAACAGCTTAAAAGGCCAAAAGTACCATTTTTAGTGGGAATTCAAAGAAAAGCAATCCATACTTAAATCACAAGGATATGAGATAACACAAACATTATTTTCAAGTCTTCCTATGATAGAGAAAAAAGCAATATTAATTGGAAATATGAACCAAACGTCCCTGTAACAATTAATAATACAGGTGCTCGCCTGTTTCTTCAGTTGCCTAACAATGAGGCAAATAACACCACAAAAAAAATATCTCCCTAAAAAGTGGTAGGTCAGGTGGCCTACATTTTCAAATGATAGGCAGAAGCTTTACATTCCTATTTTAAAACTTAAGATTCACTTCCCATGCACACCTATAATATAGGTCAAGGTGTAATTCTAGACTAACAAATCCCATGTAAGCAGAAAGTCACTTTGACATCAGAAAATCATGGCTTCCAGGAGTTTTCTGAGACCCAAAAAAGGAAGAATTGAAAGGAGGAAGGGAAGAGGGGAAAAAGGGAGGAAGGAGCAATTTGGGACTACATAGCAATTTTGCCACTGTTGACATTTAATAGGCATGTGTTAAAGTATGTTAAACACTTCTAAAAATTTTCCAGGTTGACATAGGCTGGTCTTTTATAGCCATCGCTCCTAGAGTTCGCTTTATTCTCTATTAACTCTTGCCCAAAGGACAGACACTGCACAGAGACTCCATAAGCCTAGATTCAGAAGAAAGATGAGAAGAAACATGGCAAGGGATACCAGAAAGATCTGACCAGTCACAGCTGCAAGTGTTCCTGCCCCAAGCCCTGAGAGTGCTTGGGGTTTACACGATGACACAGAGCAATCACCTCCTGCCCAGACAGTCTCTACTTGACCGCAGGCCAGAAATACCCTGAGAGCAAAAGTCACTCTCGCCTCTCCGGGTTCCCTGTCAGGCTGGGAGGTGCCCCTCCAGCAGCCCAGATAAAAAACAGACAGTGTCCCATGAACTGCAAGGCTGCTCTGCCAGGCTGCTAAGTCAACCAAGACAGCAGCACAGTCCCAAATTGTAAACACCTCTGCAGACAGACGGGTCCTTGCTCTCAGCACGCCAGGCAGGAAAACTATTCTTAGAACACTGTCAGCAGTTAGGGGAAAATAAATATTTGTCTATGTATGTATATACTCTGGTTGGAGAGAGGGGTGGACTTTGAATCTCAAATGATGTGCCAACAAATTGGCACAAAATCCCTTAATAAGCAGCTGGCACTGGCTGGGTTCCTCTGCAGGATTATTGTCATGCAAACGGAGCCCCAAAGAGGATTCAAGAGACATCCCTAAAATCCTGCTGGGGAAAGACTTCTCCATGGTAAATACAAACCTACACGAACTAGAACCATGGCCAACAACAGCACATTCTTCCAAGGGTAACAGCAGAATGTTAAGAAATTAGAGAAGTCTCTTAAAACAAGGGAGGAAGGTAGCTATAACTCCATTACAGCAAATCCCTTACTGGCATTTACAGTCTCAGCCCTAATTCCTAACAGTGTGTTCAATGTCAATAGCAAAGTGAAGCTCTTAAAAGAATTAAGCTTTCAGAGATCATGAGGAATTTACCCCCACTGTTATGCAAGGGCCATCAAATGGCATTGAAGGGTTGATAGCAAACCCAAATTATAATTCAACAAATGTACACGGGTAGTATTCAGATCTACTCATTTGTCTTTGTAATGACTCAAATTTGACATTATGATCCTTTACTGAACATAAAGAATATGTTCCAAGAGAACTGTGCAGAGTACAAAGGCAGATGTAGAGATGACAGTAAACCCAATATTAAGAAGACAATATTAAGAAGACAAGAGAAGACAACACATTCATATGCAAAATGCAGAACATGACTTGATGCAATGGCAGTTTCTCAGTGCAGACTCTACAGAACCTTTGCTGTAATCCAATACTCAGTCCTGAAGCTCCAGGGGAGATACAAAAGGGAGAATACCTTTCTTGGCTAGCAAAACAAGGGGAAAGAGCCATTTTAAAGGGACGTTTCCTAGCCCTAGCCCTGAGGGAAGGCACCAACCTCCATGCCAGCCACAGGACCTATATATTTTTAAGAGCCAAGACTGCTCACCATCTCTACCCACCTCTACTGCAAGAAACTTAGTAACAGTAGCCCTCAGAATCAACCTTTTGTACAGCTTATCTCGTTTCACATCCCACAATGCCTAACACTTAGTAGGTCATCAACAAATATTTATGACAATCGTAATTAACATTTAGAAAGCGGCACTGAAACATAAGTGAGGGATGAGAAGTTGCCAAAATAATTAGAAGAGAAAAAGAGAAGGGAATAGATGGGACACAGAGGAAAAGAAAAGAAGCAAATCAAAATTACCCAATTCTAGCTAATTAAAAGACTCTTCGGGGAAAACAAAAATTAAGCTAGTTTATGTGCCCATTGCCACTCAGCAATCATTCCAATGCCTGGGTAGGAGCGAGGAAGCCCTGCTTGCTTTAAAGAGTTTCTCCCTGTCCTGACCCCGCAGCGCGGTGACCCGCCAGCTAACCCGAGAACCAGGGCACTAGCAGATGCGCCTTCCCCAGGTGCCACCCACCTACCACGCATCCTTGTCGTCCTTCTGAAAACCTCTGCCTCAATGGGAAGCCTCCTTCTTTTCCAATTAAAAAAAAAAAAGTTTAAAAACAAGCAAATGCTTTCTCCGCCACCACAGCGAATTAACCTGAACCCACGGTCTTCCAGCAGCTTACTTACAGGGCGCGCCCCCAACCCCAAGCCGGGCGGCGCGCCGGGCACGGGTCCCGGAGAAGCTTCCTCCCCGCCGTGCAGGGCAGACCCCACAACAAAGGCAAGTGCCGGGCCCAGGCTGGGTGCTCGTCGCTTCCTGTTTATTCCTCCGTGAGGGTCAAAGAGAAATTCAACACACGCCTGCTTCCTCCGGGGCTCGGAGACCCAGCCTAAGAGTAACAGCAGCCGCCCGAGACAATCGACTTCCCAGCCAACGCCGGGAGCTCCAGGCGGCCCCGAGACCGACGTCAACGCGCGTGGGGGGACCCGGGCAGACGCCGGGTGAGGCGGGTCCGAGGGGCCGGGGCGGGGGAGGCAGGATGCGGGGTGCCGGGGCGCAGAGCCGCGGGGCTGCGGGGTGCCCGGCTGCAGGACGCAGCGCACAGGGTACGGCCAGCTCCCGCCCCCTTTTCTTCCCGCAAACTCCCCGGCAAGGTCCTGCACGATCTTCCCGCCTCCCGCTGACCTCTAGTCCCCCCGCCTGCAGTGGTTCATCGAGAGGCCCAAGGGAACTGAGACTGCAGTTTGGGCAGCCACCCCCACGGTCACCCCGGCCTCCCCGTGGTGCAGGATCAAGTCCTGCAACCGCGGGACAGCCAGCGCTGAGGCACCGGGAAATAGAAAACGGGGTAGGGGTCGGCAGCGTTCCTCCAGCAGAGCATACCCGCAAGGGCGGCGGGGCCGCGGTTCGGGGGGTGCGGGGACGCCCTCCCCACACCCGCCTCCAGGCGAGCGCCTTGCCCACCGGCTACACCGCCTCACAGACCTCGCGCACTCGTCTCCAGGGGACTCGCCGGGGTGGGGAGGGCGCACAGTGCCGGGCCGCTCCCTCCAGCCCCCTCCGACGGCGCAGGCTCGCGGACGTCCCGTTCCCGGAGCGTCCTGTCCCCGCGTCCCCCGCCACCCCCCTCCCCCGGCCCCAGCGCAGCGCTGAACTTGGGCCAGACGCCGCGACCACAGCAACCACCTCGGGTCCGCACTCACCTGCGGCTGCCCCTCCGGAGCGGAGGCGGGGACCGCCCGCAGTGCGGCTCGCGGGGCCACCTAGTCCTGCTGGCCGCGGGGGAGGGGCGCGGGGGTGCGGGCCGCCGCGGCTGGGGGCACGCAGCGGGCCGGCGGGGAGCGCGGCGCGGCGCGCCGGGTCTCTTTAAGAGCCGGGGATCTTCACCCGGGCCTCCCCCGCGCTCCCCGCCCCCCTTTCACTTTCCCAGGGACTCGCAGCCTGTCTGGCGGCGGCGGCAGCGGCGGCTCCTCCCCGGCTCGCAGGGGATCCCCGGCCGGCCGCGGAGGCGCGCGGGGCGGGCAGGGCCAGCCGCACTCGCCCGCCTGGCCCGCCGGGCCCTGCCCGCAGCCTCCGGGCGGGGGAAGTGGGTAGACGGTGCTGCGGCCGCCGAGGGAGGTGTCGTGCCTCCAGTCGCCGGAGGGGGGGAGTGTCCCGCCTCCCGCCGCCGCCGCCGTCTGTCTCCAGCCGTAACTGTGCTCGCCGAGGCTGTGTCTGTCTCCAGCAACTCCAGTCTCTCCTCCCTCCCCATCCCCCTCCGCGGCGGGGACCCGGCCTGAGGCCAGGCCGCGGGGGCGGGGGCCGCCCTGCTGGCTGAGGGGTGGGCCGGCGCTGACCCCGCGCGCACAGCCCGCACCGACCTCTGCAGGCTCCGGGCACGGAGCTGGGGGCGTGCGGGCGCCGAAGCCGGGGGACCCCAGGGCTCAGCGGGGCCGGCCGGCTGTGCACACGGCAGAGGGCTCGGCCTCGCGGGGCGCGCGCCCACCGCCGGCCGGACAGGGAACTCCAAGTGCCGAGAGACGTCAGGCTGGGGCGCCCGGAGAAGCCGGCTGGTTCAGCGCACCACCTACCTCGCGGGCTACGTGCGCTCATCAGGCAGCAGGCCTTCGGATACCAGCCCCAGACACACAGTAGGGCTGCAGGACACTTAGTGGGATGGATGAATCCGCAGTGAGCCAGCCCCGCAGGGCTCCTCCTGACCCCACGTGGTCACCCCCTTAGGATGCCCCCCCTCTCTAAGGGAAATGGCTCCAGACTGGAAAGTCAGATGGATTCTTCCCGCCACGACCCTTTCTCCTTGAAGGACCTACATCCCTCCTCCTCTGAAGGCTGCTTCGGACTTGAACTCCACTTGAGTGCAGACAGTATGCATTTTGTCTTCCAGAAGAACTAGCATTGCCATCAGCCAATGTAGCTAAGTTTGATAGGGGTTTGGTTACTGCCATAACATATGGACATTTTAACCCAATTTTATTACAGTCACCCAAATTGGACAAATTCCGCTCTGCCAAAATTATCCCCCCTGCGGTAATACCAAAATATACTAACCTGAGGTTTCAGGCAGGGCCTAACAGAGGTGCAGCCAAGTAAAGGGGTAACAATTTTCAACCTCTCCTCTCCAAAACTGACCGGCTCATACTTCCATAATACCAGAGACAATCTTTTGAAATCTATGATTAACTCGTCAGTAACTGCTTTGTTAGTGAAATGTTGGCATAATTCCACTTCCTCTAAAGAGCCAACTATCATGGTAATTGCTATGTAGAATTTGATCGGTGCTCATATGTAATATAATAATAACTAACATTTATTGAGAGCAATATGCCAAGCCCTGTACTAAGTACTTTACATAGATTGTCTTATTTATTCCTCACAATAACTGTGGCAGCTGTTACTTCCTCATTTTACAGATGAGAAAGTTGAGGCCATGAAAGATTTAGTAACTCGTCCCCAGACCACAAAGAGACGGGTTTTAAAATGCCTAACTGGCGACATATAAAGCGGGGAGTTGAACCATACTGCCACCTACCTACAGTAGCTTTGACATCCAGTTCAGCTGAGCTCAGCCCAGCAAGAATTGACACCATCTGCTCTATGCCAAGCCCTGTGCAGGCGCCAGTCTAGAATGCCCAGGTCTCAGGCTAATGGGGGAGCATTTAGACTAGTGGGGCAACTTTGAATCTGGCTGCTAGGGTAAACTTTTTCACATAATCGGTGAGCTGATAAGTGCTTAATACAGGTTATCTGAATCTGACAAGCATATACTTGTGAGTTTATATTTAATGTACATGAATGCATACCACACTAATAACAGCTCACATGCTATGGGGTTGAAGAATTGTGTTCTTACCCTCTTGGGGTAGAAAGAGAAATGGCTTTTTCCTTCTAAACCAGAAACTGCCCATGGACAGTGAAGAAGAAAATGTTTTTTCCAAGAACACGAAACAATTTGTTCTTCTATTTCAGTTGTGTGTGATCTCCTTGTGTATAATTTAACTGTTTTAAATTGAGAGCTGAATTTTAAAATCTTAACTTCAATTTTCCCATTTATGATGAATCTTAATCTTGCATTGCCTTTTCTTATTGTCTTCCATAATTTATAACTAGAAACTGAGGATCCATATTTCCATTTCTAGGAAATAGCTATGGAAGGAAACTTTGCCTTCGTTCTCCACTCTGTCCTCCCTGTACTTGTTTTCCATTTCAGCTGTTCTCTTCCATACCCCTCCAAACACACACACACACACACACACACTCGTTACAGCAATGGGAGAGTTGGAGGCACTTGGATATATGTTTGCTCTCTGTAAAATTCAACACAATCGTCTGTCAGCTTTACCCTGACCATTAGTAGTCTGTTGCATTCACTCCAAGGGCCCAGACTGAAGCCCAGGAGAGCAGGGCTTTGTTCTGCTCAAAATAATGGAGAATGTGTATCCTCGGCACACAGAACTGTGCCTGACACTCACTAACGGGTCAAGAGATATTTGTGGAATAAATGGAACCTCATATTGGGATGGACAAGTAAATAATATTGAGGTAAAATATCACCAAATT
This sequence comes from Equus caballus, assembly GCF_041296265.1. Lineage (NCBI taxonomy): Eukaryota > Metazoa > Chordata > Mammalia > Perissodactyla > Equidae > Equus > Equus caballus. Next base: position 45,433,991 of record NC_091691.1, read on the forward strand.
TAGTGGAAATCAACTGAAATTTGTTTCAAACAGTGGGACATGAGAAAAATTCTCTCTCAGTATAAATCCATTACAGTTTACCTAGGATAGATTATATTCCAACCATACTTAGTCCATTGAAGAAGGCCAGTCATCTAAGGAGACAAAAATAGAAAGGGTAAACTGAGCAAATGTTGAAAACAAAAGATTCTGAGGGCCCCAAATGACCACAAGATGAATGTGAGAATATCATTCTGTTATTTGGATCTCATGCATAACATTTAGATGAAACTTAAGCTATCCAGAAAGACAATCTATCCTACTCTTTGTACCTTTTAACTTAAGTAAGAAGTGGAGAAGAGGAAGTGAGAGAAGCTTGCATTGAGGGTAATTCTGCTGAGGATGTAAGAGCCCCAGTCTGGATAAATATATAGGACCAGAATCCACGAACAAGCTCACCTCCAGAGAGAGGTATCTGTCCCATATGCCTAAACGATGTCATGGGCACATTTCCTCATGTTACTCTGCACCATCGTACTGTCTTGGTGTTCAACCTGCAACCTGGAGATAATAATTCCTACCTCACAGTATCTGTTGTGAGGCTGGCCATATCCCCATCTACACACATAGACCCTCTCAGGGATCTGGCTGCCCCCACTGCTCCAGGACCCACAAACTTTGCTCCTCCTTCAATGCTCCTCCTTTAAAATCACAAAAGATAGAAAGGAAAATATTTTGCAGGTAGCTTCTGCTTTCAGCCTTCTACTCTCCTTGAGAAAAAAAAAAATGCAGTATCTGCTCTCTCTCCTTGAAGGGAAGGGAGTAAAGGAAAAGGAAAAATATAGCAAGAAAACAATGTAGATGATTACCTCAAAGATTATTCCTCCAGACACATTTATGAATGGTATCTATACATCAGTTAACAAAAATGATGGAACAATTCCTGACCAATGACTAATTATTTTCAAATCATTTACAAATATTAAGGAATAGTAAAGTCTCCTCAGTCTGTTAAGACCACAGCAGTTTACAGCTTCTGCTTCTTATGGTCCCCAGATGGCCCCCAAATTAACCCACACCCCTGCAGAGCATCTCAAGGCTCCCTGACCACTTCCTGAGCTTTGGGGCTCTCCCTCTGCTGCAGTTACCAGCAGCTGGGTGTAATTGACTGCTCCAGCCCCACCCTATGCTGTTGCTTTCTGACACATGGTCTAGTCAGCGCCTTCCTAGAGTATAAATTGTCAAGGAGTTCAGCATTTAGCATAGTACCTGGCCCAGAATGTACTCAATAAATATTAGCTTCCTCAGTCCTTTTCCTTGCCAGCAGGGACAGACTCTGTGATGACTTTGTACCATGTCAAATTATCCACACTGGATCTGCGCTTCCCAGAATTCGCTTCCTCTGGTGTTCCAGGTGCTGAAGTAAATTTCTAAGCTGAAGATAGAGCTGCTCCTGCCCAAGCTGCCCCATCAGCAAACTGAAACTTAGATAACTTTCATGTCCCTGCAAATGCTCTTCTTGTCCAGAAACACAGTTCCGTCACGCGCCACACAATGAAGTTTTGGTCAATAACAGACGGATTATAGTATTTGACAGTGCCTTCTTCCTGGGTGGTTGGGAGGGTAAAGTGGGTTGACGGAGAAGGGAGAACCTGAGAAACTCTTCCTCATGGATGGTTGGGAGGGTGAAATGGTTGATGCCAAATGTAGGTTATGACAATGCCACCACGCAGAGGTTTGGTGGACAATGGAGATTATGATGTTTTCCCCTTGGGGGGATGGGAGGGTGAGGGGGGCTGGAGGAAAACAGAGATTATGACCACGCCTCTCCTCACATGACCAGAAAGTGGCAGTAGTGGAGAGCATGTGGTGACTTGACCCCATGGGGCCCTGGGTAGGGTCTAAACAGGACCGATTGACCCACTTGGAATGGGTGGGATTGGGAGAACAGGGGGGAGCGCTTTCCGCTCTGAGGCTGGAAAGATCAGCAGGAGTCTCAACCAGGCGGGACACAGAGAGGCCTAGGATACCAAGGAGAGCCCTGCCCACACCCCGGTGTGATTGGCCCGTGAGGCTGCCTCTCTTCCGCCTTTTGGCCAGTCCCAGCTGACCCCCAGAGCCCTCACCTCAACCCCGTCAGTGCTGCCCAACGACGACCCTCAGTCTCTCTCCTAGGGTCCACCCACACCAGCAGCATCTAGAGACCACCTACCAAGCCCTGATGTGTTCCCCACCCATGGCCTAGCTGTGGTGGAGCCAACGAGGGGAGAGCCCAGACCCCTCGTGGTGCCCCTGGGTCTGCACCTCCTCAGACTATGGCCACAGTCTGTCCCACTCAGGAACTTCTTCCTTGCTATGCTATGCCATCCTCACCGTTGGCCCTCGGTCATCTCTGCCACCGCAGATTCTCAGCACCTTCCTGAACTGGCCCACATGCAGCCTCCCCTAATAACCTCACCTGTCTGGGGTCCAACCCCACAGGATCTCCAGCCTGTTTCTTCTGGAGGAGGGGAAGGGCGTCTCCAGCCAGCAGACAGGAAGGTAGGGTGCAGTCACTGTGCATCTCCCGAGCCATCAGTGGACACTGGACAGGCTGGTGGACTGTCCAATGGCCTCTTTTATCAGCCACATCCAAAGATGGAAAGTAGAAGGATGTTCTCAAGCTAGCAAGGACCTGGGCAAAGGGAATCCAGAGTTGCTTGTGTGTCCACGTTGGGGCTGTGTTGGGCAGGAGGTGGCCCATGGCAGGCAGGGAGTGGAGCATTTTCATGTGCTCTTCATGGGGTTCTCCCCATGGTCCCTGGGGCTGGATGTCCCATAACACCCACATTCAGGGTCTCAGCGGTCTCCTTCCTGAAATTGTACTGTGAGAGAGGGGTTGGGCAGAAAATCCATGCCAGGGTCTTCTGTCTGAGGCCAACACCCTTGCTGGCCCTGCCTGTGCTGACAGGAGCATCTTGACCTCTCAGAAGCAGAAACAGAGGCTCATGAGGCCACGATTCAGACTGAGCATGTGTGAGCACCTTCCTTGTGTGGGGACTACACTCAGGACTGGGGATACAGGGGGTAACGAAACGGGGCTGCCTGCTTTCAGGTTGTCCAGTGTCATGGGAAAGGAAAACAGTAATCAGACGGACCCACAAACACATTTGTGATTACAGTGGTGATAGGACAGTGAAGAAGCAGCCAGGGGGATCTGAGCTAGCACGGGGCCAGGAGGGCACCCTCGAGGAGATGACTGAGTGGATGATGGGCAGGCCTAGCCAGGTGGCTGACACCCAGTGTGAGGGAGGAGCACACGCAGAGGCCCAGCGGGGTGAAGGAGATGGGCCAGTTCTGGGAACTGCCGAAGAGGAGGGGGCTTTAGAGCTGTGGGCATGGGCAGGTGAGGAGCCCCGTTCCTGAGACCGCAGCAGCTGATCGGGAGACGCCAGCCTGGCAGACCCCTTCCCTGGGAGCTGTGGAGCGGGGAGGAGCCCTGGATAGTCAGGGATCAGCGCATCTGCATATAACAAAATGTCAACCTAGCAATGACTGGGAAAAAGAACGTGTTCTTCTCTCTCATGTAAAGAAGTCTGGATTCTCCATGCCAAGATTAGGGCCCTTTCTCCATCTTTCTGCTCCATCACCCTCCCGTGGCTTCCACCCCCGAGGTGCCACATGAGAGGGTCCAGCCATCACGTGCCCACTCCATATCTGCAGGAGGAAGGAGAGGTGGCAGCGAAGGGGCTGCTGCCTCACTTCCAGATCCTCCTCAGAAATCCCACACAGCCCTTCTGCTCAAAACTTAGTCACGTGGCCACACCAGGGCTCAAGGGAGCCGAGAGCCTGGTCTTCTTGGGATGGGTGCGTGGCTCCGTAAGGAAGAGGAAGAGGGTGTGTGCAGTGAGATGACAGGAGCCGCCTGAACAACTGCCAACCCCCTACTGGCGTGTCCCCGACAAGCTCATCTGATAGTCCGCAGACGAATTCCTGGGCAGGAGGCAGGTTCCCTCCCTGCAGGGATTGGGGGACACAGGCCCTTCATCCTCGGGGTCCTCCCTCCTCTGGGCCAGGCCTAGACTTGTCCTCTGACTTGCTTTCACAGCAAACATCCCAAGAAGTCCACTTGGTTGTTCAGGTTCTCCATCTCTCTCTCTGTTTTTTCCTTGTTTTGTCTTGTTTTACAGTAGTAAAGATATTGATCTGGGTGAAGGGCTGTGCTCTGTCGATGGCCCCGACTGTAAACCATTCGTTACACACTTGTAGTCATTACACATGTTTAGCACTGACTACAAGGGAAGCAAGATGCTAGGACCCTGGAGGACACAACAGAATGAGACACGACTTTGACCTACAGCGGTCTATGTCTCAACAGGAGAAACATTTTGGTAGTTAGTGGAATCAACACAAGAAATATTTAGATATTGAGATTATTCTGGGGATGAAGTAGATCAGCTCGGGTGCCTTCAGCTTCATGTCACAGAATTTCTGGCCCAAAGTGGCTTCAGTGAAGGTGGCTATGGTCTCACCAACAAGGAGTCCAGTGTCAGGAGGCCCCAGGGCTGATGAATGCATCAGGGGCAGCCTTGCATCAGCTCCTCTGGAATTCTCTCCACCTCACAGGGTCTCACTGTGGCTGCTACAGCATCACATACTCACCCTACCAGGTCAAAGGCAGAGAGCGATGACTGATTCCTCCCATCTGCCTTTCTTTAGTTAAAGAGAGAAAACTTTCCCAGACACCACCTGCCTCCAACAGAGGCGTCCTCTCGGGCCCTATTGGCCGGACCTGGGTCAAATGCCCTCTTTGCCTTCAGCCAATCCTAGCAAAGTGGAAGGGGAGGACCGTGACTGATTCCCTCCAGTCAAGATTCATTCCCTGGGAATGGGCCACTCTCTCTGAGCACATGGCATCAGGAGACCAGAACGATTTACATTTTATTTTTTGATATTACCGTTATTCAGTGTAGAAGGAAGAAATGACTGCTGGGGAAAATACCAACAATGTTTGCAACAGGAGGCAAGGAGGTCAAGGACCAAACGTCCAGGTGTAGATAATGGGTTGTCACTGTGGATGTAGAAGTCACCGAAATGACGACAGGGGTGTGGTGGTGCCAGCAGTGAGCGGGGCTAAAGTCTTCGCAGAGGACCACAGCGATGGGGAAGGGGCAGACAACTGCATCGGAGGGGTGATGTGTGCCGTCCAGGAAGGTGCTTCCACCTTCTCAGATGGGCAGCCTACTCCCTCGGTTGTCCCGGGCCCCTGGCGTGAGGACCGTGAGGACCGTTCCTCTTCTTTGAGTCTGCCTCCTCTGTCCTTGCCCCAGGCCGCATGCAGCCCGCCCAGCCTGCGCTCGAGCTCCCTTTCCCGGGGTCCGTCCTCAGAACCCACCGTCAGATGGGAAAAGCTGAGGAGCAAAGGGCTCAGTCCCGGCGTCAGGATCCAGGCATGCTTAGGGTCATGGAAACTCCTGGGTAAAGCTTCGGCAATGGGCGGGGCTCCAGGGAGGACCCATACCAGGTGACAAAAAAGCCTGCTCCCTGCTGGCTCGCAGATCCACGAGGGTCCTGCGTGCATGAGGTTGGGCTGCCCTGCGTGGGCGGGTAACCGCCCCCACATCCAGTGAAACGTGGGCTCTGCGATGAAGGGGAGAGAGCTGGCTGCCGCTAGGGGCAAAGGATGGGGGATGGCGTCGGGCCAGTGGCTCAGGAGGGCAGTGACAGCTGCCTGGAGATTTGCCGGCCGAGTTGCCTGGTGATTAGCCACACTACCAAGACTGAGCTGAGAGCCACGTGGTGATTGGCCAGGGGTGCGGCTGTGACATCAGGAGGAGGGCATTGTGACGCACAGGGAGGTTATAAAAGCCGGGTGCCCGCCGCAGGCCTCACTGAGGGGACAGATGGCGCCTCCCCCGAGCTCCTCCTGTTCTTCACAGTGTACTACGCCGCCTTCTCCAGCCCAGGGGATGGCCCACCCCTGGCCCGCTTGTCCTGCAGGGGCCTCTCGCGCACCTTGCGCTCCACCTTCAGGTCGGTCGGCCTCTGGCGCCTCGGCGGTGCCGCAAGCGCCTGCACTGGCACCCGGCGCCTCAGCAGCCTGCGCCCCGCAGCTGGGTGTCCCCGTTCTGCAGGGGGAAGTCATGTGCGTGGAATCAGAGCACAGCGGCTCCTCGCCCAGCCGGAGAGGGCCCCTCCCAGACCCACAGCGTCGCAACCGGGTTCAGCACAGGGGGCTCGAGTTCCTCGGACACTCAACAGACATCCCACCCACCTCAGCAATGGGTGAATGAGGCTACTGGACACCTGGTCAATTGCGAGCCCCCACCCCAGCTCAACACAGAGCAAGCGAGTCCCCCAGACACGCAGCCCACCCCAGGAGGGCGCAGAAAAGGAGCCGGGGCGGAATGTGGGCCCCCTCCTTGAGTGGAGGTGATGTGAGCTTCACAATGTATGTGAGTTTTAAACTGTGTTGAAATGCAAAAGAAGTGTCCCCGAGTGATTGCGATGTACAGCTCAGGGTCACAGGCACTGCACGTCCCATGAGTCGTCACATTCTCCAGCTGGTCGGTCCCGACAGGGCCAGTGTCTGATCTGACTCAGAGCAGAGCCGAGGTGGACAGGGGTCTCCACAGCTCTGAGAAAGTGCCCGTGAACTATAGAGAGCTGACACTGAGGACAACCTGCCCCTCCCCGTCAACACTTTTCATACATGTTGACGACACTGAAAGTCAAAGCTGCACTGAGGTGGGCGCCGTTCTGATAAATAGAAAAGCAAAAGCAGTGTCCGCACCGGCTGTTTCTTCCCAGACCACTTCTGGCCGAGACCTCCCAGCCAGTTTGTGGCAGACGTGGGCTCAGACCCGGATGGGACCGCTCCAAGCTGCTTCGGCCCGCAGCAGGTGCTTCTCCCCGCCCCCCCCGCCCCTGACCACCCCCCCCCCCTCCCCCCGCAGGCCCGTCTCTGCTGGGGTCCTTTGATGAGCAGATATCCGGGAAGGGAGGAGCCGGGGAAGCAGGGGAGGCCGGAGGCTTGGGCTGCAGGCCCTGACCCTGGGGCAAGTGGGTGGGGTGAGGGCAGCAAGGGAGGGACTGGGGAGACAGTCTGGGGTGGGGGGCTGCATGCTCAGGGCCACGAAGCCCTGCAGGATGGGGGAGAGACATAGGATTTGCTCTGATGCTCTGGGGGCAGGGGTGGAGGGACAGAGCGGGCTGAGTAAGAGACAGGTGGGCACAAATGCGTCAGGGAGACGGGAGGGTCTTTGTGGACACGGAGGGAGGGGCTCCTCCAAGAGGCAGAGCTGAGAATCAGTGATGAGTTGGATGCTGGGGGCAGGGAGGGAGGAGGAGGCCAAGGTTCCAGGCTCAGCCCTACAGGGTGATGGGCACCTCAGCTCCAGGGAGTGTGGCTGGAGCTCAGGTGAGGTGGGGACCCCATGAGTGGGCCACCTGAGGCTCAGGCTGAGGTGGAGGTGGAGAGCCTGGGGCTGTGGCCCAGGGCGGTGCTGGAGGCCCACGTGCTCATAGCAGCCAGGCCTAAAGGGAGGAGAGTCATCCAGAAGCTGCGTCTGGGGGCAGGTGAACTTGAGGGGGACTGGGACGCTGTCTGAGCCATTTCCAGGGCTGCTGGTTTCAGGAGCCAGTGGGGAGGGTGGTGGAGTCCAGGTAACTGGGAGCTGAGGGGAAGTGGCTCAGCGCTGACGTTAACAGGATAAATGTCGTGTCAGACGGTGAGGACGCGGAAGAGGTGCAGTGTGAGGAGTGACATTTGGTGAAGGTGTGCCCTGGGGTGGGCACTGTGGGACCTGGACCTCTGGGCCGGCCCTCCCACAGGCACAGGCAGCATTTCATACTCATTTCCTATCAACTGGGGACCCCAGGTCTCCTGCACTGGGCAGGGTCTGAGGGGCAGAGGTCAGAAGGCGCAGGGTGCACTTGTGTGGTCCTAGCCCTGAGACCCTCCACTGCTCAGCTGCTCAGACCCGACTCACCCACATCCCAGGTCCTGAGACACAGCAGCCTCCTGGAGGCCAGAGCAGGCAGGACCCAAGTTTGGGAGTGTGATCCAGAGCTGCTCATTCCTTCCCAGCGCCTAGTTCCTTCCTCTGTAAAATGCACAAGATTTGTGGATGGGGTGGGATGAGCAGGAGGGAGGAGATGACAGGGGTTGATGAGATGAGAGGGGGCATCAGGGGCAGGGGACTGATGGAGTCCCAGGGAGAAGGGTCCACTGTGAGCTGGCTCAGCTCCTTGTCCTGGCCCTTCCTTCCCGAAGGCAGAACATCAGCTCTGGGAGGAGCGCACCCAGGGTGCTGTCTCTGCCCCACACTCGGCCATCTCTGCCCGCCTTGGTCACAGGCTGCCACAGCCCAGTACCTGCATTCCACAGACCCCTCCTGTCTCCTCCACTGCTGCTCAGCACCCACATGTCAGGCCCCTAGGGCCATAGGGAAGCTTTGAGCTCCAGGGAACCAGAGTGGGATGGCTAGCTTTAGGGAGCTATTCTGTGATGTGTTGATAAATATGGCATATAGTGTGCGTGTATATATATTTATAGATTTGCGGAAAGCTGCAGATGGTACTGAAAGGTCCCAGGTACCCTTCACACATTTTGCCCCAGTGGTAACATCTTATATCACCAGAGAACAATATTGACACCAGGAAACCAGCATTGGCACAATGGGCATGTCTGGTTCTGTCATTTTATCATGTATACATTCTCGTAACCAGCAGTACAATCCAGGTGCAGAACTGCTCCATTAGCACAAAGATCTCCCTCATGCTGCCACTCCTGCCCCCACTGTTCCTGCCCATGGCAACTACCAGTCTGTTCTCCATCTTGGGAGTTTTGTCAGTTCTACAATGTTACGTGAATGGAATCACAGCTGTGACATTTTGAGATTGGTTGTGTTTTTTCCACTCAGCATCATGCCCCCGAGATCCATCCAAGTTGTGTGTATCAGTGGTTCCTTCTCTTTTATTGTTGAGTAGGGTTCCATAGTGTAAACATAGTATAAACTGTAATACCACAGTTTTTTCATCCATTCACTTTTTGAGGAACACTTTGGGTGTTTCCAGTTTTTCAGCTATCACAAATCCACCTGCAGTAAACATCTGTGCACAGGTTTTTGTGGGAACTTAAATTTCATTCTCTGGGATGATGATCCAGGAACATGATTGCTGGGTTGTATGGTAGGTTTATGTTTACCTTTTTAAGAACCTATGAAACTGTCTTACCAGAGTGACCATACCAGGTACATCCTCACCAGCATGTATGAGAGATCCACATTCTTGCCAACATTCGATGTCACTATTTTTATTTTAACCGGCTGTTCTAATAAGTGAGTAGTGATATCTGATTCAGGTTTTCATTCGAATTTCCCTAATGGCGAGTGATGTGGAATATCTTTTCATGGGCCTATTTGCAATCTGTATATTCTCTTTGGAAAAATATCTGTTCATGTCTTTTGCCCATTTTCTCTTTGGATGGTTTGGTATTTTACTGTTGAGTTTTGAGAGTTCCTCGTATATTCTAGATACAAGTCGTTTGTCAGATATGTGGTTTGCAAGTACATTCTTCTAGTCCGTAGCTTATCTTTTCATCCTCCTAACAGGATCTTTAAGAGAGCAAAAGTTTTTAATTTTGGTAAAGTTCAATTCATCAAACGTTTTATTTTATGGAATGTGTTTTAGTGTCGTGTCTAAGAATTCTTCAAGCCCTAGGTCCTGAAGATTTTCTCCTATGCTTCCTTCTAAAAGTTTTACACTTGTACATTTTACTTTTAAATCTATGCTGTGATCAATTTGAGTTCATGTTTGTATAAAGGATGAAGTTTAGATCAAGGTATTTTTGTTCATTTGTTTTGTTTTTGTTTTTTGTTTTTTGCCTGTGGATGACCAATTGCTCTGGTACCATTCGTTGAAAAGACTATCTTCCGTTAAATTGATTTTTCACCTTTGTCAAAAATCAGTGAGTTGTGCGAGTGTAGCCCTACTACGGGGTCCTCTATTCCAGTTGAGCATGTCTTTTCCTCCACCAATACCACAGTCTTGAGATGGAGTAGACTCATTCCTCCCGTTTTATTCCTTTTCAAAATTGTTTTAGCTATCATAGTTCCTGTGCATTTCCAAATAAACTTTAGGATAATCTTGTCTTTGTCTATGAAAGAAAACTTTCTGGGATTTCTCTAGGAATTGTGTCAACTAGTATATCAATTTGAGGAAACTTGACATCTTTACTGTGTCGTCTCTTCCAGTCCATGAGCATGGTATGTCTCTCCATTCATTTAGTTCTTTAATTTCTTTTACCAGTGCTGTGTAGATTTAAGTATACAAGTCTTGTGCATGTTTTTTAGATTTATATCTGTTTTACTGATTATAAACGGTATATTTAAAATTTTTGGTTTCCACGCATTCATTGCTAGTGTATAATATTGATTTTGTATGTTTATCTTGTATCCCGAAAACTTGCTGAACTCACATATTAGTTATAAAGTGGCTTATTTTTGTTTTGCTTTGTTTGTACATTCACTGGAATTTTCTACATGGAAAATCATACTATCTACAAATAAGGACAGTTTTATTTTTCCCTTTCCAATCTGTATGCCCCCCTTCCTTGCTTTATTGCTAGGACTTCCAGCACGATGCTGAATAAGAATGATGAGAGAAGACATCCCTGCCTTGTTCCTGATCTTAGGAGAAGAGCATTCAGTCTTTCACCATTCGATGTAATGTTAGCTGGAAGCTTTTGTAGATGCTCTTTATCAAGTTGTGGAATTCTCCTCTGTTTTGATTTTTTTTTTTTTGATAGTTTATTATGAATGGGTGTTGAATTTTGTCAAATACTGTTTCTGCATCAACTGATGTGCTCATATGATTTTCCTTTTTTAGCCTGTTGATATGGTGGATTTTGTTGTTAGTGCCATCGAGTCAATTCCAACTCCTAGTAACCCTGTGTACAGCAAAGCAGAACCCTGCCCAGTCTTTTGGTGCCATTCTCTCATCTTCCATTGCTATATCAGACAATGCTCTCCTGCTATTCATAGGGTTTTTGCGGCCAATTTTCTTGAAAGTGGGTGGCCAAGTCCTTCTTCCTAATCCATCTTAGTCTAGAAGTGCCACTGAAACCTGTCCACTGTGGGTGACCCTGCTGGTATTTGAAATCTCAGTGGCATAGTTTTCAGCATCATAGCAACATGCAGCCACCACTGTATGACAACCGACAGATGAGTAGTGTGGTTCTCTGACCAGGAAACAAACCCAGGCCATGGCAGTGGGAGTGCCAAATCTTAACCACTAGACCACCAGGCCTAGCTTAATGGTGGACTACATTGATAGATTTTCAAGTATTGAACCTGCCTTCATCTCTGGAATAAACTTCACTTGGTCATGGTATATGATTCTTTTCATATAGTGCTGAATTCTATTTGGTAATGTTTTATTGTGGATTTTTGGCATCTCTCTTCATGAGGGATATTAGTTTGTAGTTTTCTTTTTCTATATTATCTTTGTCAAGGTGAGTATCAGGGTAATACTGGCTGCATAAAAGAAATTGGATAGTGCTCCCTTGTTTTCCATTTTCTGGAAAATATTATGTAAAATATGTTAATTCTTCTTTAAATGTATGGAAGAATTCTCCAGTGAAACAATCTAGGCCTCAAGTTATCTTTTTTCGGGAAATTTAAAATTATAAATTCAATTTCTTTGATCGTTATAGGGGTATTCAAATTGCCTATTTCAAATGGGGGATGTCTAACAGTCTGTGCTTTTTGAGAAATTGGTCCATTTCACCTAAGGTGTCAATCTGTAGAGGTGGAGTATTATTATTCTTTTGATGTCTGCAGGGGCTGGGCTGATATCCCTTGTTTCATCCCTGATATTGATAATTTGAGCCTTCTCTTTTTCTTTGTCAGTTTTACTAGAGGTTTGTCATTTTATTGATTGATATTTCATTGATTTTCTCTATTTTTCTTTTTTCAATTTCCTTGATTTCTGCTCTTATTTTTATTGTTTCCTTCTTTCTGCTTGCCTTGGGTTTATTTTACTCTTCTTTATTCTAGTTTCTTAAGGTGCAAGTTTAGATGATTGATTTGAGACTTTTCCTCTTTTTTAATGTCAGCATTTAATGCTGTAAATTTCTCTTTCAGCACTGAATTAACTGTGTCCCACAAATTTTAATATGTGGATTTCATTATAATTTAGTTCAATGGTTTTAATTTCCTTGAGACTTACTTTTGACCCATGGCTTAAATAAAAGTGTGTTATTTAGTTTCCAGGTGTCTGGAGATTTTTTCATAATCTTCTATTATTTTTTAGTATGATTCCATTGTAGTTGGAGAACATACTCTGTATGATTTCAGTTCTCTTAAATTTTTTGAGGTTTGTTTTATGATCCAAGGCACAGTCTATCATGTTATATGTTCTGTGGGCACTTGAAAACAATATGAATTTTGCTATTGTTGTGTGTAGTGTTTTATAAATGTCTATGTCAATAATCTAAACACAAGTTTGTTTTTCTGTTTTTTGTTTCCATTTTTTTTTTAACCATCCTATGGGTGACTTGTGCATGAGAGGCCCTGGCAGGACGAGTGGGCCGGGGCGTGCTATCCTCTGGGCTGGAGAAGGCGGCGTAGTACACTTGTTTGTAATTGCTTGTTGAAGCATTTTTCTGATGGCTACTTTAAAATTCTCATCAGATAATACCAACATCGGTGTCATCTCTGTGTTGGAGGTCTTTTGATCGTCTAACATATTCAAGATGATATTTCCTAGTCCTTAGTATGACGAGTGTTTTTCAATTATATCCTGGATATTTTGGGTGTTATACTATGAGATTCTGGATCTTGTTAAATCTTGCGTGTTAGCAGGTGGTGGGTCTAGGAAAGTGTGACTAGCAAGTGTAGCCCCACTTATGTGCCCTAACTGGAAGGAGCAAATTTAAGCCTGACCAGAACTACAGCTGCTCAGCCTGGTCAGACACGGCTGGGAAATGACAAATTGTGTGGAAAGTCAGATCGTGACGGCATTCTCTCCTTCAGTCAGTGATGAGAGCACATGCCACTAACACATTGTTTGCTGAATTTATTCCTAAGGATGGATGAGAACTTTCCAGTGACCAAAACTCTGGTTGGGAGTGGAAAATCCATAATGGGCACCTCAGTAAATCTCTGTTTTGCATGTTGAGCACATTTGAGAAGTTTAGTGTATGCTGGTGGGAATCGGTAGGGACGGACTTACTAGGATGGTTGGTATTGATTTTGGGCTTACTTAACACTTAAATTAAGGTGGCCCCTTCTTACTAGTGTCCTTGTCCTAGGTGTCATTTCCCAGGATCCCCTGAGGGAGCCCAGGCTGTGGGGGCAAGCAAGGATGGGCCAGTTCCACGATGGGCTAGAGCGCTGCACTAACGTGAGATGGGACGCACGTTCCCCACCTATCCACTCCCCCCAATTTCCTGCTTGTGAATGACCTCTGCCCTCATCCCCACCACCAAAATGTAGTCGCAGAGGGAAAATAGCCTGGTAGTCACCTCACCTGGAAGCCCCAAGGGCCAGTCTCTCCCTCTCCCTGCATCAGCCTGGACCTGATGTGTGGTGCTCCCACATCCACCTGGGCGCTCCCTCAGGGAACTAGAGCCTTCACCAGCCATTCCAGAACCAGGATTCTCATGGAGGGTTCTCCTTCCAGGCGGCCACCAGGGCCATGCCCACACCCAGCCCAGCCTCTTCCAGGCTGCAAGCCTCAGGTACCTCCAATAGATTCCTTCTTGCTCAGATTATCCAAGGCCAGGCTCTTTGACCCAGGTGATACAGAGCTGTGAAATAAGTTGACTTTTCATGTCACCCAAATTAGACAGAATGAGGGGAATACCCTTGTTCCCCACAAAGCGTGGATCAGGCATTTCAACCCAAGTCTGTCTATACCCAGAGTGTCTCCCCACATGGTCAATCATAGCTGGCCCCACAGATGGGGCAGTCTGTTTATTCAGGGCTAATCAAAATATATCTTTGGGAAACTCTTATGCCAAACGTAACCCTGACCCCTTTCTACACCAAAACGGGTTTCCTGAAATGAAAATGGTGGCCTGAACCACATTCTCAAAGTCAGGGGTTTCAATCCAGAAGACTTCTTCGGCTGAACTGAAGGTGAGCTCACCGTGTTCATCTCACGCTCCTCAGTGTGGCAGCGGTGGGAGGCCTGGACTGGAGTGGGTAGCCCAGGGTGCAGCTGCAGCGATGCCCCAGATGCAGCTGCTGGACTCAGGGTTCTGTGGGTATTGTGGGACAGTCAGCCTGGAGGGAGCATCGCTGTGCAGAGCCTTGTAGATGCCCCTGCCTTTGTAGACATCTGCTTTCTTTTATGAAAACAAGTGCAACTAGGCGGGCTGAGCCCTCTGTCCAACATGGCAAAACGAGAGATCAGATTCAACGACATGGGACCCAGGAGAAGAGGTGCCGGCTCTCTGGGCAAATCACGGAAGTAAAGCTGATGTTTCAATACTCCATTTTTGAATATCAGATTTTCTAATGCAAATGTAAAATATAATGTATTCATATAACAGTTTGCAGTAAACTGTGTTTCCTACACCTCGGCAGGAAGGAAGACGTCCCCCCATTTCTGCCCTGATTGTCCCTGCTGTCCCCCTTGCTCTCCGCCATCTGCACTCAGGGCCCTGAGGCGGCCTCTGTCCTGCTGGCCACAGGGAAATGGAATGGATGTGTAGTAATTTCTGAATCAGAGCAACATAGATGTTGCTAAAAACACGAAATGAGTTGAAAGAAGAGGCAGCAGAGAGGGATGGAAGCTGAGGACTCTGTCCATCGTCCACCCATTTGACAAGGATGACCGCAGGGCTTCTCCCGGCTTCAAGGGCAGGGGCCGTGCTGGGCACGGGGCGCAGAGGGGGCCTGGGTCTGTGAGACAACGCTACACGAACCTCACAGAGACGGTCACCCCAACTCCCCACCTGCTCTTCCTTCCAGTTGCTTACGCCCCAAAGTGTCATCCTGCCCCCTCCTCCCCGCACAGCCCCCCACGGAGGCATGCTAGCGGGTTGGCACCTTTCTATTTTCAGAAATAAGAACATGAAGCCCAGTTCCGTTCACACTGTCACCACCTCATCTAAGGAGGGAGATTTTCCCACCCCCTAGGAAGGGCACAACTTCAGAGAAAAGCCAGTCCCTTCCGAGAAACAGGGACAGGTGGCTGATTGTCCAGGCCAGGCCCCTTTGAGGGTGAAGGGACGTTCCCCACCATCATAGGACAGGGGGACAACAGGCCTCACCAGTGGTCAGGCACAGAGGATGTGCAGTCACCTGCCAGGAGAGGGCGCTGGGACGCAGGTGCCCTGCGGAGCCTGCTGTCCTGGAACCCACACGGAGAAGGTGCCTCAGGGGAACAGGTGTGGTCAGTGTGTCACTTGCTGAGGGGCCAGGATGGGGGCACAGTGCGCACCAGCTGGTGGGGGTCAGGTGGTCCTGCTGGTCCCCTTGTGTCCCTCTTGCTGGTTCCGTGGGTCGCCCCCAGCTGCTGCATCGTGGGCCCCTGCAGGCTCCTGCAGAGGACTGCCCTACGTGATGGGCCACTTAGGCCCAGGTGCAGGGAGTGGAAGCGACGGGCACTCAGGCTGCCCCCAGGTCTCCCGAGCCTTTGAGCCTTCGGCTGGCTGGCACTGGAGGAGGCAGGTGTAACTTGTGCCCAGGGCCCCACAGGATCAGATGGCACACACACACCACGTGGCCTCTGGGGTGCTGTGCAGTAGACCTGGCCCACTGGGAAGCAGCCCGCCAGCCCAGACCGCTTTCCACACTTAGGACGCCACCAATCGGCGGCAAACGGGTTGAGCCTGGAGGAGAAAGCTCTCCCTACGGAGCCACAGCAGGTGTCCTGGATGGCCAAGGGCTCTGCCCCAGGATCTGTGCGCTCCTTCCACACAGTGGAACGAGTGGGACGGAGACGGGTGGATCGGCAGGTGAAGGATTTCCCACCTTCTGTGATGAACAGGTAGCTGTTTGAACTACTCTGGTGTCCTCTATTTAAATAAGCTAAACTTCCCCTGCTTGTCACCATCTCTGGTCTCATGTTTCTACAACCACTTGATCATTTAGGAAATCTCTTGGGTGACCTGTGACCAGTCAAGCCCTCAGCCGGCCTCAGGTCAGGTCACCTGCTGGTTGCAGGAGGAGAACTTCCTGGGCTGGGCTGCCTCCACCCCTGCTGAGGGGGCAGCTGCTGCCTCTGACGCCCTGTGTGCCCAGCTTCTGAGAGAACGGGGTCTCGGCAGTGCTGAGAGCCAAAGTCAGAGGCTCACACACCCCGAGCCAGGTCAGCCCCTTGGCCCTCATCCCCCCTCATCCCCAAACAGAGCCAGCCGGGACCCTGCAGGGGCTCCAGAACCATCAGCATCGGCACCACGGGAATGCGGACCCGCCCGGGACCAGGATGTCCCACCCTCAGAGCAGTCAGGGGTGGGGCCGGAGGAAATCCAGGACAAAACATTTGGAGATGGAGTGTGGTAACAGCTGCTGACCTGTCCACCAGGCAAGACCCTCCACCTGCAAAAAGATTATGACTCATTAACAGCTCAGATGGTGGTTAGCATTTTTCAGCAATAGAATTTTTTAATTAAGATGTGTACATTGCTTTCTTAGGTATAGTGCTATTGCACACTTAATAGACTACAGTGTAATATAGACATAACTTATACGCACTGGGAAACCAAAAAATTCGTGTGACTGGCTTTATTGCGGCGGTCTGGAACTGAACCCGTAATATCTCCAAGGTGTGCCTGTATTCGGTCGGCCAATCCCCAAACACCAAGCCAACTCTGGCCCTTCTCACGCCAGACAAGGTTGACTATGTGGCCACAGCCAATCAGATATTTTCTATTTGTCTCTTCCTTGTTCTTTATTCTTTATCCTATAAAATCTTCTTGCCTTCTGCTCCATTGTGCAGTTCTCCTGAGGGAGACTGTCCACTTCATGATGTGTTAAATAAAGTTTGTCTGTATCACCTAAATTGTCCTCTTTAATCTCTTTTTTAACACAGATTAGGGATGCCACAGGAGAAAATTATGTGTGACGTGAAAGGAGGAAGTCAAGCAGTGGCCACTACCCTTGCAGGGGAACGTGGGAAGCCAGGCACTATGAAACCTGCATACGTCACTGACCTGCTGTCCCCTTGGCCCCTTGTCTTGTGTCAGGTGAGGGTCTGCGGCCATGTGGTAAGGTCCCAGCCTCTTCTACAGGTTGCCTGCATTAATGAAGCTGAAGGGACACAAGACAGACATGATATGTTTGCCTTCAGGGGCTCCAGGTTGTCCCTGGATGTGCCAGCCTGTCCTTGCTCTCCCCCACTTCAGACCCAGACTCAATGGCCTTCCACAGGCTTTTCACTATTGCCTTGTCACTTACAAAGCTTCTACTTCTATGATTGAACTCTGATACAGAATCATACACCTGTGTATCTCCCTGTCTTAGCTAGAGACTGATTGTTTGTAGAGAACATAACCTTCTCAGTCTAGCTTTCTTTAAGGAAAGGTATTCCAAAAAGAAAAACGGGCAAACCACTTGAAAAGGTACTTTACAAAAGAAGATACTAAATCTCTAATAAATACATGAAAAGGCACTCAACTCATTAGGGAAATGCAAGTTGAAACCCTAATGAAGTAGCACACCCACCGGAATGGTGAAAATTAAAAAGAATGGCGATTCTACATGTTCACAAGGATGTGGAACGACTAGAACTTGCATACCCAGCAATTCCACTCCCAAGACACCACAGAGAAATGAGAGCAGATAGCCACCAAAAGGTAAATACAACAATGTTCACACCAGTTTATTGGTTAATATTAAAAAGAAAAAACTGGAAACAACCCAGTGTCCGTCAGTGAATAATGAACAAATAAATAAATTGTGGTGTACTCATATAATGGAAGACTACACAGCAGTTTAAAAAAATCTAAAACTGTTGACACACAACATGGATGAATGTCACAGAAACTTAGTTGAGTGATGGAAGATAAGTGCCACACAGCAGTCTCGACTCATTCCTCCTGAATGAGTGACTAGCTGGTGCTGAAGAGGACCTGAAGCTACGACGTGCTCACATCGATGTGAAGACAAAAGCCAGTGCCCAACATGTTTCCATCAACAAGCTGATGCCCCTTGGAAGCTCGCTGGATGTTCTTTTAACCTGTTCCACCTGGACAGCTGGGGAGATGTGGCAGGACTTGAGGTCTGGATTCAGGACTCCACCCTCAGAGGGTTCTCTGCTCAGTCCAATTCAGGCCATAAGACTCAAGAACCAGACATTCTGTTTAATTCCAGTTCGAATTGTAAGTTGGCTGTCAGATAGCAAGGGTTAAATTAAATACTTGAAGTATAAAGTGCTACAAGAAAATGTATGTGGATATATTATCTATCAGCATTGTTGCTATATATGTGTATGTGTATACTGATATAGGTACATGTATATTAATATTGCTAATATTAGGACCACACCCATAACACATACCCCTCTAAATCGATACATCTATACACTGTTGTTAGCATATTTTTCCTGAAATGCCGTTCTATCTTTTTTATTGTTTAGAGAGTATGAATCCCAGTCCACAAACCCAGATGTGCAATACATATTTTCTTTTCTATAAGTCAATGTAATTTCTGACCCTAAGCTTTCATTCTGCAGAGCTGGTGGGAAACAATTCAGTCCGTGGGGATGTCTTCTCCCCAAATTTCAGCACTGTTCTGGGGTATTTGGGAATGTGGGGGGGGGGGGTGCGGCGGGGCACACATTTCTGCTCTGACATCTATTGTCATCATCCATCCATGTGGCCACCTGAGACACAGTGGCTTACCACTGCCTGTGCCTCCAGCTGCCTGTGATTCCATTTGCTTAGTCTTCTTCTGGGATCCGCCACCTCCCTGGAGAGTCTTCTGGGAAGTAGGGCCTGGGAGGCTCTGCTCTTACCCACAGCTTTCTCAGTCTTCTCTGGACAGGAAAACCTTCCCACCTCCTGATTCTAGAAGCACTCTGTCTTCCTCCACAAATCTCTTTCCTTTTTACCTCTTCCAGGCCTCCCCCCAGCTCTCCTAGAGGCCTAGGATTTTGAAGATCAGAAGCCAGAAAAGCTGACAGGCTATTCTATTTTCAGTCACACCACATGCCTTGCTAATCCCTTGAAGTACTAAGTGAGTACTGTGAAAGTGAGTACTGCTTGAATGGAGGAGAAAAAAAAGGAAGAAAATACAGGAATATGTTTGTTAAGTAAGTGTGTTGGGGCACAATTCTAAGATGACCCCACGTGACCCTTGCGCTTGTACAATGCCCCTCTGTGAGTGGGTAGAACCCGTGAACACGATGAGATAGCACCTCTGGGACTGGGTTACGTTGCACTTGAAGATAGGGAGATCGTCTGGGGAGCCTGGCCTGATCACACGAGCCCTGGGAAAGTAGCTTTCTCTGGCTGGCGGCAGAAGAAGAGGCAGGGATTCAAAGTCTGAGAGTGATTCCAAGCCAGGGAGGGTCTCCAGCGCTGCCTTTGAAGATGGAGGGGGCCACATGGTAGACCTCTGGGAGCTGAGAGGACCCCCACCTGACAGCCAGCCAGGAAGTGGGGCCCTCAGTCCTACAGCCACAGGAGTGGAATTCTGCCTCAACATGTCAGCTTGGAAGAGGGTCCGAGCCTGAGACAAGACCCGGGCCCAGCTGACCCCTTGACCGCAGCTTCAGGTGAGCTGAGAACCTGCTACACTGACCTGCAAGAATTCTGACCTGTAAGCTTACCAGTGGATGTTTTAAGTCACTAAGTCTGTGGTATTTTGTTACTCAGCAACTGAAAATTAATACAATAAGTTACAATATGAAAATATTGTCCAAACGGATGTGTTTTGTCTGGCCTGGTTTATCTACATTGCATGCCCCCTGCCAACAATTATTTCTCAAAGGGAAGAGGCTGATGGTTTAAGGGGCTCAGTATGTAGCCCACCAGACGCCAGGCTCCAGTGACACTAAACAGGCTCCCGGGTCAGCTGCTGCTGGCTCCCAGTGCCCTAGAAAGCTTCTGTTAAGGGACAGAGCCACATTCAGGTGTCCCGAGCAGCAGGTGACTTCTGCAGAAAGCAATATTTAAAAGTCTCACCGTGCCATTTAAGACTCTTGTGGTGAAAAGGAGAAAACTGAGTGTCAGGAAACCCAGCTCTGCCATTAGCCAGCTGAGCAAATGTGGGCAAGTTGCTTTACCTCTCTGAGCCACAATGCCTCATCTAGAAAATGAGAGACACAGACTAGGTGGTCTCAAAGGCCCATTAAGACCTTTCATGCTTCCATTTAACAAATGCTTGCTGAGGTCCTAGTATGTGCCAGGTCCTGAGCAAGGCGCTGGGAACACAGCTGTGAATTAGACAGAACCTGTGCCCTCACTGGGCTCCGATTTCCCATGGGAGTATTTGACAGTCCACACAGGGAAGAGAGGACTCCCACTTAGAAAACAGTGGGTGTTTTAGGCTGCCACAGTCCCCACTAGCTTCATCCTGCCTTTTCCGGGTGACGTCTCAGCTCGGGCCCACCACACCAGGCCATGAAGTCCTCACACACCGAAACCAGAGGAGAGCCGCAACGGTCCGGTGCAATTTGGAAGAAGAAAGGCTTGAGGAAGGGCAGAGACTCCAGCTCATTCTACTGCAGGACTTTGGGCAAAACCCGCCCTTCATTTCATTTGGCCACTGAAGGACTAATCAAAAATATTTAGAATCAATACCAACCTTTGATTAGGTCAAAATTGTTAAAGAGGCAACTTGTTCTCAGCTAGCTGCCAACTAATTTTGATTAAAGCGAGAGCCAATAGCTCGACACTTTTATGGAATTTCAGAATCTCTGGGGAAGTGCCCTGAAGGGTAAAGCCATCTCAGAAATCTCTCTACCACCTTCTTGCCAAGTGGTTTTCCAACTCTCCTCAAGCTCACTGCTTTCCTGGGCAGCCCTTGTGGACCATGCTGTTTTGGAAAGCTGGGTCTTTCCCCAAGCTGAGACCTGGGTCCTGGCAGGCTTTTTCCTATCGCCCTGCTCGGCTCTCCTGTGTGTGCACATAAGCCAGTGTCCTCTTCACGTGAATCCCTGTGGAGGGCTGCTTTCCTATCGTACTTTCTTCCTCCAAGTCAGGTGGCCATGGTTCTTCCATCCATTTTTCCAGTTTTGTGACCTTGAGTCCCCTCATCATTCGCTCTCCTGCAGACACTGCTGGCTCACCAGTCCCCTCCATGGAGTGTGGTGTCCAAAACCCAGCTATGTGTGGTTTTTCACTAATTAGATCAGGTTGGTCCACTTCCTGGATGTGGTACGTTGGTTAGTGCAAACTAATACTGTATTAGTTCATGTTAGCAACCAATCACAGATAGCCCACAACTAAGCAGCTAAAACCCCAAAGTCCTTTTTCAACAGGATTATTTTGATGGGAAGTGATAAGACACAACTCAAACTGATGCTGAAAAGGAAATTTCTTGGCTCACCTTACTTGTGAATTTCAAGGGTTGAATGTAGCTTTATGCAAGGTCTGTCTGCAGCCGGGTCTTTAATGAAAGTGCCGCAGTTCTGTCTGTCTGTCTCTCTCCACGCCATGCCCCGGTTCTGCTGCCTCAATTGGGTCTGATACTCAGTCAAGTCCTCTCCAGAGGGAACCAATGGCCCCAGTTGCTCCAGCCTCCCATCCTACCAGCAGGTTAGCACCCCCAGTGAAAGAGTGCCTCTTTCCCAAGGTCCTGGGAGAACTCTGTCCTGGGCTGATCACTGTTCGCCAAGATCCAATCACCGAAGCAGGAAGATGGGGTGCTCCAACTGACCAAGCCTGATCCGGCAGCCACCCTCACGTCAGGGGTTCCTCAGAGGAAAGAGTGTTTTTACAACCAAATGAAGGCAGAGGAACACTTGTTAGACAAGAACAGTAAATGCTCGCTCCAGTTGTGTCTGCTCGCTCCAGTTGTGTCAGCTGTATTTAAATCTTGGCCATTCTATGCAGCCATCCTGGGCATGGAATCAGCACCAAGCCAGCGTCTGCACAGGGAAGTAATAGCCCTCTCAACACGGATGATACTGCATGCTGCTTTGTAATCTGTTTTATTTTCACTTAACGTTATAAGATAAACATTTCCTCAAGACATCAAGAATTCCTTATGACATATTTTAAAATGCTGTATACTATTTCATCTATGTACCATCGTTTGTCTAATTATTTCCCTATTCTTAGACACCATGTTATTTTCTTCCTTTCTTTTTTTGTGTCTGTAAATAATATACAGCAATTTGAACATTTTTTTCAGAATTTCTGACTATTTCTTTAGAATAAATTGTATTATATTGGCTAGAAATTTCCAAGCTTAAATTTGGAGACCATGAACAAGGAGTTTCTCATTCTAGACCACCCAGGATGAAATGGCGTAGTCGCAAAGTTCACAATGGCCACCTCAGCCTCTCAACCCATCTCATTCCCCCTACATGCCTCACCCATTTTCCCCACCCCTTCTCTTTTAGAAAAAGTGCTAATACGATCATTCACACTAAATGGCTGTAAAGTTTTATCCAAGGAGATTAATTAACAGGAAGCAACGTTAAATAAATTCATCCCTCATCCTGACCTTTCAGGCATCAGTGAGCTGACTGGAGAGATGCCCTTGGGCAAACCTCCCCATGTTCCTGTAATCATGCAGTGTAAGCAGCTGCCCTTCCGAGCCCATCCTAAAACTCATCTTAGTCCTATACACACTCAAGGACAGGGAGAATTGTAGGCTGAGTTGTTGATATTTAGACGGCCGACAATATATTATTTGTAGTATATCAGAGTATCATTGGGAAATCAAAGTAGAAATTGGGAATTCTGGTAATAGTCCCTGTTGTACAAGAGGAAGAAATAGACCAATTATGTTAAAATCATCCTGTGCCAGCTACCATTTATTAAGCGTAGATGAGCACACAGGCACCCAGAAGTTACAAATTTATTTCATCCTTAAAAACAAACCTTCATGGGGCTGGCCCCGTGACCGAGTGGTTAAGTTTCTGCACTCTGCTTTGGCGACCCCGGGTTTTGCGGGTTCGGATCCTGAGTGTGGACATGGCACCACTCATCAGGCCATGCTGAGACAGCATCCCACATAACACAACCAGAGGGAGCTACAACTAGAATACACAACTATGTATTGGGGGCTTTGCAGAGAAGAAGAAGAAGAAAACAAAACAAAACAAATTCTTGAGTCTCAGAAACATTAAATAATGCACCTAAATCATCCAACCACAACATCCGGGGTCTGCCTTCCAAGCCAATGTCTTACTGCCACCTCTCCATGTCTCAAAGTTGGCTCTCTACAGTGGCTACCCATCCTGGCCTCTCAATACTGGGATATCACTTGTCCTCCTACATGTGTAGCATAATGTTATTAAATGAAAAAGTAGTTGAAACTGATAAAATAGTTTTAAATTGCTCATGAACCCACTATGGATGCTTTAATATTGGTCATTCACAGCAAGCAAAGTGTCTGACTCTTGATGGTGGCTGGGAACAAGAGCGTCTTCTTCTGAAGAGCATGATTCAGAGTCACGGCTGCAAATCTAATGCCCCTTCAGAGTTACTTGCCCTCCCTGTCCTCAGCCTTAACTCTGAGAGGCAGGCATGGACAGTGCCCCGTGATTACAGCGTGGTGGAAGGACATTGCACATCGTTAGCCCCCTTTAAGCCCACCCACAGCAGAGGGACTGAAGCATCCCCGCTTCCCCTGGGGGCTTGCCTTCCACCTCCCTCCCTATTACCCACCCCCCCAAAACTACCTCTGTTACATGCTTTTCCTCAGCTGTGTAAAGGAGAAAAGTTTGAAGACCAATGGTAATTTTAAAAATACCTAAGCTGCAGGAATATTTTATCTTTTTATACCCACTCATTCTATCACTTTTTCCATCCAGCAAACTTTGAAAATGCTTCCTGTGAGCAGAGGTCAAAACCTCAATGACATGTCTCATTTGAACTCCATTATTTTAAAGGATATAACTTGGAAGATTTCACATAAAAATTTCAAATTTCTGCTTCCCCTAAAAAATGGAAAGACCTAGCCATTCAGCCCCGCATTCCCACGAGGCACCAGGGCTGGAGTGGACTGCATCAGCCCCATGTGTGGGTTGTGGGCAGGAGTCCGCATGCAATCTCCTGTCCAGTTTTAAATGAAGGAGTGATGGGGCATGGTTTGGTTTGAAGGTTTTTTAAGTTTTAAACGTTTACCTTGGGTGGACTGTGGACTTAGTTTGGATGGAAGCTCTGGTGGATATATCCAGAATCTGATTGCTTCTTACTACCTCTGCCCCTCCCTAGTACAAGTCCCCAACTTCTCCCACCTGGACAACTGCAACAGCCCCCTAACTTCCAGGCTTCCACCCTTCCTCCTTCTATGGTTTAGTCTCACAGGCATCTGAATGGTGTGTTTAAGACGTGATGAGACTATACTCAGAATCTCCAATGGCTCCCAACTCACTTGGAATCCAAAAGTCCCTTTCAGAGTCTACACAGCCCCTGCCTACCCCTCTGGCCTCACCTCCTACATTCTCCTCTCCACCTCTGTGCTCCCAGCACACACGGTCTCCCTGCAGTTCCTGAGCAAGCCCAGCTTGCTCCTACCCTGCGCCCTGCATCTGCTCTTCCAGTCTTGGTGCTCTGTGGTCCTAGAGCTCAGCTGGCTGACTCCTTCCCTGCCTTGGCTCTCGGCTCAGACGTTATCTTGATCCCCTGCCAACTGAGATCAAACAGGATCCCACACGTTCCTATCCTCCACCACCTCTCTCTTCTGTTTTATTCTTCTCACAGCACCATCACCGCCTTACATAGAAGGGTTTGTTTGTTGTTAATCTCTGTCCTCAGCTAAATCCACACCAAGAGCTTACTGCTGTGGCCTGGGAACCTAACACCATCCCAGCACATGGGGCTGTGCAATAACCACTGTGGAGAGAATGGCTGAGGGAAGACCTGTAGGAAGGGTGTCCATGTGAGGCCAGGTGAGAGATCACAGGGACATGGCTAAGGGAACGGGGCTGAGGCGGAGCATGGAGGAATATTTGAGAACTATCCAGGGAGAAAGGCCAACACACTGTGGTGAAGGGCTGCAGGGGCATCAGGATGCCCTCCAGATCTCTGACTTGCACAGTGAGACGGAAGATGGTACCACTTCATCTAGAGAGATCACCAGGAGAGAACCAGGCTGGAGGGAAAGACGATGAGTTTGGGTTTGGACATTGGACATTGGACATTGTGTGGTAAGTGAAAGCTATATGGATGCCAGAAGAGGAACTGTCCTATGGTCACTCTAAGATCTTTCTGTTCAGAACAAAGGGCATGAGAATCCATTGCTAGCAGAGGAATCACACAGAGGCAGGAGGCACAGGACTGTGGCTGGCAGCCTCTCTGCCCTGTGTCAAGCAGCAGCTGGCAGCACAAGACGGAGAGTGCTAACCACAGGCACTCTCATACCTGGTGAGCCTACAACCTGTAGCTGGCTGTGGAACTCAGGGTAGGATGTGGTGGGCTCCGAGAAGCTGACACTGATGTGCCTCCTAGCAGCTGACTGACCCGATGATACAGCTGTGTTCTTTAATAAAGTAAAGCTTTTCTTTCTTTAAAATCTGGGGGCAGTACTTTTCTGATAGAAACCAATTCAAAACCTTTATATGCCCACTGCACCTGAATGTCAGGAACAGCGTGTACTTGGAAAGTGATAGGAAAGTAAGGAGGGCGAGGTCCTCCAGATGCCAGGACAGCCTAATAGAGGCATTGACATCTGGCTGCCCAGGAATTCTAGGGGCTTCTGGAAAATTCATCACAGTGGAACTAGAAGGATATTTCCCCTCACAGTCCTGAAGATTTGTTGCATTAAGTGTAGAAAGAGATTAAAAATGAAAGTAAAGCATTGGCTCACAAAGCAGGCTTCGGAATGAGGTAAACAGCCAGAGGAGAGACACATGGCCCCGTGAGAGATTAAACATGGCAGGAATCACAGGTATGGGTGTCAGATAAGCCTCTACCCCCAGTGAAGCCAAGGATTCTGGCAACTAAGGACATGTCTACAGCATAAAATAGCAGAGTCCTCCTCAATTAAGAGGGAGGAGGAAGAGAGAAGCTGAAAAAAGCTTTACATTTTAAGAGATTAAATCCTCCCCATATACCACAAAAAAGAAACCAATTACAGGAAAATTTCATTTTAATGGCCACTCTGGTTGAATATTATCACCGTTGACTGTGAGGAATTCTGTTTTAGTATGTGTGGGTTAAATCCTCTGCTTTTATAGACAAGAACACCTTCTGCCAATGAGCTGTGACTTAAAGCTGGGTGATTTATGTAAATGTGTGGTAATTAATTGAGCTTTAAAAATTGACTTTGAGAGTCTCAAGGTCTCAGAAATGGCTGTTGGCTTGGAAAAAGTCACCTTCTAAGAAGATGGTCAAAGGTACTTAATTGACACAAAGTTCCTCTAAATTTATTTTGGAAAAGGTGATTTAAAAAAAATCTATATGTGTTCAAAATGGATAAAATTTAATTTTTAAAATATTTTAATATTAGAAGAAAATAAAGAATGGCTTAGTAAAGTTGGAGTTGAATGAGAAGCATCAATATGAGCTCACATACTTTACAGGGATTCCAGTTCCGTCACTAACAGCAGCACTGGGAAGCCCCTATTTCTCCTAATGCCTGTCTGCAGCCTGTACCACAGGGAACCCCAAGGCCTAGTTCTTGGTCTCTTCTACTCTTCCCCACAAATAGGGATGACAAATCCTTGGAAAGTCACTGAGTCCACCTTGAGGAGAGGGAAAAATCAAGATGGTTCAGAGAATGTTTTCCAAACTGAAATATTACTAAATAAAACAACTCTCACTAGCCAAATTGTGATTCTTTGAGTATCAAAGTTGACCATTGTAGTCAACTGAAGCACGTTAGGCTATAAAAAACCATGAGACTGTAATAAACCTAAAGGAAAGGAGTTTTATTTTTTTTTAAATGATGTAGGTTAATCTATCCAAATTGTGTGAGTCCTAGACTCAAGTTCTGATCACCTAAACTGGCAATCTCAAATAACACAGAGGAATATAAGGCCATAATTAAACTTTACAAATAACCATTGTTTATGTCCTTTGTAAATTTTAAGGTAAAATGTATTAAAATATATGTTGACAATGTAGGGATGGAGTTATCCAAAAACTAAAGTAAGAATAAGTGTACAAAATGGCAACTAAATGAAACTTTTATAAACAATTTTTAAAACTAAACTGCCCTGACTGTATGATATAGCAATCATACTCCTTGGTATTTATTCAACGTACACAAATATTTACAGTACCTTTATTAATAATTGCCAAAACTTGGAAGCAACCAAGATGTCCTTCAGTAGGTGAATAAATAAACAAACTGTGGCACATCCAGCCAATGGAATATTATTCAGCAATATAAAAAGAGCTATCAAGCCATGAAAAGACATAGAGGAACCTTACGTTTGTATTGTTAACTAAAAGAAGCAAATCTGAAAAGGCTCCGTTCTGCATGATTCCAACTATATGACTTTCTGGAAAAGGCAAATCTGAGGAGATAGTGAAAAGATCAGTGCTTGCCAGTAGTTTCCTGCTCAGCTTTTCTGTAAACCCCAAACTGCTCAAAACATATTATTAATTAAAATATTAATAATTAAAATAAAACTTCTAGCTTCTTTCTACCCACCTCATAAAATGGACCAAGAGGAGACTGAGGCAGCATCTCTGTTACCAGACACAACTAGAAATCAAGACTGGTCCAATAACAAAGACATTTACATATCACAGGTGCAATTGACTCAAAGGGATCATCAAAGCAGCCTCTAGGCTAAACCTTGGTGTGTGTCCAATAACATCAACATTAGTAATAGTTACTTTATTATTATGTTTGGCTCATCATTTATATTGCCATACTTGTCACTTCAATCATCAAGTTCAAGTGTCACAAACTTAATAATATGTATACTTAAAAAGTAGTTTGTGGGACAAGAACTATCATGGGCTTCCAGTTAAATATGGTAGATTAGCCTCATGTGTTTATCACTCCCCCTTCAAAAGTCCTGCTGAAATGATAATAAAAAAATAAAAAAGGGCCAGCCCTGGTGGCCTAGTGGTTAAGTTCTATGCCCTCCACTTCAGCGGCCCAGGTTTGGTTGCCGGGTGCAGACCTACACCACTCGTTTGTCAGTGGCCATGCTGTGGTGGTGGCTCACATATGAAATAGAGGATTGGCAGCAGATGTTAGCTGAGGGCAAATCTTCCTAAGCCAAAAAGAAAGAAAGAAAGAAATGTAAAAACCCAGAAAGTTGAAGACAATAGGAGAAGAGACCAACTGCAGACAAGAGGTTTCAGTGGCTCTTTGGAGAATAGAAAGAGGATGGAGCTTAGAAAAGTGAATACAGAGATCATGGAGTGAGTCAATTTGCTCCACAGAACCCGGGAGACACCTGGAATGGCAAGGGGAGGGGCTAGGGAAAGCGTGAACTGGGAACAAAATTATATGGACAGAGTGATTTAGCCAATGAGTGCCCTTTCCTACCCTGAGCAGGCAAACGATCTCCCTCTTCTCACTCTCTCCCTAGACACCGAGGGTTGTTCTCTGGAGAGGTCACAGCTGTAGGCACTAGACAAGGGCACCAAATGAAGCAAGGAGACACAATGTTAAAGGCAGGAAGACAAAGCGCCCAACTGTGCAGCCCTCTGACACTCCTCTGCCTAACTCTCAGTCATTATTCAACAAATATTTGTTGAGCACAACTTTGTACCAGATGCTGTTTTAAGAGATTCAATGGTGAACCAGACAAGCAGAGTCCCTGATCCCACGGAGCTGGCATTCCAGCAGGGCAGACAGGCAGTAAGAAAACAGACTAAGAGATACGTATTAAAAGTGCAGGTAATGCTTGAAGAAGACAAATAGGATAATAGGAGAGGTGGTTAGGGCAGTTTGTCAGAGGAGGTGACATGGAAGGAGAGACTTGAATGAAGTGAGGGATCTGCCAGGATGTGAGGACAAGAATTCTGGGCATTAAGTGCAAAGGCCGTGAGCCAGGAGCTCACATGGCTTGCTTGAGGAATACCATGGAAGCCAGCGGGTGTCAGGCATGCAGTGACCCAGGGAAAAGTAAGGGATGAGGTGAGAGAGGCTGACAGGGACCAGAGCCTGTAGGTTTGGAGACTATGATGAGAACCTGAGATTCCAAGAGAGATGAGAAGTCACTGGAGGGTTCTGAGCATATCTGAAGTCCATTCTAAAAGGGCCATTCTGGATGCCATGTGGAGAATGGATGAGGGGGAAGGGGGTGAAGGCAGCCAGACCTGTCGGGGCTATAGAAAAGGACCATTGACAGACTGCTCATCACCACGAGCACACCAGCAGAGGGAGGAGAGTCTCCTTTGGTGCCAGCAAATGGCCTCCAAGAAAGAAGCTCTGTCTCCCAGCATCAGGGGCAACTGTCGGAAGGCAACAGACTCCTGGTTACACTGGAGGGCAGCCCACGAGGACACTGCACAACAAAGACCAACACACACATGCACGTGGAGCTCCCAATCCCCTTTTCTTAATTTTTCTAATTTTCAATTATGAAACAGTTCAAACACATAAGTACAAGAATAACATGACACCTATATAACACCAGCAAGATAAAACAGAAACTGATGTTTTACCTTACTTGCTTCACATTTTTCTGTTTTAGAAAATGAATGAATGAACTAATAAAAAGGAAAACTATTATAGCTGTAGCTTGAAGTCCTTCCTTCTCTGTCCTTCCTCGTGGGTAAACATTACTGTAAAGTTAGCGGGCATTATACTCATTTTGTGCTCTTATTATATATTATTATATCCATAACAATCTGAACTATTGCTTTGTGTTTTTAAAATACACAAATGACATCATGCTGTATGTATCTTTTGCATCTTGCTTTATTCACTCAATATAATGTATGTGAGATACTTCCACTGATGTGAGAGATGGCTTATTCATTTTAACTGCTGAAGAGAGTGGTATTAAATCAACAAACCACCACTACAACTACTGCTCATGTAGCACTTGCAATGTGCCAGTCACTGTCTAAGCACTTTATTTGTATTAAGCAGTTCAATCCACAAAATGACCCCAAGATATAGGAACTATTGTTAACCTTTTAGTGAACCCAACTATAGAGAAGTTAAGTAACTTGCTCAAGGTCACACAGCTGGTAAATGGCTGAGCTGGGCTTTGAACCAAAGCAGTTTGGCTTCAGAGTTGTCTTCTTGACTGCTATACTCTATGGAAAAAGAAGTTATTTCCAATTTTTCACGATTATGCAGAGTGCTACAGTAAACATCCTTGTCCATATCTTCTTGTGTAAATATGGGAGAGTCTCTCTGAAGCAACCATAGAGGGTTATAGGATATGTGCATGCTTGGTTTGATAGGCTGAGTAATGGCCTTCAAATATGTCCATGTCCTAATGCCAGGTACCTGTGGATATGATATCTTATTTGGGAAAAAGAGTTTGCATATATGGTTGAATGAAGGACCTTAAGATGAAGAGAATATCTTGGATTATCTGGATGAGCCCGATGTAATCACAAGGATACTTATAAGTGGGAAGCAGAAGGGTCAGAGTCAGAGAAGGAGATGTGATGATGGAAGAAAGGGTGAGAGGGAGAGATGGAGAAAAGGACAGAGTAAGAGAGAGAGAGATTTAAAGATGCTACACTGCTGACTATAAATATGGAGGAAGGGGCCGTGAGTCAAGGAATGCAGGGAGCCTCTACACACTGCAAAAGGAAAGGAAACAAATTCCCCCCTAGAGAGTCCAAAAGGACTGCAGCCTTGCTGACTCATTTTGGACTTCTGACCTCAAAAACTCTAAGACAATAAATTTGTGTTTTTTTAAGCCACCAAATCTGTAGCAGCTTGTTACAGCAGCAACAGTGAACTAATACATCTGGAGTGTGCATAAAACAGCTGAGCAGGGTGGCTGATGTAGAAGGTGTGGAGGTGAGGGGTACAGGATGATGACACGAGGTTAGAGAGCAATAGGGGCCAGATGGATTAGGACTGTTTAGGCTGTGGTCAGGATCTTGGCTTTTACTCTGAGTGACGTAGAAAACCATTGGAGGGTGTAGGACAGAGGAGTGAAACAATTTAACTTACCTTATAAAAGAATTACTCTGGCTACTAAGTAAAGAATAGACTAGAGGGTAGTGGATAAGAGATGAAGAAGGGTGACTATAGCATACCCAA
This sequence comes from Equus caballus, assembly GCF_041296265.1. Classification (NCBI taxonomy): domain Eukaryota; kingdom Metazoa; phylum Chordata; class Mammalia; order Perissodactyla; family Equidae; genus Equus; species Equus caballus. Next base: position 45,465,223 of record NC_091691.1, read on the forward strand.
ATCTGTGCCTCCCTGAGGAGCCAACATCAGAGGCTTAATACTACAGAGGGAAATAGATTTCTCTATAGTAAGCTGACCAGTCACTAAACAAATAAACAAGCAAATAACAACATCAAGCCCCAGAAAAAGGAACCAGTACCCAGAGTTGCTACAATATTTTATCTAAAATGCCCAGTTTCTAACAAAAAATTATGAACTATATAAAGAAATAGGAAAAAAAAAAAAAAAGCAGGCAACAGAAACTTCCTGTCAAAAAACCTAAGAGAAACCACGCTTAAAGAAGTAAAGAAGGGAATGAGGTCATTGTCATATCACATAGAGAATATCAATAAAGAAATAGAAATTATTAAAAGTAAGCAAATGGAAATTCTGGAGTTGAAAAGTACAATAACTGAAATGAAAATTTCATTGGAGGAGCTTAACAGTAGATTTGAGCCGGCAGAAGAAAGGATTAGCAAACTTGAAGATAGGTTGATGGAAATTATGTAATCTGAAGACTGGAGAGAAAAAAGAATGAGGAAAAATTAAGAGAGCCTCAGAGATATGTGGGACATCATTAAGCACATCACATACACATAATGGGAGTATTGAAGGAGAAGAGAGAAAGGAGCAGAAAAATATTTGGAGAAATAATGGCTGAAAACTCCCAAATTTATTGATAAACACTAACCTAGACACCCAGGAAGCTCATGGAGCTCCAAATAGGGCAAGCTCAAAGAGATCCACAAACAGACACAAGTAGCAAAAACGTTGAAAGTCAAAGACCAGGAGAAAATTTTGAAAGCAACAAGAAAAAGACAACTCATCACTTTCAAGGGAGCCTCAATAAGATCAACAGCTGACTTATCAGCAGAAACTATGGAGGCCAGAGGCAGTGGGATAACATATTCAAAGCGTGCAAAGGAGAAAACTGTCAATGAAGAATCCTATATCCAGCAACCTATCTTTCCAAACTGAAGATAAAATAAGGACATTCCAAGCCAAGCAAAAGCTGAGAGGATTTGTTCCTAGTTGATCTGCCTTACAAGAAATAATCAAGCAATTTCTTCAGACTAAAAGCAAGTGACCCCAGATAGTAATTTGAATCCAAAATGTGGATGAACTTCGAAAACATGTTAAGTGAAAGCAGCCTGACACAAAAGGTCACATATTGTATGATGCCGTTTGTATGACATGTCTAGAGTAGGTAAATCCATAGAAAGAGAAAGCTTATTGGTGGTCGCAGGAGCTGGGGGGAAGGGCGGAATGGAGAGTGACTGCTTAGTGAGTAGAGTTTTCTTTTGGAATGATGAAAACGTTTTGGAACTAGATAGAGGCGGTGGTTTCACATATTACAAATATACTAAATGTCACTAAATTGTTCACTTTAAAACGGTTAATTTTATTACATGAATTTCACTTAAATAAAAAAATTGAATCAAATTTTTAAAAAAGAAACACAAAGAGGGCCAGCCCGGGGGCTCAGAGGTTAAGTTTGCACGTTCCGCTTCAGCGGTCCAGTTCGCTGGTTTGGATCCTGGGTGCGGACACGGCGCCACTTGGTAAGCCATGTTGTGGTAGGTGTCCCACATATAAAGTAGAGGAAGATGGGCATGGATGTTAGCTCAGGGCCAGTCTTCCTGAGCAAAAAAGAGGAGGATTGGCAGCAGAGGTTAGCTCAGGGCTAATCTTCCTCAAAAAAAAAAAAAAAGAAGAGATGAACATCATGAAAAGTAATATGGAGGAAAAAGAAAGGAGATTTAACCTATAGATTACAAGTTTTCTGAAGAATAATCAAGAAAGAATAAAACATGGGCAATCATCAGACCCAATAAGAAAAAAACAACTTAAAAAAGTAAAACTCTTTCCAGAGCTGAGACAGAAGCAGTACAATTCTGACACATGGGTTTTTTCCCCACCACCGAGAAATTCGCCTACTCTAGCTGGGTGTTCTACAACTCGATGCAATTCTAACACTATCTACCTGGAGATAGCATCAGATCCCACAGGTTAAAGTCTCAGTCCTACATGACTGTCCTCCCCCCCCCATCTCAGACACCAATCACAAGTCTGAGTTGTCACCTATGCTTCTCACCCACCAGCTGTAGATTGGAGGTTCCAATGACCCCCTCCTTGGGTTCAAATAATTTACTAAAGCAGCTCACACAACTCAGAGAAACATTTTACTTACTAGATTGCCAATTTATAATAAAAGGGTATAACTCAGGAGCAGCCAAATGGAAGAGAGGTGTAGAGTAAGGGATGGGGAAAGGGAAAAGCTTCAATTCTCTCTGGGCACACCACTCTCCCCATATCTCCACATGTTCACCAACAAAGAAGTTCTTCAAACCCCAGCCTTTTGGGTTTTATGGAGGTTTCATTACACAGGCATGGTTGATTAAATCATTGGCCAACTCAGTCTCCAGTCCCTCTCCCCTCCCTAGAAGTTGGAGGGCAGGACTGAAAGTTCCAAACTTCTAATTACATGGTTAGCTCCCTGGCAACCAGCCTGCATCCTTAAGTGATCTAGAAGCTTTCCAAAAGTCACCTCATTAATATAACAATAGATACTTTTTATCATCTCATCACTTAGGAAATTCCAAGGGAATTCCAAGGAAATTTAGGAGCCCTATGCCAAGAATGCAGACAAAGCCTAAATATATGTTTCTTATTATAAATCACAATATCACAACCTGGTTCACAGATCAAGAGCACTTACCACATTCTAGGTAAAATCAGTGAGAAAAGGCCCATATTTAGACATATTCTAACAACAGTTTTACATTTATGATAAAGAAAAACTCTTTAAGGATTTACTCAGAAAAACATGGGTTACCTACAAGGGAGTAAGAATCAAGGTGACCTAAAACTTCTCTGTAGCATTAAGTTTCAGGAGAAATGTCACAGTAGGTACAAAGATTTGAAGGGCAGAATTCTTTATCCAGCCAAGTTTTTATTCATATATTACACAAAGTCTCAAGAAATATATTTCTCGAATGTCCTTGTTGAATAATTTGAATACATAATACACACTAGGTATAAATGTGTTATGAATATGTACCACATCTGAAAGCCAAATACTCAAGAATAAGAAATGTGCAGGATAAGGTACTGTTAGTAAAATTCAAAAAAAATTAAAAATGTAGAGACTGAAACAGTGGCGTGCTGGTAGATCTGGGGTGCAAAACCCTAATTTGCAGTGTTTACTGTTTTCTGGGGCTAAGTCTTTCCACCATGACTAGTTTCCAGATACCTACATGATTTGACAAAAAAAAAAAATTTAATCCTCATCTCAGCTCATATACCAAAATTAATTATATAAGCATTAACACATCAAATGTAAGAAACATCAAAACCTACTACAAAGCTTCAGTAATCAAAGCAATGTGGGGCTGGCATAAAAACAGACATACAGACCCATGGAACAGAATAGAGAGCCCAGAAATAAATCCTCAAATATATTGTCAAATGGTCTTCAACAAGAGTGCCAAGACCATTCGACACATGGTGCTGGGAAAACTGGATATCCACACACAAAAGAATGAAGTTGGACCCTTACCTAACACCAAACACAAAAATTAACACAAATGGATCAAAGACCTAAATGTAAGAGTTAAAACCGTAGAAGTCTTAGAAGAAAACATAGGGGAAAACTTCATGACATTGGATTTGGCAATGTTTTCTCAGATATGACACCAAAAACATAAGCAACAAAAGAAAAAATAGACAAATTGGTCTATATCAAAATCCAAAACTTCTGTACATCAAAGAACATAATCAATATAGCGAAAAGGAAGCCTAAGGACGGAAGAAAATATGTACAAATCACAGATCTGATACTGGGTTAAGATCCAGAATTTACAGAGAACTCCTACAACTCAAGAACCACAAGACAAATAAATACCTGATTAAAAAAGGGGAAAAGGCTTGAATAGACATTTCTCTAAGGAAGGTATACAAATGGCCAATAAGCACATGAAAAGAAGCTCAACATCACCAACCGTTAGGAAAATGCTAATCAAACTACAATGAGATATCACCTCACACCCATTAGGGTGAATACTATAAAAAAATGGAAAATAACGTGTTGGTGAGGATGTGGAGAAATTAGAATCTTTGTGCACTGTTACTGGAAATGTAAAAGAGTACAGCTGCTGTGGAAAATGGTATGGTGGTTTCTCAAAAAATTCAACACAGAATTATCATATGATCCAGCAATTCCACCTCTGGGATGTACCCAAACGAAGTGAAAGCAGGATCTTGAAGAGATACTTGTGCACCCCTGTTCATAGCAGCATTATTCACAACAGCTAGAAGGTGGAAGCAATCCAAGCGTCTGTAAGTGGATGAATGGATAAGGAGAATGTGGTTTACACATACAAGGGAATATTATTCAGCCTTAAAAAGGAATAAAATTCTGACATATCCTGCAACATGGATAAACCTTGAGGACATTATGCTAAGTGAAATAAGCCAACCACAAAAAGACAAACCCTGTACGATCCCACTTACGTGAACTACCTAGAGGAGTCAGATTCATCAAGACAGACAGCAGAAGGGTGGTTGCAGTGACTGGAGGAGAGGGCAGTGAGGAGTTGGTGTTTAATGAGTACTGAGTCTGAGTATTTCAAGATGAAGAGTTCTGGGGATGGATGGTGGTGATGGTTGTACACCAAAGTAAATGTACTTAATGTCACAGAACTGTACATTTAAAAATAGTTAAGATAGTAAATTTTATGTGTACTTTATCACAATTTAAAATTTTCTAACATAAGAAAAAAACACAAAAAATGAAAAGTATTCATATCAATACTGAAAAAAAAAAAAGATAAATACCTCTATCCAAACCCCAGAGCTTAGACTTTAGAAGTCCACTGGAGAAGGAGGATCCAGCAAGAAGATGGGGGGATAGGCAGGGAGGTAAGTAGATGTGGGTGTTGTGTGTCTCCTGTGTCAGCGTATGTTTTTCCTTTTATCTCTTTTTAAAAATATCTATGTACTTCCTCTCTGTATCTTTTTCTGTCAGTTTTCTTTTCTCTCTCTTCGTTTTTGTTTCCTTCCCATGGTGTCTGTGTCCTTTAGTCACGTAAGGAAGTGAAGACACTATTTTACTTGTTGTTAACTATTTATGTTCATTTTACTGACTAAAACAAATTAATGGATTCTTTTATCTTTAATACTAAATAAACATGGAAAAATACAACCAAATAAGTGTGCTATTGACCCTTAGCTGATTATTTTTTCTGTTAATAAGTGGTTCACAGGGGAAAAAAGGTTTCCCACCTTACCTGAGGAATGGAGCCATTCTTCAACAAAAATGATACCCTCATCTTTCTGGCATGTTTCTTCTTTTTTTTTTTTTTTTAATGTACTTTTCACTTTCTTATTTAAAATATTCCAGACATAAAAAATACAGACTAATATAGTAAACACTTATACATACTAGGATGTTGCTACTAATCGTTTCAGAGTCTTTTCTTGAGAGATTAAATGCCACAGCCCTCCTTTGACACTGTCTTATTCTATTCCCCATCTTCCCTTCCTAGAGATGACTCTTACCCTGAAGGTAGTTGTTAACAGCTATGAAGAATCTGAAATTTTACCCTATTCGTAAGCTGGCAAATTAGCCTGTTACTGTTTCTTGGTTGCTAGCAGAAGACATGAGACTCCAGAATCAGAAACAAAGGAGAATTTATCACTCACAGCAATAGCAGTATCAGCATTCTGGCACCCATATTCTGAGCCCTAATTCTCACAGAGCAAAGCAAAGAGGGCCAGATGACACTTGCATGCACAGCGGGTTGCATTATAGGAAAGAAGCCCTGAGTTCAGGGACTTGAATCTTTTATACTGGGCAATAAGCATGGCTGGCTTTGCCCCAGAAGGAGACAGTATCTCTGTCTTCCAAGACTGTTGACCATACAAAAATCCTTCTAAAGACAGTCCAGAACAAAAGGCAGTCAGTGATTCACTTGGAAGACACGCTGATATAGAAAAGATCAAAGGAGAATTGTCTCCCAACATTAGTACATTCCTTTCTATACATGTTTTATACTTATCCTGCATATAAACATATATATATATATATATATGCTATATCTGAAACTATACATATGTGCTATATTGCTTTGTATGTTTCTAAACTTTACATAAATGCTATCATAGTATACATATGACCTTTTTTCACTTATTACATTGTCAAAATTTATTCTGGTTGACACATATAGTTTTAGTTCATTTATTTTTACTGGTAATAGTATTTCACTATGTAGATATGTCACAATAAATATACCCATTCACCTGTTGATGGCATTTAAGAATTTCCATTTTTTTCACTCTTGCTTGTTACTGCAATAAACATCCTTGAACATGTCTCTTTGCATACATGAGTGAGAGTTTTTCTTGGTGTCTATATTAGAATGGGATTTCTGGGCCTTTAGCTATATTCATCTTCAACTTTTGGTTGCTTCTTTTCTAAGCAGAATCTTGATGAAATTGTGTCTTTACTGGTCATTTGTATGCTGCATCCAAACGCTTCCTGCCAGCAACTCCATCTCCTTTTTGGATAACCTTCTATCATGCCTCCTGCTGGAGATCTACCCCTCCAACCCCATTCAACAGGGGGGCGACATGTAACCTAGGTGAGGCCAATTAGATGCTCTCACAGGGCTTAAGTGAGTGGTTTGAGGAAGTGGAAACTACTGGAAGTCATAATCATCAGAAAAGGGATGCTCAAACCAGGTTAGGTCTGCTGTGTGCCCTCAGCCCTGTGCCTAGGCCTCCAGAGCACTCTCAGTACCTGTCTATATTCAAGCCTAGTTCTTATTCTGCCATTAAGAACATGTGCCAATAAATTTCCTTTGTGCCTAAGAGAGCTACAGTCAAATCCTGTATTTGGCAATTAAGAACTCTGATTAATAGATTATGAGGGAAAACAGAAGGAGGTAGGAGGAAAGGAGAAAGAGGGAGGGGTAAAGATACAGAGAGGGAGGAAAGAGAGATAAAGGGAATGAACACAGTTTTCACTTTTCTTTTTTATTCAGAGAGCACACTTTGCCAAGTAAGCAGGAAAAGTGTCTCTTCAGCAGTATTAGTAAGGCTTTGCTGGCAAAGTTTTAAAACATGTAAAAGGATAATAAAAACAGAGCAATTACAATGTACTGCTTACTGAAATAATAGGCAGTCTAGCCGATTTTGCAAAAAGAAGATTGTTGCCTCTGGTTATGGGATTTTTTTCAAGTAAATATCAATACTGTGATACTTTTTACATAAAACTTAATAACTCTTTTCCCTTTGTTTCCTGTTGTAAATTGCTTATTTAACTCTATTAGCAAATAAAGATAGATCTTTGGTTAAAAAAAACAAAAAGTAAAGTACGTTAATGCGTTATATACAAAGGAAATAAATTACGTAAGGAAATAAAACTACGTAAGGAAACAGCAGAAGGAGACTTTTTTCCCTGTAGAAATCAAGATTGTTGCTGTGTGCTGTGCTCATTGATTGCTGCATAACAAACGACCCTAAAAGTTAGTGGGTTAAAGCAAGCACTTTATGTTGTGCACGTTTGTGTGGGTCAGGAATTCGGGGAGTGCTCCTCTGGGCAGTTGGTCTCTGCCCCACGCAGCATCAGCTGGGTGATTGTAGCAAGGCCCACTTCCAAGGTGGTTTCTTTGCTCACCTGTTGGCAACTCAGGCCCCTTGGCCTCACTCCCTATATGGGGTCTTTTCTTCTAGGACTTCTCACAGCCAGGTGTTTTCAGAATATTTGCTGGGCTTCCTAGAGGAAGGAAATGTAAGCTGCCAGGCCAATCAAGGGCATCACTTCTGCCATATTCTGATGGTCAACGCAGTCACAGAGTCAGCTCAGAGTCAACAGGGTGGAGGAACAGATTCACTCCTGTTGGGGTAGTGGAAGTTCACATTGCAAAAGATTGTGGGAGATGGCAGATACAGCTGACTTTAGAAAATACACTCAGCCAGTGTGAAATAATGTTTGCTTTTATTCATTTGCATGGTCTTGGGATCAAAAGATCCTCAACTAGAAATACTAAGGGGTTTTCTTCTTTATTAATTTTTACTTTATTGTCTTTACATAAACTTGAAATTTAACAAGTCACCTATGCTCACATGAACAAGTGAAACTACCCAAAGATATTTTTTAAAGTTAATAAAATCTCTCCAGCACTCCTTCGATTTCCACTTTCCTGATGTAACTGCTGTCCTTCTGCATATTTCTGCACTCCCACACAAACCTACACACAGACACTGATACTTGCAAATACTCCTGGGTGGTTGTTTTGAGAAAAGTGGGGTGACAGTGTGCATCTTACTCTGCAACTTGCTGGTCACTTTCTAGACAATGGGCATCCCTCCAGGTCTAAATCTAACTCATTTTGTTAAGGACGAGTTATATTCCATGGCTGGATGTAACTATAATTTACTCAACCATTCCCCTGGTAGAGAGATTTTTACAGGTCAACCTGCTACCCTTGCAGCACACACAACTTGATGTTTAACACTACCAATGGCCTCCCTTCCAGGCCAAAGCATTGCACTGCCAGTGTGAGTAGCTGCAGGCTGCTCTTCTACTGTGGCAAGTGTGAACGCACATCCCAAGGGCCAGCCTCAGCCTGGCTTCCTGAGTGATCATGGGAAGCACAGCTCTCCTGCAATCCTGCCTTGTGCATGTAGTGTGAACTAGAAATAGACTTTGTTGTTTTAAGCCATCGATTTTAAGCTGTTTGTTATGTTTATTTCCATTGGCTGAACTAGCACATCCTAGAGGGCACAGCCTTATTGGTGGACATGAGGCTGTTTGGGGTTTTTTGCTGCTACAAATAATGCTACAGTAAACTCCTTCATATACAGACACGTCTATACACACTGGTGCTTTCATTTTTACAGGATAGACTACCAAAGGTTGATTTCTGGGTCAAAGAAGTTTAATTTTTAATAGGTATTTTTGGATTACATTCTCCAAAAGTTTTAGCAGTTTGCATTCCTACGAGCAAAGTAAGGATGTTTCTCAATCATTTTAATTTTTATTGATTTGGTGAGTAACAACATTGGCATATTATTGCTTTAATTTGCATTTCCCACACCAATTTCTAGCAATTCACACTCACCAACAATGTAGGATGCATGATGCATTTTAATTTTTCAATCTGATGGGTTAAAAAACGGTATTTCAGTATTGCTTTAATTCACATTTTCTAAACCAACTTTCAGATGTCTACTAACCATCTAAAATTTTCATTCTGTAGAATGTCTGTTCATGTTCTTTTATTCACTTTTCTATTGGATCGTTCTTCCCTATCAATTTACTGGAGAAATATCAAGTGTTGTAAATGTTTTTACCCAATGTATTGTTTGTCTTTTGTCTTTGCATATGACATTTTGTCTGCTGTGCAATATTTAAATTTCCTGTGTTAAAATCCATCTACTGGGGAGCCAGCCCTAATTGCCTAGTGGTTAAAGTTTGGCGCTCTCATCGCTTTGGCGGCCGGAGTTCGATTCCCTGTTGCCGAACCACACCACCCGTCTGTCAGTTGTCATGCTGTGGTGGTGCTCACACAGAAGAACTAGGACTTACAACTAGAATACACAACTATGTATTGGGGCTTTGGGGGGAAAAAAAGAAAAGAGGAAGATTGGCAATGGATATTGGCTCAGGGAAAATCTTTCCCAGCCAAAAAAAAAAAAAATCTGGGAAGATTGAAAAGTTCTGGAGATGAATAGTGATGATGGTTGCACAACAATGTGAATGTACTTAATGCCACTGAATTGTACACTTAAAAATTTAGGGGCCAGCCTCCTGGCTGAGTGGTTAAGTTCATGTGCACCGTTTCAGCGGTCCGGGGTTTTGCCCATTCCCATCCCGGGTGTGGACCTGGCTTTTCAAGCCATGCAGAGGCGGTATCCCACATAGCACAACCAGAAGGACCTACAACTACAGTATACAACTATGTACTGGGGGCTTTGCAGAGAAGAAGAAGAAGAAAACATGGTTTAAATGGTAGGTTTTATGTTATGTATATATTGCCAAAATAAAAAGAAATATATCTGACTTTTCCAAATAGCTTCTAGGTTTCCTTTCCTCCTTAGGAAGTTCTCTCCCAACCAATAGAAATATTCTCCCAAAATTTCCTCTAATGTTGTAGTTTTATTTTTCACATTGAAATTTTCAATCCATCTGAAACTTACTTTTAAATATAATATGAAGTAGTGGTTTTCCAACTGCTTAGTCAATTTCACGACCTTGATATTTCTCTTTTATTTCCATTACTACATCTATTTTCTGGCTTTATTTTTTATTTAACAATTAGAAATTACTGCTGCATGTTTTTCTACCAAAGTCAAGATGTTATTTTCTCTGAGAAGACTATGAGATTTCTATAATCAATGAAATTTCTAATCACTCTTCTTAGGGAAACGCATACATACATAAGTTAAATTATCCCCAATGAAGTTATTCTTTAGATAATTAACTTGTAAATAGTCTTCTAAATAGTCGATGGAGAGTATTTTTCTAGAAGTCTGCACTACTGTAACCAAAATGAAGTTGAAATTTGGCAGTTAATTAAATTAATCAATATGAGCAATAAAACGAAATGCTTGTTGAAGCTTGAATTATTCACTTTGACTAACCAACAATTACAAACAGCCAGTTCAAGCTGTATATTGTATATGTGCACTAATCACTCTTGAATATTAGCTTCATGTTTAATATAACAAGATTAAAATTAAAATAATACCTCAAACTATAGATACATAGCAGCTAAATCTATGTCCCATATCTAGTTTTCTAGGAGTGCTATTGCTAATGAGTTACAATTGCTTGTGGGCATTTTCAGCAGACAGAGATAGAAATATGGATTTTTAAAAAATCATGAGTGCAAGCTAATATTTCTGATTTAAATTTAACCTCAAAGGGACTTTACTTAATATCTTGATTTTATCTTTGAATTATAATTTCATATTTTTTCTCTTTTTTCGGTGAGGAAGATTGACCCTGAGATAACATCTGTGCCAATCCTCTTCCACTTTGCATGTGGGATGCTGCCACAGCATGGATGGAGAGTGGTGTGTAGGTCCCTGTCCAGTATCCAAACCCATGAACCCTGGGCCATGGAAGCAGAGTGTGTGAACCTAACCACTACGCCACTTGGTCAGCCCCTATAATATCACTTTTATCTTCCACTAAAAACCTTGGTTGCTAACAACCTTAATTTAATTACTTGTTTGCTTTATCCTGGTATGTATCTGCTTATGAAGAAATTTTAAAATATATTTAATAAACATATAAAGTAATAAATATACATTTATGTTATATATTTCATATAATGTATATAAAATAGTTTGTTTTATGTATATAATGGTTTTCAAAATAACAGTTCCATATTACTGTGAACAATAAGACTACTGAATGAAGTTGAAAGGTCTCTTTACAGCTCTACTTCTCTTCAGAAGACTTTCCATTAGGGATGTGTAGTGTTCTAAAGTCTCTTAAAATAACTATTTTTTTATGAGTGGATATGCCACTAACCAAACAGGATCTTTCATTTCAGTTTCTTTTTGGGGATTGTTTTTTGACTTTTTAAAAATATATAAGGTATTTACATGACCCCAAAGTCACAAACTGTATGGAATATTCTATTCTGAGAAGCCTCGATTCCACGTCAGTGGCCTCTTCACCCTGTCCCTTCCCTCCCCTGCAGTGTCTGGATTATCCTCCTGGTGTTGCTTCTTAGAAATACAAGCACATTCATACACACATATTCATGTTTCTCTACCTTTCTCACCCCAAATGCATACAGTTCTGCATCTCAGTTTTTTCCACTTCACAGTGGACCCTAGTGCTCCCTTCCTGTCTGTGCATCGCATCCCCGGGCCTCTCCTGAGGGCCTCAGCCCCACCGTGTGAGTGGGCCCCCGTGTACTGAGCCAGGCCCCTGTGATGAGCATTTTTTGCAGTTACATAGAATGCCACAATGAATAACCTTGTGTCTGAGTTATTTTGTGTTTTCACCTGTGTGTCTTTAGAATAGATTCATAGAACATTATTGTGTTAACATCAGACTTAGGGGAAATGTCTGATAGTTCAAAGAACAGTGAAATTTTATTTTGAGACTAGAATAATCCTCAAGCACTTTCTCCGCCCTTTCTTCTCCAGTCCTGCTCGATGCATGCATGGTTTCCCAGGTCCTGGCTGGGATCTGGACCCAGGGCCCTGGCATGTGAGGGTCGCAGTGGCCAGCGATCTGGCTGGTGGGGACACAGTCTCCTCTGGGCATGAGTGAGGCAGAGACAGCTAACTTCAGCGCAACGCCACGTGACAAAACACACAAACATTTCTCCTAAATACAAGAAGTAAGCAGAAAAGATTTAGAAATTAGGTTCCAATTTTTATGTAATTCATATCCTTAAGTTAGATAGTAATTATTGAAGCAATATAAATACAAAGAAGAAAACATATATAATTCACAAAGTTTACTGCATATTTATAAACAGATCTCTCATTTTACCACATTTCATTATGGTATCTATATTTGGAGTTCCATCACTATTCCTGCATTCTATGAATAGTTGCATTATAGAAAAGGAAATTTTTGCAACTCAAAGCGTGACTTGGAAAAAGGTGTTGCTCCTCTATTTCATTACATTTCTCTTCTTCCTTTCTCTGATGAGCCTTTGCTTGTAGATTATGCCACAGGCTTTTGTTTAAAAACATGTGTAAGAATTATTAACTCCAGCTCCTGTCACGGTAAGCCTTCAGGAACCGTGGTCCCTGCAAAATGCCTGACATGTATTAATCAATAAATATGCCATAGATTTTACAGTGGAATCATTTCATGAGAAACCCACAGGCATACATGAGTGACGATCAGCAGAAAAAGGGCACAGAGGATCTTCCCTTGGAGTAAGGCGAGCCTTAGGGAAGCTGTGCTAACTGGATCGGCCGGACACCCCTGTTCACCTCTGAAGCAGCCAGATTTTCGGGGACACTCTGCCCTTCATTTGGGGTGCGTTGGGGAGGTCAGAGCAGCCAGAGGGCAAGGCTGTGGCTTCGGGGCCTCTGCACCGGCTGACTTTGAGGCACATTTCATCTCAGCTTTAGGTTCCTCGTTAGTCCCGGGGACGTCAAGAACTGTTCTCATGGGAGCACTGGACGTTCAAAGTGAAGGGTGTATGTGACTGTGCTCTCTGAAACGAAAGCGCTGCGAAAATGTAAGGGGTGTTCGTCGTACCTGTCTCAGCCCTTTGAGCTTTCCGAGGACTGAGGTGGGTCCCGCCCTCTTTGTAGCCTGAGCCGTCAGAACAGTGCTGGGAGCATGAAGGTTTCTGGAGCTGGGGCAGGTCGCACACAGCCCCGAGCGCTTGGGAGGGGCCTCGTTTCCTCTGAGAAGGTGGCAGAGCAGCTGGGGTCACCGACGGTGCAGGCAGGGCAGTGTAAGGCTGAGACAGGGCCCCCAAGAGGCCTTGTTCCGGGGTCAGACCCAGGGGCTGCACGTTCCCTGCCCGGCCTACCTTTCTCTGGTCCCCAGGCCTGGGGTTCCTCACCTGTAAGGTGACGAGTCAGGCCTCCGCTCCACCATTCAACAGGGATTTATTAACCACCATCTGCACCATGCCTTGTGGATACAAAAATAGATAAAAATGGCCCCGCTCTGGAGATGCTGCTGTGAGGAGAAGAGACCACCCAGGGAAACTTCGGTGAGCTGTGGGACAGCGTGACAAGGCCAGTACAGGTGGATGGGGCGGGAGTGGGACCCCCAAGTGTCCCAGGGGACAGGGCCTTCCTGGAGGGGGAAGCTCTCTCTGCCCTAAGTCTCTGTGGATGTGCGAGTTTCCCAGCTGGCCTCAGAGACAGACGACCCCTCAAGCCTGAGCGCCCCCCAAGGGTGCTGTGCAGCCACTCTCCCAGCTCTTCTCAGCCTCTCTTGCCCGCCCACTGTCCTAGGGTTCCAGGCTGGTGGGATGGAGGGTGGTGACTCCTCATGATGACTTGGACTCACCTGCACTGGCTGTCACATGGTGAACCATTGAGCACACGTCCTGCCACCAGCCAGCTGCTGGCCCATGGCCGGCAGACGCACTGCATGTGGCAGCTGCATAGTGGCTGTAGCTGGTCACTGGCTCGGGGCTGGTGTTCATGTCACTGTAATAGCTAAACATGCTCCAGGCCTCAGAAGACAGCACGAGCTGCCACCCCCAGACCCTGGGCGAGGGCCAAGGCTACTTCTCCAGCTTACTCATGTCAGGCCTTGCTGCTGCTTTTGTCGTTTGCATGTAGGTCAGTGTTGTCCCCAGAGCCTTTCGCTCCACTGATCTCTTTCAGTTCTTCCCATGCCCCTAGCAGCTGTCACTGCCTAAGGAAGGGAGGAATTGCTGGTCATGACCTGAAAACAGAGCTGCTGGGTTCTAGCTGGACTTTATGCCAATGGGTCCACCTAAAACCACAGCCATGATGATCAGACTTACCAAGCCTGCTAAACGCTTATGAGCCGGGCACCACTGCTGAAGCCTTACCTACGTTAGCCCAGCTAACCGCCCAACATCCACAGAGATGTCGGAAACACTATTATTATCAACACCCAATTCACAGACGAGGAAGCAGAAGCCTGTGAAGAGAGCAAGAAGTGCCCAAGGCACACGCAGCCAGTGGTCAGTCTCAGCTCTGACCGACGCTCTGGCGTCTGTTGTGAAGGAAACTTCCTGGATTTTCCCACTGACCAGGTTGGAGATGCAGCTCTCCCTCTGCTCTTGAGTGCTGAAGGCCGGGCATGCCTGTGAGGGCAGCGTGTGCTCCACATTGAGCACGAGGGTTTTCTCTTTTCCTGGATGCCTGATGCGCCTGAAGCCCTGCCCTTGGAAGACTCTGGTAATCAGTAGGGAGGCTAATTAAGCCCGGAGCCTGACATCAGATGCCCAGCTCTCACAGCAAACCACATTTCCAAGTGCCAAGGATAAAACCAACGTGGCCCGGGAGCCAGAGTGCCCAACGTGAGGGATGAGATTGCGGTTCTGTTGAGGGCAGGCCTCGGTGCAGCCTCTGGCTGTGTGAAGAAGCTTTAGGACAGAAGTTAACCCCTAATCCTGGTGAGAAGGGAAGTGCCGCCTCAAGTTTGAGTCCTGACAAATCCGTCTCATCAATCCTTACTCCACTGGCCAGCGTCGCCTTGGGCTACTTGATTCCATGCTACAGGCCACTCACAGTTCTACTTCCACCCTCCTCAACTCATTCACTAAAAAGAGAAATTTCCTCCTACCCTCTCAGGCCTCACTAATGACTTTCTGGTCCTTGAATCCCATGGCTCTTTGCCCCTAGGTCTATGCGCTCCTCACTGCCATGGCCCCTCTGCCTTGACTCCTCTTGAAGAACGCCCAGCTCTCCAGTCCGACTCCTGGGGTGTGAAGGACATGGTGTGCCCAGACTACCCCTCAGGAGCAAGGGCTGCTGGGAGTATGGCCAAAGACAGCTCTCAGCTGTAGCCTCAGGGGCTCACTTTGGTCCTGGATCTGGTCATCCCTCCTTTCAGAGATGGCCCCAGCCAGCGACTTGCAAACGTGCTGATTTGAAGGCCTGGCCCTCACGCCACATGCAGGACAGCTCTGAGGGCCATGTGAGCCCCAGACCTCTGCATGGGACCCGTGGAGACCGCACAGCATTTCAGCTTTTCCTCTGCTCTGTCCTGCTCCCTTCCCCCACTCACGCCAACCCCAGCTCAGAGCCCCCCTCCGGAGAACCCAGCTGTGCTGCTGGGCAGCATTTTCTGGACCCTCTTCTTAATCCCCTCTGAAAACAGAGACTCTCCCCACATCTTGTCTTCTCTTCTCACCCAGCATTATTGGCCCCCTCAGCTGCTTCCAGGGCTCACACCGCTTCATCCTCACAGTAGCTGTGCAGAGCTAAACTCCCACCACAGCCTCTCTCCTGAGCTCCTACCCTACCCATCCAACCTCCTACCACCTGTCTTCTGTTCAGGCTAATCGAACCTCATGCTTAGCCACAAATTAAATTGATCCCGTCCCCACAACTAGCCCCCACTACCGCTAGGGGCTCACTTTCATCCATGTATGTGACCAACTGTCATGTATTAAGAATCTTCTATCTGATATTGATAAAAATTTGTTAAGTGCTTACTATGTGCTGCAGGCCATTCTAAGCTCTTCATATGTGTGTCTCACGTAACTCCCTAAAACTCAGAGATAGGCGCTGTCATGCTTTCTTTTAAATAGATGAGAACTAGAAGCACAGAGAGGTTGAGTACTTTGGCCAAAGTTACACAGCTGGTAAGTAGAGAGGCCAGATCTGAACCTGAATAGAGTGATTAGTGGTTTGGAACTTTCAGCCCCACCCCTCAACCTCTGGGAAGCTGCGGGGCAGAGTGGAGATTAAGCTCTATAAAAACTCGTGAACAGTGAGATTTGATGAGTTTCTGGGTTGGTAAACACACTGAGAGGGGCGTGCACCCCAGGAGCCACGGCTCTCAGGGCCCTTCCAGACCCTGTGTGCCTCTTCATCTGTGTCCGTCATCTTATCCTTCCTAACACACTAGTAAAGACAAGTGTTTCTGTGAGCTTTGCTAGCTGCTCCAGCAAATTAATCCAACCCGAGGAGGGAGCGGCGGGAGCCTCTGATTAAGAGCCAGCTCGTCAGAAGCACAGGTGACAACCTGGACTTGTGACTGGCATCTGAAGTGCGAACAGTCTGTGGAACTGAGTCCTTAACCTGTGGGATCTGACTCTATCTCCAGGTAGATCGCGTCAGAATTGATTTAAATTTGCGGGACAATCAGTTAGCGTCTGCTGACAATTAGAGAATTGCTTGGTGGTGTTCGAAAACACAACAGACTCTCTAAGCCTTAGTTTTTTACCCAGAAATAATACTGCCTATCGCCTAAGGCTGCTGTGAGAGACCAATGGAGACTAATTGGTTTTTATTTATACAATTTATTTAAACTAAAAAAACCCAAAAACAAAAACAATTCACCCATTTTTCCAACCCCCTACCCCCAACCTCTGGCAACCCTCAATCTGTTCTCTGTATCTATGAGCTTGGTTTTTTCTTTTCTTTTTTGTTAGACTCCACTTATAAGAGAGATCATACAGTATTTGTCATTCTCTGTATGACTTATTTCACTTAGCATAATGCCCTCGAGCCCCTCCATGTTGTCACAAATGGCAATATTTTATTATTTTTTATGGCTGAATAATATTCCGTTATATACACGTGTGTGTGTGTGTGTGTGTGTGTGTACATATGTATACATGCTATTTATCCATTCATCCATCAGTCCATCAGCAGGCACTTAGGTTGTTTCCATATCTTGCTTATTGTAAATAACGCTGCAATGAGCATGAGGATGCATGTATCTCTTCAAATCAGTATTTTTGTTTCCTTCACATGAATACCTAGAACTGGGATAGCTGGAACATTACAGTGATGACTCTATTTTCAACTTTTTGAGGAACCTCCATACTGTTTTCTATATTGGCTGCACCAATTTACATTCCCACCAACAGCACACATGAATTCCCTTTCGTCCACATCCTCACCAGCTCTTGTTATTTTGGCCTTTATGATGATAGCCATTCTACAGGTGTGAGGTGATATCTCGTTGTGGTTTTGATTTGCATTTCCATGATGATTAATGATGTAGAGCATCATTTCATGTACCTGTTGGCCATCTGTATGTCTTCTTTGGAAAACTGTCTGTACAGATGGTTTGGATTTTTTTGCCATTGAGTTGTATGAGTTCTTTATATATTTTGTCTATTGGCCCCTTAACAGATATATGATTTGCAAATATTTCTCTCGTTCAGTAGATTGCCTTTTCATTTTGTTTGTGGTTTCCTTTGCTTTGCGGAAGCTGATGCAGTCCCACCTGTTTGTTTCTGCTTTTGCTGTCAAGAAGATTGACAGATTCAAAAAGTCATCGCCAAGACCTACATCGAGGAGCTTATAGCCTTTGTTTTCTTTTAGGAACTTTATGGTTTCAGGTGTTATGTTTAAGTCGTTAATCCATTTTGAGTTAATTTTTGTCTGTGGTGTAAGGCAGTAGTCCAGTTTCATTCTTTTGCATGTGGCTGTCCAGTTTTCCCAACACCATTTTGAAGAGACTGTCCTTTCCCCATTGTATATTCTTGGCTCCTTTGTTGTACATTAATTGACCATATACGCATGGGTTTACTTCTGGGCTCTCTATCTGTTTCATTGATCTGTGAGTCTGTTTTTATGCCAATACTACTCTGTTTTAATTACTATAGCTTTGTAATATAGTTTGAAATCAGGAAGCGTGACATCTCCAGCTTTGTTCTTCTTTCTCAAGATTGCTTTGGCTGTTCAGAGTCTTTCACGGTTCCATACAAATTTTAGGACTATTTGTCCTATTTCTGTGAAAAATGCCACTGGAATTGTGATAGCAATTGTATTGAATCTGTATATTGCTTTGGGTAGT
This sequence comes from Equus caballus, assembly GCF_041296265.1. Lineage (NCBI taxonomy): Eukaryota > Metazoa > Chordata > Mammalia > Perissodactyla > Equidae > Equus > Equus caballus. Next base: position 45,483,662 of record NC_091691.1, read on the forward strand.
ATGGACATTTTAACAATATTAATTCTTCCAATCAACAAGCATGGAATATCTTTCCATTTATTTGTGTCTTCTTCAATTTCTTTCGTTAATGTCTTGTAGTTTTCAATATACAGGTCTTTCACCTCCTTGGTTAAATTTATTCCAAAAGATTTTATTCTTTTTGATGGGATTGTTTTCTTAATTTCTCTTTCTAGTAGTTTATTACTAGTGTATAGAAATGCAACAGATTTCTGTGTATTCACTTTGCATCCTACAACTTTACTGAATTCATTCATTAGTTCTTACAATTTTCTGATGGAGTCTTTAGCGTGTTCTACATATAATATTACGTCATCTGCAAAAGGTGGCAGTTTTACGTCTTCCTTTCCAATTTGGATGCCTTTTATTTCTTTTTCTTGTCTGATTACTGTGGCTATGACGTCCAATGCTATGTTCAATAAAAGTAGTGAGAGTGGATATCCTTGTCTTGTTCCTGATCTTAGAGGAAAAGCTTTCAGCTTTTCACCATTGAGTATGATGTTAGCTGCAGGCTTGTCACATATGGCCTTTTGTTTTGTTTTGTTTTGTTTGTTGAGGAAGATTCACCCTGAGCTAGTATCCTTGCCAGTCTTCCTCTATTTTGTATGTGGGTTTCCCCACAGCAGGGCTGATGAGTGGTGTAGGTCCACACCCAGAATGTGAACCCGTGAACCCAGGCCACCAAAGTAGTGCATGCTGAACTTAACCACTACACCATGGGGCTTGCCCCTGGCCTTTATTATTTTGAGGTACATTCCTTATATACCTACTTTGTTGAGAGTTTTTATCATAAATGGATGTTGAATTTTGTCAAATGCTTTTTCTGCATCTCTTGAGGTGATCATATGATTTTTATGTGGTGTTAATGCGCATGTTAATGTGATGTATCACATTGACTGATTTGCAAATGTTGAACTATCCTTGCATCCCTGGAACAAATCCCACTTGATCACGGTGCTTGATCCTTTTAATGTATTGTTGAATTCAGTTTGCTAATATTTGGTTGAAGATTTTTGCATCTATGTTCATCAGGGATATTGGCCTGTAATTTTCTTTTCTTGTGGCATCCTCGTCTGGTTTCGGTCTCAGGTAATACTGGCCTCATAAAATAGGTTTGGAAGAGTTCCCTCTTGTATTTTTTGGAAGAGTTTGAGAAGGATTTGTATTAATTCTTATCTGAATGTTTGGTAGAATTCACCAGTGAAGCTGCCAGATCCTGGACTTTTGTTTGTTGAGAAGTTTTTGATTACTGATTCAATCTCCTTATTAGTAATCGGCCTGTTCAGATTTCCTATTTCTTCAGTCTTGCTGGATTGTATGTTTCTAAGAATTTATCCACTTCCTCTAGTTTATCTAATTTTTTGGTATATAGTTATTCACAGTAGTCTCATGATTTTTTCTATTTCTGTGATATCAGTTGTAAAGTCTCCTCTTTCGTTTCTGATTCTATTTAGTTGAGCCCTCTCTCTTTTTGTCTTAGTGAGTCTAGCTAAAGGTTTGTCTATTTTGTTTATCTTTTCAAAGAACCAACTCTTAGTTTCATTGGTCTGTCCTATTCTCTTTTTAGTATCTATTTCATTTATTTCTGCTCTAATCTTTGTTATTTCCTTTCTTTTACTAACTTTCGGATTCATTTGTTCTGTTTTTATACTTTTTAAGTTCCTTGAGGTGTAAAGTTAAGTTGTTTATTTGAGACTTTTCTTGTTTCTTGAGGTAGACATTATTGCTATATACTTCCCACTTAAAACTGCTTTTTCTGCATCCCATAAATTTTGGTATGTTATATTTCCATTTTCATTTGTCTCAAGGTATTTTTTGACTTCTCTTTTTGTTTGGTAGTATGTTGTTTAATCTTCACATATTTGTAAATTTTCCAGTTTTCTTTCTGTAATTAATTTCTAGTTTCATACCATTGTGGTCAGAAAAGATGCTTGACATGATTTCAATCCTCTTAAATTTATTAAAACTTGTTTTTTAGCCTAACATATGATCTATCTTGGAAAATGTTCCGTATGCACTTGAGAAGAATGTGTCTTCTGTTGCTTTCAGATGGAATGTTCTGTAAATATCTGTTAAGGCCATGTGGTCTAATGTGTTGTTTAAAGCCAATGTTTCCTTATTGATTTTCTGTCTAGATTATCCATCCATTGATGTAAATGGGATATTAAAGTCCCCTACTATTATTGTATTGCTGTCTATTTCTCACTTTAAGTCTGTTGATATCTGCTTTATATATTTAGATGCTCCTATGTTGGGTGCACAAATATTTACAAATGTTATATCTTCTTGTTGGATTGACTCCTTTATCATATGTAATACCCTTCTTTGTCTCTTATTACAGTCTTTGTTTTAAAGTGTATTTTGTCTGATATAAGTATAGCGACTCCAGTTTTCTTTTGGTTTCCATTTGCGTGGAATATCTTTGTCTATCCCTTCACTTTCAGTCTGTGTGTGTCCTCACATCTAAAATGAGTCTCTTGTAGGCAGCATGTAGATGAGTCTCTTTTTTTTTAATCCATTCAGCTACTCTATGGCTTTTGATTGGAGAATTTAGTCCATTTACATTTCAAGTAATAATTGATAAATATGTGCTATTGACATTTTGTTAATTGTTTTCTGGCCGTTTTGTAGTTTCTCTCTGTTCCTTTCTTCTTCTCTTGCTCTTTTCCTTTGTGGTTTGATGACATTGTTCAGTGGTATGCTTATAAGCCTTTCTTTTCATCTTTTGCATTTTTACTATAGGTTTTTGCTTTCTGGTTGCCATGAGGTTTACAAATAACAACTTATATCTACAACAGCTTATTTTACGCTGATAACAATTTAAGTTTAGATTCCATTGTAAAGCTCAACATTATAACTATCTTTCCCCATGCCCACATTATATGTTTTCAGTGTTACATTTTACATCTTTTTATCTTTTGTCTTTTAACTAATTATTGTAATCATAGTTATTTTTACGACTTTTGTCTTTTAACCTTCATGCTAGCTTTACAAATGATTAATCCACTACCTTTACTATGTATTTACCCTTCCTGTGAGATTTATTCTTTCATATGCATTCTTATTACTTATTAGCACCCTTTCCTTTCGGCTTAAAGAAGCCCCTTTAACATTTCTTGTAAGGCTGGTTTAGTGACTATGAACTACTTTAGCCTTTGCTTGTCTGGAAAACTTTATCTCTCATTCACTTCTGAATGATAACTTTGCCAGGTAGAGTATTCTTGTGGCAGTTTTTTCCTTCAGCACTTTGAACATATGGTGTCGCTCCCTTCTGACCTGCAAAGAAAAATCTGCTGCTAGTCTTACGGGGGTTTTCTTGTATGTAACAAGTTGTTTTCCTCTTGCTTTTAATATTATCTCTTGTCTTTAACTTTTGACATTTTAATTAAAATCTGTCCTGGTGTCTGTCTCTTTAGGTTTCTCTTATTTGGAACTCACTGGGCTTCCTAGATCTGCATGTCTGTTTCCTTCCCCAGTTGAGAAAAGTTTTCAGCCATTATTTCTTCAAATAAAATTTCTGTTCCTTTCTTTCTCTTTTCTCCTTCTAGGAGCCCTGTTATGCAAATGTTAGTCTGTTTCATGTTGTACCATAAGTTCATTCACTATCTTCACTTTTTTTCATTCTTTTTTCTTTTTGCTACTTTGATTGGTTGAGTTCTACTGTCTTATCTCTGAGTTGACTGATCCTTTCTTCTACTTCATCTAATCTCCTGTTGAACCCCTCTAGGGTATTTTTCAGTTCAGTTATTGTATTCTTCAGCTCTGTGACTTCTATTAGGTAGTTTCTTATATTTTTTCCAGCTCTTTGTTGAAGTTCTCACTGTGTTCATCCATTCTTGTCCCCAGTGCAGTGAGCATCCTTATGACCCTTACTTTGAACTCTTTGTCAGGTAAGTTACTTATCTCCATTTCATGAAGTTCTTTTTTTCTCCATCAGGTTTTATCTTGTTCTTTCATTTGGAACATGTTCCTTTGTTTTTTCATTTTGCTTGACTCTATGTGTTGGTTTCTATAGAGTAGATGAAACAACCACCTCTCCCAGTCTTGAAAGGGTGGCCTTGTGTAGGAGGTGAAACTTGTCATTCAACCCCACCACAGCTCTTGGTTGTCTCTCAAGCCTTTGTGCTTGTCTAAGTAGCCTATTATATTTTTAATAGCTCCCAGTAGAAGATGTGCCAAGAACTGTCAGTATCCAAAAGGAGATGACCTCAGGACTGAGGTTTAGGCTGACTAGAGACAAAACCCTCAGGCATTAGCTTTTAAAAGCATGCACATATATACAGTCCTATGGGGCGGCAAGCATGAGCCCCATTGGTCACCAGAGCCAGGGGATCTGGAGGTATCCCCTTGGTGGCAATTGCAGAAATTGGGGCTCCAGATGAGTGTATAAGCTCTTTTCTGGGTGATAGTAGCTGGAGCAAGGCAGAGGGAGAGTGCCAAGATGGCATCCACAGCCTACTTCCTAGAGAGCACCTCCATAGGCCACTAAATGTGTGCCAAGCCTGAAGCCCACCCCTCAAGCTGAAGCTCTAGGACAAGCAAAGAGGCCTCCCCTACAGAAAGACTGGGGAGTGTGACTCAGTGCTCTCTCTGTGCAGTGCCCTGAGGGTGCTCCCCAGCCCAGAACCATCTTTCTGACTGCCACAGTCCTGTGGGACCCAGAAATGCAAGCCTTCTCAGCCACCAGAGCCAGGTGGTCTAGGGGCATCCCCTGGGTAGCAGACCCCAGGGCAAAACAAAAACCAGGGCACCACACACAAAAACCAGGGCACCAGATGCATATAAGTCTCCCCTCCAGGAGACACTGGAACTCTGGAGTGTGGCAGAGGGCAAACTGGAAGATAGTGTCTGCCCTCCGAGGTCTCTGGAAAGGATTACAGTCTGCCCCCAAATGCACGTTTAATTAGAAGCCTGCCCCTCAGGCAGCAGTTCTGATGACCAGCTAACAGGCCTCCTTCACAGAAAGACCGAGCTCCTGGGTCTCTTGCCTCTTACGATGCCCTGGAGGTGGTAGCTGTTTAAGAACTCCTTCTCTGTTGGTTACAGTCCCGTGGGACCCACAAATATTAGCCCCACTGGCCACCAGAGCCAGGCAACGTAGAAATGTTCCTTGGCAGCCACCGTAAAAATTGGGGTACTAGACAGGGAGGGGGTATGAGCTTCTTTCTGGGTGATACTATTATAGTCCCATGGGACCAGGAACACAAGCTCCCCTGGTCAGGCTATCAAGAAATGGCTCCTAGATGGCAGCCGCAAGGATCAGGGCACCAGACACGTATAAAAGCTCCCTTCCAGGAGACACTGGTGCCCTGGAGCACGGCAAAGAGAGAGCGTGACGATGGCTCCCACCAGTCTCCGTCCCTGCAGGTGTTCCAGCAGGCTCCTAGACGTGTTAACTTAGACGCCCACCCCTCAGCCCAATGCTTTAACGTAAGCAGGTGAGCCGCCTTCACTTTAAGTCTGGGCCCTGTTGGCTGCCTCTGAGCCAGTAAAAATAAAAACAACTAATAAGACTTTTTCTTGATTTTTATCTATATGGAGTATAATACAAGCATACATTTTATTTTTTATAAGATTTGAGTTTGTTTTATCTGAAATAGACCAGATAATCTGAACTTCCTAAACTTCTCATTTTGGTTTCCTGCTCAAATAAGTTAACCCTACCTCCATGTAAAGCTTTAGATTAAAAAAATGTAAACTTGTGTTCAACTAACTGGAATTATAAATCTGACAAACTTTGTTGTACCAACAGTAATTATGTTCTGTGGTATGTCGCTTTATGTATAATTTCCAAGGTTCTTAATTAACTTTAAGACTTTGAGTGAATATTGAGTCAAATAATGAATAATCTTTAAATACATGTTTCTTCTTATTTTTATGTTATAGAGTGGCGATACCTTTGGGCCATGTTAACAAATGTGTCTGTCCATTTTTGCCACTTGCATGTGTGCGCTGTAGAGATCCTCTTTTTTGTGTATGAGCTTCGCTGGCTGTGGCAGACGTTGGGGTGCGCAGCCTGGGCTCCCCTCTGAGGAAGGACAGCTGCCTCGGTGGCAGAGAGCCGCCTCACCTGAGATCTGCACTGCCTGGGCCTCCCTATAACTGAGCGAGGTGGAAGATCCCGTCCTCCACCAGTCAGCCAATGCAGGACCCCTCCCTCTGTCACCTCTGGGCCCAGAGATGTGTCTGGACCACACTGACCACCCCTCTGCCCAATCCTGCTTTCTCTCCCTCCTCCCCAAGTGTTGGGCCCCGAAAACCATCTGCACACCCAGCTCTGTCTCAGCAACTGCTTCCAGAGGCCCCCACCTGCATCACCGTCTGCTAAAAGCCTTGATGGTGGACAGTCCTCAGTCACCCACCTCCCAATTCTGTCTGCGCGATCAAAGTTAATGACTTTGGTTAACATAGATGATTAACACCGGTGGCTGAGACACACTAGAAGCAACAGAGGCAAAGAAATGTGACAGTATGTTCAGCGGGATGTGCTTTTGTTTATCAAGGAAAAAGAGATTTGTTTTGTCTAAAGTAAAGTGTTCGTTTACTCCAGGATGGGAAAGAGAGTTGTAAACGACACAACTTGAATGAAAATAGAAAGTTATGGAAAGTTTGAAGAAAGTAAACTTTGTTTTCCCTGGTTCCAAACATCTGCAAATAAGGAGTCTGAAAAGAAGTAATGAAATGTGTTCAACTTTGGCAACATTTGTTCCTGTTTAATGGATCTGTTCACAAGAAAGAATAATTCTTTGCTGCCAAATATTACATTGATGCAAGACTAGAATTTGGTTTTCTGTCTGTTAAAATGACAAACTGGTCTTGGGGTATTTAGCCTGCTATTTAAAAAAATGGTCGTGAATTACTATAGTGATAATGCATGGACATGGATAACTAACACAACAACGTTGACAAATCTAAATGTCAGACATATTAAAAGAGTAGGATTCCGCTTATAAGTTCACAGCAATAGACAACCGAACAATGGATATGTGGTGTGTGAGTGAATGTGTGCATGCAGGTGTGTTCAGGAACCAGGATTTAAAACACAGAAAGGCACAGACAGGAGTTACCTAGTGTGGAGACAGAGGGCTGAGCCGGTGGCTGCATCCCTGCGGATGCTCAGGTTTCCAAACTGGAGGTGGTCAGGTGCCTAGACAGCCAGGCAGGTGGACATAAGGCGCTGGTGGACAGGAGCGTGGGGCTGCTGCCTCTGGTCTGGGATTGGCCTGGGCACCGTCGGCCGGTGGTCAGAAGAAGAGGACAAGCTGGCAGCTCTGTGAGACCTGCACAGGGTGGCAGCTACCACGCCGTTCTGCCTTCCCAACTTTGCCCATTTCTCTTTGGGCTTCCCCTCACCCAGCACTGTGCGAGAGGGGATTCTGGGAAACACAGTCCCGGCTGAGCCAGGTGGACACAGGGACAAACTAGGAAGGAACTTACATTCTCAATAGAAAGAAGAGTCTCCAAGCCTCATGGGAAGGACTCCACCAAGTAGATCAATCTATTGATGCTTCAAGGAAAAGTCACTGATGCCGGTTTCTGAGTGACATTGCTCGGACACCGTGAGATGGCACCGGGGACTCTCTTTAGTCTGGAAGCAGAGAACTCCAGGTATAAGATCCTTTGGAATAAGAGTTAATTAAGGAGAACTGAACGGATGCGTGAGGGAAATCTATGTTGTATTTTCTGATCTGTTTATCGTGAAGCCCTTTCTCTTTCTTCTCGATCTATCTGTAAACTTCAATTTAATAGATTATGCTTTTGCAAGCTGCTATAAAACACTCTTCAATATCTTACTCTTAATTACATCCTAGGATTCATAAACAAATCATTTTACTGAGTTTCTTTGCTTTGAATGGCATTACTTGCATAGGTTCAATGAGAACCTGTCCTCCTTTTTATCAGGATATAATTGGACAAGTTCATTGTGCAACCTTGTTTGAATTTCCTGTGCTGTTATATTTGAGAATAAATTTTATTTGATCAGATGTGACAAACCCGTTGTTGAGGAACACGGATTGGCCTTCATACGTGGTGGCAATACCTCTAACGCCCTCCTGAGGAGAAGGTTCAGTGCTTTGAACAGGGAGTAAAGAAGGCCGTTTCCCACCAGGCTAGGACTCTTAGCAGATTTTAGGGCCTCAGGGAGAGTGGAATTCACCCTCTTTTATAGGTTCTACAGGCAAAACTGAATGGAGATTCATTTCTTGGGTTTAGTGTCCCAGTCTCAGAGCAGAAGAACACATAAGAGAATTTTTTAAATCTCTGAAATGGTAAAGGCTATTGAAAAATGCAATCCTAGAGTCCTTATGAAATCTCCAAACCGAAGTTCATTTTCTGGCCTCATTTGTACTCAACCCTTTCGGCTCTACCTCTGCTGACTAGACTACAAGGAGCCTCACCCGGCTAGACGAAGACTCTGGCTACTCATGGTAACTGAACTAGCCAAAACATGGTGAGACAGCCTTCTCGCGTTAGGAATAACATTGGGAGATTATTGATGATTATAAGGGGGAACCGTTGAGAAAAGCACTATATCAAACCTAGAGATAGGAGAAAGGCTGAGGGCCTGTTCTTTTGTACTGAAGCGCTGACTAACTGGCCCGCAAGGGGTGATCTGACCCTCCAGCAGTGTCCACCTTCCTTTTCACTTATACTATTTTCTATTGACTAGGGTAATTTACAACCCTGATAGTGTAGATGTTAACTTGTAGGACACTGATAGCCATGCAAATTATCCTCGTCCAATGGTAATGCCACGAATTTTGTCCTGTGGACATAAGAATGGTCACTGTCCCATAGAAAAGATGACAACCCAGAGATCGCAGTTTTATTGCCCTGGAGCACTGAACAGTTTTGTATATAATTTAGCAATTTTATTCCAACACTCTTTGACTAAAATACTTTTTAAACCAGCTCTACCATCCTGCGTGTCCCCTCATCAATGAGTTAAATAAGTCCTTAATATGTGTTCATTCTTAAAAAACAAAAAGAGCAACATAAATGAAGGCCTCTTTAGAGCGGCTGGTGTCGCTGTCTAAAGCACTGGCTCCTTGCATCTCTAGGCCTCGAGGGCCCCACGCTCAGCGTGCTGGGCTCTCAGGCAGCTGCCAACCTTACCAGCCCCCTGGTCCTCCTTCAGGTACTGCCTGGAAGGGGCTATCTGGCCCTCTGCCTCCACACGCCTCTCCCACTGGACTTTCCACATTCTGTTGATCAGTCTTTTCCACCGAACTAGGCCTCGCTCATCTCTGTGTTTTCAGCATCCAGCACACAGCCTGATCTGTGGAAAATGCTCCAAGATGTGCTGAACAAGCAAACAAATTCAATCTAGTCTAAATCTCTCATATTACAATAGAGAAAAGGAGTTGTAAAGAAGTAACAAACTTGCCCAAGGTCCTGTAGCCAGTTAGTGGCAAAGCTGGGATGAAATCCCAAATCTCTTAGGGCCACTCTAACACCTGGAATTCTGGACAGCTGCAGACACCATGCTGGACCTGATGATCAAGGATACAGGTGGGCGTACCAGGCTCCATGAGAGTTCGGGGTGAATACCAACGGTGACACGGGATGAAGCCTGACTGGGGGAGGGTGCTCAGGCCCGCCAACAAGCCCTCCCTTCTGGCTCCTCCTGGGGGATTCAGCGAAATAAGCAGAGCCCCTCCCATACTGCAGGTGCGTCACCAAGCTCACTATCTGGAAGGTAGGAGGACATGGAGGAGGAGAGGAAAATCATGACAGTAACTATCACTCCAAAATAAAAATGTTTGCCTTCCCAAAGAGGGTCCCTCACTGCTGGGAATGTTTGGCCAAAAGCTAGAGACCCCCTGTGGGCTGAGGGCAGGGGAAGGGGGTGTTTCTATCCCTGGGGAGAGGTCTGGGCCACGTGGACTCAGCCCCCTTTCAAAGCCCGAGTTCAAGTCTCTGACTGGGCAGACAGACCAAGTCACACTGCCAGTGGCGAGGCTGCCCACAGAGGAGAGAATCTGGCCCCAGGGCCAGGCTGTCTTCATTCCTGGCTGCATGGCTTCCACAAAGGGATCCCAAGGTCCTGTATCCACAGCTTTTATTATTACTCTTTGCTTCTACAGAACAGCTGCACTTCTCCTGGGCTCCCAAGATCTATCATTCCTGGGACTTTTTTCCCACTAGGTGCATTTTCACCAGCAGGCAGTACACTCTCTGTCATGCCCAGGCACCTTACGCCGATGGTAACATTCGGATTCCAGGGCCCCAGCTTGCCACTGGCAATCAGCACGAGGCAGCCAGCGTCACTGCGGATGACAGGACAGAAGGGAGAGTGCCCCTCAACAAATGGAATTCACATAAACGTGAAATTCAAACTCCTTTTCTCAACATGCCAGACCACGTTCTCTTTGCCTGCCAGAATGAAAGCGGTGACGTCCTGAGGACAGAATGTCTAGCTCAAGTGGCCCAGAGTCCAGTCACTGCTGTCACCTGCTGCGAACCAGTTCTGGCTTCTGCGTCTTCCCTAGGAGGTGATTTTGTACGTGGACCAAGAAAGTGTCAGCGTCAGGAAGGTGGACTATCCATCAAGGGGGTGATGCAAAGAGGCCTGGAGTAAGAGCGTGAAGACTTGCATTCTGCTCTTGGATATGCCCCTTCCTACGGAGTAGTTGGAGCAGGTCACTTAATCAGGCCCTCGGTTTCCTTATCTGAGAAATGGGGATAATAATACTTGCTCTTTCTATTCTGCAAGATTATTCAAATCAAATGTTTATTTCCTTAGCCAGTACGACAAACAATGCTCAATTGTTCATTGATTTATTGCCTCTGAAGTAGCTCTTCTACTTTTTTCTCCGAAAGTATTTTGGTCCTTTAGCCATTGAAAAAGACAGCACCAGATTACACTTCCCAAAATAAAATTACTTTTTGCTCAAAAATACTCCCTACTCACTGCCACTGAACTAAACACTTAAAAGTGGTTAAAAAGGGGGCCGGCCCCATGGCCGAGTGGTTAAGTTCAAGAGCTCCACTTTGGCCGCCTGGGGTTTCGCCATTTCTGATCCTGGGCGCGGACATGGCACCACTCATCAAGCTACGCTGAGGCGGTGTCCCACATGCCACAACTAGAAGGACCACAACTAAAATATGCAACTATTTACTGGGGGGATTTGAGGAGAAAAGGCAGGGGGAAAAAAAGTGGTTAAAATGGCAAATTTTATGGGGCTGACCCAGTGGCGTAGTGGTTAAGTTCTAGCACTCCACTTCAGTGGCCCAGGATTCACAGGTTCAGATCTTAGGCACAGACTGCTCATCAAGCCATGCTGTGGCAGCATCCCACAAAGAAAATGGAGGAAGATTGGCACAGATGTTAGCTCAGGGACAATCTTCCTCACCAAAAAAAAGGTAAATTTTATGATATTTTAATTTTACCACACATGTACAAAAAGCACCTTCCACTCTCCCATCCCAACCTGGAATGTTCCTCTCACTCCTACATACCTGTCAGAGTCCCGCAGCAGCCAGCTCAAGCTCCACCCTCTTGTGGTGCCTCCCCTGGCCTGTACCAGTCCACAAGGTGTTGCCCTCCCCCGCATTAGGGCACCTGTCACCCAATGGCTATAACAATTGGGGACATTAGGCCTCCCCCACAAGATGGCCGTCACCAGAATTCAGAGACCAAGACCCCTAGCACGTTGGCCAACATGTTACGCAAGAGAGGCACCCAATAGTTGTTTGTTGGCTAGCTCATTTCTCTGTCGACAGTGCAGAAAGGGAGGTGAGGCTCTGGCCCTCTATGGACGTGCTACTTTGTTGGGTGCCATTTGTCCTCTGCCCCCTCACACTGTGGATTTTACTCACTGCGTCCTTTTGACATCCGTATTCATTTCCATTGCTGTTGTAAGAAGTCACCACAAGAGAGTTACCTCAGCAAGATGGCAGAACAGGAAGCCCCAGACCTTGTTTCCCCACAGAGATATCAAGTGAACATCAATATATGGTCCCAAAGGGCCCGAGGCAAGCTCAAAGCCAAGAACAGACAAATTGAGACAGGTAGGAAGAACTGTTTAATTTCAACCCCAATAGCCTTTCCCCCAAGCCAGCACAGCTTGGTATGGCAGAGAGAAAGCACCCAGCATGCAGCTTCTCCCTGAGGAGGGAAAAAGAAGAGTGGAATGTACATCCGACATTCCAGCTCTTCAAGGGGCTGCCTGAGGGACTGGTTTTTGTCTCACCTGCCTCAGAATGCTGATGGAACCAGCATGCTTTTGATGCCCCGGGCTGTGGAGAGCAAAAGAGAGCTCAGAGGCTCCTTGCAGCACCAGAGAACTTGCAGTACCACAGACAGACACCAGAAGGAGCAAGAGATTATGAGCTTCTAAAAAAAAAGGGCAAACCTCTCTGATTGGGGGATTACCGTACAGGGCCAGCGATGATACCTCCCCAGAAAAAGTTTGAGAGGCTCACAGAATCTCTAGCTGTGCTGATTTGTGAAGGTCTTTCCCTGTATGAAGCCAGTCTGCAAAGATCACAAAAAAGTAAAAAGCCAGACACATGAAGAAACAGGGAAACATGGCCCAATCAAAGGAAAAAAGTAAATTTCCAGAGACCAGTCCTAAAGAAACAATATATGAATTGCCTCACAAAGAATGAAAAATAGTTGTCTTAAAGAAGCTCAGTGCACTACAAGAGATAGATAACTAAATGAAATCAGGAAAACAACGCATGAACAAAATGAGAGTATCAACAAAGACATAGAAACCATAAAACAGAACCAAGCATAGGTTTTGGGAAGACGGCAGAGTAGGAAGTACCAGGAATATATCTCCCCAGCTAGACAATCATTGCATTGGCAGAATCTTCAAATAAAGCTATTTTGGAACTCTGGAGTCTATTGAAGGCTTGCAATTTCCAGGAGAAGGCTTAGATGAAAAATTGCAGTTAATTTTGGTCAACTTCAGCTCTTAGCACAGTAACAGCTGCCCATCCTCCACCCGTCAGCTATGTGGCCGGCAGCTACACACGTATTCCTAGAGCAGTTTGCATGTAGCTATGGGCGCCAAGGTGGGCAAAAAGAGCCCTGTCCTCCAAAATTGGGGATCTGTGCTCTGACTGCTGATTGTTGCTTCTGATCATAGAAGTGCAGACACAGAAGCAGGCAGCCATTGTTTCACCTCCCTCCATTGCTGAAGCCCCTCTCCCCTCTTGCTGAAGTGACTTCCAGGGGATTTAAAGGGCCAGTGCCCATTCTCCCATACACACACTTCATCTTTTTATTTTTTCCTTTTCTGGGAGCCAGACATTAAAGACTAGGACATTCAAAAACAACTGCATATATGGGGAATATTAGAAAGTGACACACATGCCCAAGAAAAGGCTCAGAGAAGACCTGAGATGACCTTAAGTTTACACCTCAGGCTGATCCTTGGCACAGAGACAGCCTACAAGAATTAAAACACAAAACAATAAGAAAACCCAGCAAACCCTGGGGAAGGGGGAGAATATGATTTCCAGAGTTACCACATTATTACACTCAAATATCCAGAGTTTAGCAAAAAATCACAAGGCATATAAAGAAACAAAACTATGACACAGTCAGAGGAAAAAAATAAATCAACAGAAACTAGCCCTGAAAAAGACCTGATGGCAGGTGTACCAGACAAAGACCAAAACAACTATCTTAAAGATGCTCAAAGAACTAAAGGCAGATGTGAAGAAAGTCAAGAAAATGATGTGTGAACAAAATGAAAATATTAAAAAGAGATAGGAAACCTAAAAAGAAACTGAAAAGAAACTCTGAAGCTTAAAAGTACAATAACTGAAATGAAAAATTCTCTAGAGGGACTCAAAGGCAGATTTGAGCAGGCAGGGTAAAGAATTAACAAACTTGAAGATAAGACCATGGAAATTATTAAATCTGAGGAAGTGAAAGAAAAAAAGATTGAAGGAAAGTGAAGAAGCCCTAAGGAACCTGTGTGTCACCACCAAGTGGACAAACATATGTGTTGTGGGAGTCCCAGAAGGAGGAAAGAGAGAAAAGAGCAGAGAGAATATTTGAAGAAATAATGGCTGAAAACTTCCCAAATTTGATGAAAGACATAAATATAAACATCCAAGAAGCTCGACGACTCCAAATAAGATGAACCCAAAGAGACCACACTGACACATTATAATCAAACTTTCAAAAGACAAAGAGAGAATCTTGAAAATAGCAGGAAAGAAAAGAATCATCATGTCCAAGGGATTTTCAATAAGAATATCAGCAGATTTCTCATCGGAAACTTTGGAGGCCAGAAGGCAGTGGGTCTATATATTAAAAATGCTAAAGGAAAAGACCTGTCGACCAAGAATCCTATATCTGGCAAAACTGTTCTTTGAAAGTGAGGGAGAAATTAAGACATTCCTAGATAAACAAAACCTGAGGATGTCTGTGGCCACTAGACTTTCCCTGTGAGAAATGCTCAAACGAGCTCTGCAAGGTGTAATGAAAAGACACTAGACAGTAACTTGAAGCCATATGAAGAAATAAAGATCTCAACAAAGGTAAATAATAGGTAATTATAAAAGCTAGTATTATTGCAACAATGGTTTGTAATTCTACTTTTTATTTTGTATGTGATTTAAGAGACTAATGCATTTTAAAACAACTAATAGTCTACAAGCTAGTATTGTTGTAACTTTGATTTATAATTCCAAATTTTGTTTCTATGTGATTTAAGACACTAATGCATTTAAAGCATTATTAGTTTATGTTTTGGGGCACCCAATTTACAAAGACATTATTTTGTGACATCAACAACTGAAAAGGGTGGAGACAGAGCTGTAAAGCAGCAGAGTTTTTGTGTGTTTCTGAAGTTAAGCTGGTATAAATTCAAATTAGAGTGTTTTATCTTCAGGACGTTAAATGTAATCCCAATGGTAGCCATAAAGAAAATACTTATGGAATATACACAAAAGGAAATGAGAAAAGAATTTAAACATTTCACTATAAAAAAATCAACTAAACACAAAAGAACAGTAACGTAGGAAGTCAGGGACAGGAAATCTATAAGGCATACAAATAACAAATAGCAAAATGACAAAGATAAGTCCCTCCTTATCAGTAACAATTTGAAATGTAAATGGATTACACTCTCCAATCAGAAGACAGAGGTAGGCAAATGAACAAAACCCACACAATCCAACTATATTCTGTCTACAACAGACTCACTTTAGATTCAAAGACACAAATCGAGCGAAAGTGAAAGGATGGAAAAAGATATTCCATATAAATAGTAACAAAAATAGAGCAGGGGAGGCTATACTAATATAAGACAAAATAGATCTTAAATCAAAAAAGTTTACAAGAGACAAAAAAGACATTATAAATTAATAAAAGTTTCAATACCACAATAAGATATAATAATTATACACAGTTATGTGCCTAATATCAGACCATCAATATGTGAAGCAAAAATAGGTAGAATTGAAGGGAGAAACACACAACTCTAAAAGAATTGTTGGAGACTTCACTATCCTACTCTCAATAATGGATAGAACAACTAGAAAGAAGGTAAGTCCGGAAAGAGAGGACTTGAACAACACAGTAGACCAACTAGGTTTAACAGCCTTATACAGAATGCTCTATCAGCACCAACAGCATACACATTCTTCTCAAGTGCCCATGGGACATTTTCCAAGATAGATCATATATTAGGCCACAAATTAAATATCAATAGATTAAAAAATATAGATATCATACAAAGTATCTTCTCCAAACACAACGGACTGAAGTTAGGAATCAATAACAGAAGTAAAACTTGAAAATTCACAGATTTGTGGAACTCAAAAAATACACTCTTAAACAACCAATGGATCAAAGAAGAAATCACAAGGGAAACTGAAAAATACTTAGAGACAAATGAAAATGAAAATACAGCATACCAAAACTTTTAGGACTCAGCAAAAACAGTGCTAAGGGGGAAATTTATAGCTATAAACACTTACATTAAAAAACAAGAAAGATCTCAAATCAACAAAATAATGTTACAACTTACAGAACTAGAAAAAGAAGAACAATATAACCCATAGCTAGCAGAAGGAAGAAAATAATAAAGATTAGAGCAGAGATAAATGAAATAGAAAAATGATAGAGGAAATTACTGAAAATAAAAGTTAGTTCTTGGAAAAGATCAACACAGTTGACAAATCTTTAGCTAGATGGACTAAGAAAAAAGGAGAGAGGACTCGTTAAAATTAGAAATGAAAATGAGGACATTACTACTGACCTGACAGAAATAAAAAAAGATTATGAGAGTGCTATGAACAATTTTATGCCAACAAATTGGATAACCTAGAAGAAATGGACAAATTTCTAGAAACACAAAATCTACCAAGGCTAAATTACAAAGAAATAGAAAATTTGAATAGACCTGTAACTAATAAGGAGATTGAATCAGTAATCAAAAATCTCCCAACAAAGAAAGGCCCTGGACCTGACGGTTTCATTGCTGAGTTCTCACAAACATTTAAAGGAGAACTAATACCAAAATTTCTCAAACTTTTCCAAAAAATTAAAGAGGAATTTTCCCTAACTCGTTCTATAAGGCCAGCATTCACCTGATAACAAAGCCAGACGAAACACTACAGGAAAAGAAAACCACACACCAACATCCCTTATGAACATTGATGCAACATCCTCGACAAAATGCTGGCAACCCAAACTCAACAACACATTAAAAGAATTATAAACCATGATCAAGCGGGATTTATTCCTGGAATGCAAGTTTGGTTCAACCCAAGAAAATCAATGTAATACACCACATTCACAGAATGAAGAACAGAAACCACATAATCATCTCAATCGATGTAGTAAAAGCATTTGACACAATTCAACACCCTTCCATGATAAAAACACTCAACAAACTTGGAACACAGGGAAACTACTTCAACATAATAAAGGTCATATATGAAAAGCCCACAGTGAACACCATGCTCAATGGTGAAAGACTGAAAGATTTTCCTCTAAGATGAGAAACAAAGCAAGGATGCCCACTCTTGCCACTTCTATTCAACATGATACTAAAATTCCTAGCCAGAGCAACTAGGCAGGAAAAAGAAATAAAAGGCATCCATGTCAGAAAGGAAGAAGTAAAACTATCTCTGTTTGCAGATGACATGATCTTATGTGTAGAAAATTCTAAAGATTCCACAAAAATCTGTCAGAACTAGTAAATGAATTGAGCAAAGCTGCAGGATACAAAGTCAACACACAAAAAGCAGCTGTGTTTCTACACAGTAACAATGAACACTCTGAAAAGGAAATTAAGAAAATCCCTTTTACAACAGCATCAAGAAGAACAAAGCACTTAGAAATAAATTTAACCGAAGACGAGAAAGACTTGTTCGCTGAAAACTACATAACAGTGAAATTAAAGAAGACGCATAAATGGAAAGAAACCCATGTTCTTGGATTGGCAAACTTAACGTTGTTAAAATGTCCACACTACTCAATGTGATCTAGAGATTCAACACAGTCCTTATCAAAATCTCAATGGCATTTTTTGCAGAAATAGAGAAAACCATGCTAAAATTCGAACAGAATCTCAGAGGACCCTGAATAGCCAAAACAATCTTGAGAAAGAAAAACAAAGCTGGAAGCCTTATATTTCTGAATTCAAAACACGTCACAAAGCTACAGAATAGTTTTGCAAGATGAAAAAGTTCTCAAGATCTGTTGCACAACCACGAGCTTATAGTTAACATGACTGTACTGTACACTGAAAAATGGTTAAGATGGTAAATTTTATGCTTTGTGTTTTTTTACCACAATAAAAAAAAGGAAGATAAATTCTATGATGACAAAGACTTTGTCCACATCCCAGGGGCTAACACAGTACTGGCATATAGTAGTTGTTCAATAAATATGTACTGAATAAATGAATGAATTCATGACTCTAAAGCCTATGCTCTTAATTATTATAGAATGTTCTCTTTCTAAAGTAATAATGACCATCCTATTTTGAAGATTTGGAATTATCTTGTCCAGTCTGTTCATTTAGTGGAAAGAGAAACTGAAACCTAAAGCAGTTCTGGAATTTTTCCAAGGTCACAAAACAACCCTATAGGATGATTTCTGTAGAAATGATTGTATACAAACGTTTTAATTATATGCTTGTACTAAATAAAAGTATTTGGGGGAAAAAGGTCACCACAAGCTTAGCAATTTAATCAAAACAAATGTATTCTCTGACAGTTCTGGAGCTCAGAAGTCCCATTTGAGTATCACCAGGCTAAAGCCACAGCGTTGGCTGCCTGCCTTCCTAGAAGCATATTTCCTTGCGGATTCAGTGGTGGGGTGCCTTGTGGTTGTGTGCCAGAAGTCCCTGTTCCTTTGCCGGCTGTCAGATCAGTGCTATTCCCCACTGCTGGAGGCCACCCACAGACCTTGGCATGTAGCCCCTTCCTCCATCTTCAAAGCCAGCAGTAGCAGACTGAGTCTTTCTCTCGCTGCTTCCTTCTGACCTTCTCCTGTGGTGGCGTCTCTCTCTGACCGTGCTGGGAAAGGTTCTTCGCTTTTAAGGACTCAAAAGCCCACAACCTTAATCACATCTGCAAATCCCTTTTTTGCCATGTAAGTTTCAGGGGGCATCACAGGGGAGTGGACATATCTGGGGGGCCATTCATTATTCTGCTTACGACAATGTCACCGACATTTCTTTGTAATCCCATATTTCCTGTAAGCTGTAGTTAGATCTAGAGATTTGAACACATTCAGGCTTGATTTCTTCGGCAAGACTTTGCTGTAGGGTGGTCTTCCCATTGTGCCACAGGAGGAAGAACAAGATCTCTCACTTTTTTTTTTATTGAGTTAATGATAGGTTACTATCTTGTGAAATTTCAGTTGTACATTAATGTTTGTCAGTCATGTTGTAGGTGCACCACTTCACCCTTTGTGCCCACCCCCCACCCCACCTTTCCCCTGGTATCCACTAAACTGTTCTTAGTCCACATTTTTAAATTCCTCATATGAGTGGAGTCATACACAGATTATCCTTCTCTCGCTGGCTTACTTCACTTAACATAATTCCCTCAAGGTCCATCCATGTTATTGCAAATGGAATGATTTTGTTCTGTTTTGCAGCTGAGTAGTATTCCATTGTATATACATATACCACATCTTCTTTATCCATTCGTCTGTTGATGGGCACTTAGGTTGCTTCCATGTCTTGGCTATTGTAAACAGTGCTGCAATAAACATTGGGGTGCATAGGACTTTTCGGATTGCTGACTTCAAGCTCTTTGGATAAATACCCAGTAGTGGGATGGCTGGATCGTATGGTAGTTCCACTTTTAATTTTTTGAGGAATCTCCATACTGTTTCCCATAGTGGCTGCACCAGTTTCCATTCCCACCAGCAGTGTATGAGGGTTCCTTTTTCTCCACAACCTCTCCAACATTTGTTACTATTAGTTTTAGATATTTTTGTCATTCTAATGGGTGTAAGGTGATATCTTAGTGTAGTTTTGATTTGCATTTCCCTGATGATCAGCGATGATGAGCATCTTTTCATGTGCCTATTGGCCATCCGTATATCTTCTTTGGAGAAATGTCTGTTCATGTCTCCAGCCCATTTTTTGATCGGGTTGTTTGATTTTTTGTTGTTGAGTTGTGAGAGTTCTTTATATACGATGGATATTAAGCCTTTGTCGGATATATGACTTGCAAATATTTTTTCCCAGTTAGTGGGTTGTTTTTTTGTTTCAATCCTGTTTTCATTTGCCTTGAAGAAGCTCTTTAGTCTGATGAAGTCGCATTTGTTTATTCTTTCTATTGTTTCCCTTCTCTGAGTAGGCATGGTGTCCGAAAAGATCCTTTTAATACTGATGTCAAAGAGTGCATTGCCTACGTTTTCTTCCAGAAGCCTTATGGTTTCAGGTCTCACCTTTAGGTCTTTGATCCATTTTGAGTTTATTTTGGTGAATGGTGAAAAAGAATGGTCAATTTTCATTCTTTTACATGTGGCTTTCCAGTTTTCCCAGCACCATTTGTTGAAGAGACTTTCTTTTCTCCATTGTATGCCCTCAGCTCCTTTGTCGAAGATTAGCTGTCCATAGATGTGTGGTTTTATTTCTGGGCTTTCAATTCTGTTCCATTGATCTGTGCACCTGTTTTTGTACCAGTACCATGCTGTTTTGATTACTGTAGCTTTGTAGTATGTTCTGAAGTCAGGGATTGTGATGCCTCCTGTTTTGTTCTTTTTTCTCAGGATTGCTTTAGAAATTCGGGGTCTTTTGTTGCCCCATATGAATTTTAGGATTCTTTGTTCTAATTCTGTAAAGAATGTCATTGGGATTTTGATTGGGATGGCGTTGAATCTGTAGATTGCTTTAGGTAGAACGGACATTTTAACTATGTTTATTCTTCCAATCCATGTACATGGAATGTCTTTCCATCTCCTTATGTCGTCATCCAATTCTCTCAGAAAGGCCTTGTAATTTTCATTATATAGGTCCTTCACTTCCTTAGTTAAATTTACCCCAAGGTATTTTATTCTTTTTGTTGCGATTGTGAATGGTATTGTGTTCTTGAGTTCTTTCCCTGTTAGTTCATTATTGGAGTATAGAAATGCTACTGATGTATGCAAATTGATTTTGTACCCTGCAACTTTGCTGTAGTTGTTGATTACTTCTAAGAGTTTTCCAATGGATTCTTTGGGGTTTTCTATATATAAGATCATGTCGTCTGCAAACAGCAAGAGCTTCACTTCTTCCCTCCCTATTTGGATTCCTTTTATTCCTTTTTCTTGCCTGATTGCTCTGGCCAGGACCTCCAGAACTATGTTAAATAAGAGTGGTGATAGAGGGCATCCTTGTCTCGTTCCTGTTTTCAGGGAGATGGCGCTCAGTTTTTGCCCATTGAGTATGGTGTTGGCCGTGGGTTTGTAATATATGGCCTTTATTATGTTGAGGTAGTTTCCTTCTATGCCCATTTTGTTCAGAGTTTTTATCATAAATGGCTGTTGGATACAAGATCTCTTTTTATGAGGCTGGGAGTAACCGGTGGTGCTGCTGTTGTCAGCCTGATGGATCCATCAGCTGTTCACCTATTGTTTCAGCAACATGGCCGTGATTGCCCTGACCAGTTGTTTCATTAAAGGTTGCAAATGGTGATATTCTATCATTCCTTCTTTATTCTGGATAATAAGCTGGAATTCCTTTATTAAAAAAAAATTTTTCCTCATCAGCTATTACACTGAGCTACCGTTAACACAAAGACAGGGTAATGCATCCTTCTTTTCTTTTATTTACAAGTTTTCAGAAAAAAGTATTGGCTTCTTAGCGTCATCTGAAGGTAAGCGAGGAGTTGTGGTTTTGCTTATTTGTTGTTTTAGTACTATAATGAAGTTAGGGAGTTAGACATATTAAATGTGTTTCAATCCTTTGTAGTTATCATTTTTTAAAGTTATTATTCTTTTTAATGTTCAAATGGCCACATTTTTGGCCTAAGGAAACCCCTTGAAGTTGGCGGTGGCGTCGTTTTGTGCTGACCCTGGCTGTCTGTGACGACTTCCTTGCTTTCTGTTGGGACAGAGTGTTCCAGACCCTGCGCATCTTGCGCTTCAAACCCGGAAGGAGGTTTCTGCAGGGAGTTCTGGTTCTTTCTCCCGTAGAAGCTCCTCTGGAAGGCAGGGGTGCTCCTTGCTCCTGGGTTAACACGGCTTTTAGTATTTTTCAACACATGGAGCCAGGAAATAAATTTTTGGAATGAAACACATTGTAATCTAATATTAGCAATTCATATTTAGTGTTAAAGAGTTTTTACTTAATTTCTTTAATTTTATATGTCTCTCTCTTCTCATAGGCTGAAAATCTTGGCTCCTAATGACATAACACAATTAAGTATTTGCTTTAGCCTACCAAATATAACAGCTTCTGAATCACAATGCCAGTAATATTAATAGTAGTAATCATATTATTAATGAGACTGGTATACAATTCTTCACAATATGATTCCTAAAAGAGTTGAAGATATATTTGCAATGCTTTTTGCCCTCAGGGTATATCGCACTACAATTAAATTATTGAAATCTAAAGTCATTTGAAGTAATTTCTCTCTGCATGGTGTTAAGCCATAACTCAATAGAGTTAGTTTCATTTGTTTTACTTTTATTTATTTTTACAGATTGATTTTTTAAACTTTAATTTAATATTGATTTATAATTATGTAAAATGTTTACATGGTTTTAAAATCAAATCTACAAAGCAAGGTACATTCAGATTAGTGTAATTTTCATCTTCTCTTTCTTCCCTCATCCTATAAATAAAGATATTTATTCTTTCATTTTTAAAAAATGTAAATAAATACTTTGTATTTGTATGCCCCTGCATGCGTTTTCCATTGCTGCATAACCAACCACATACTGAGGGTCTGAAAACAAGGCCCACTGACTAGCCACAGCCCGTAGGTCGGAAGTCCGGCCGGTTCCCCGCTCAGGGTCTCATGAGGCTGCGCTCGCCTCTCCATGGGAGCTTGGAGTGCCCTTCCAAGTTCATTCGCTTGGTAGCATTCCCTTTGTTGCTGACAGTGGACTGCCAGTCTCTGTCCCCTCCTGGAGGCCTTCCTCAGCTTCTTGGGCAGGACACACCAGAGCTGTTTGCTTCTTCCAGGCCAGCAGGAGCTCGTCTCTGTCTTCTTCCTCGGCAACTCACTGGAGAAAACTCAGCTTTTTTTTAAGATTTTATTTTTCCTTTTTCCTTTTTCTCCCCAAAGCCCCCCAGTACATAGTTATATATTTTTGGTCGTGGGTCCTTCTGAAAACTCAGCTTTTAAAGGGCTCATCTGATTAAGTCAGACTCACCTCAGATTCTCTTTTGCCATAGAACAACATAATCACTGGAGTGATATCTGATTATATCTAGAGGGCCACCCACACTCAAGGGGATCATACAAGGTGTGTACACAAGGGGGTGGCCATCGTGGCAACCACCTTAGGATCTGGCCTGCCATCCCTGCTTTCTTAGATACAAGGTAGCACATAAATTACACCATTCTGAACTTGCTGTCTCCACTTAGTGTTTTCTACAGTTCAGCCCAACTAAGTACATAGAAATATTTCCTCATCCCTTTTGTTGTTTCACTTTCACTTTATTCTCTTTTAAAAAGTATACATGCAGTAAAATTTACTCTTTTTGGTGTACAATTCTGTGAACGTAAACATATGCACATGGTCACGTAGCACCACCTGAATCAAGACGCAAAACAGCTCTATCGTCCCCAAAACTTCCCCGACACTGCCTCTTTGTGATCCGTCCCTCCTTTCACTTGCCATCCCTGGAAACCACTGATCTGTCTCCTGTATCAATCATTTTGCCTTTTCCGGAATGTCTTATACAGGGAATCCTACAGTATGCAGCCTTTGAGTCTGGTCTTTTATTACTTACCAAACAGCATTTGAGATTTATTCATGCTATTGCATGCATCAGTGGCTCATTTCTTTTTATTGCTGAGTAGTATTCCGTGATGGTGTTTATCCATTCACCAGTTGAAACATTTGAGTTGTTTCCAGTTTTTTGGCTGTTATGATAAAACTGCTATAAACATTCATGTGAGGGTTTTTCCATCAACAGATTTTCATTTCTCTTGGGTTAATACTTAGGAACGAGATTGCTGGTCATATGGTAAGCACATATTTAATTTTGTAAGAAACCAGTAAACTGTCTCCAAAATGGCTGTAGCACTTGGTGCTTCCACCAGCAACGAATGAGAGCCCCAGTTCTTCCACGCCTTCGTCAGCATTAGGACTGTCAACTTTTTGTTCTTTTTATTTTTTAACGCCATTCAAATAGACGTGCAGTGGTATCTCACTGTGGGTTTAGTTTGCATTTCTCTAATGACTAATGATGTTGAGCATCTTTCACTGCATTTAGTTGCCATCTATATCTTTTCGTTAATGAAATGTCTACTCAAATATTTTGCCCATTTGAAATTTTATTCCTTATTCTTAGTTTTGAGAATTCTTTATATATGATGGATACAAGTCCTTTGTCATGTACGTGATATCAAATATTTTGTCCCAGTCTGTGGCTTATTTTTTCATTCCCTTAATAATGTCTTTTGTAGAACAGGAGTTTTAAAGTTGATAGAGTCCAGTTTATCAACCTCTTCTTTTACGGATCATATTTTTTATGTTGTATCTATGAATTCTTTGCTTATCCCAAGATCCCAAAGATTTTCTCCTGTGTTTTCCTCTAAAAGTTTTATAGTTTTAGATTTCACATTTAAGATCCAATTTGGGTTCATTTTTGTATAAGCTTCAAGGACACAATGAAGCTAATTTTTTTGCATACGGATGTCCCATTATTCCAGCACAATGTGTTGAAAAGATTATATTTTCTTCACTGAATTGCCTTTGCACCCTTGTCAAAAATTAATTGACCGTGTATGTGTAGGTCTATGATACATTTTTGTTTAGTTTTGTATCAAGCATGAGGTACATGTCTAGGTTCATTTTTTTTTTTTTTTTGCATATGAACATTCAATTGTTCCAGCACCATTTGTTGAACAGACTGTCATTTCTCCATTAATTGCTTTTGCAATTAAAATCAGTTGAATATATTTGCGTGGATCTATTCCTGGGATTCCCATTATGTTCCATCGATCTATATGTCTATCATTTTGCCAATACCACACTCTTGGTTCTTGTAGCATTATAATAAGTCTTGAAATCAGGTAGTGTAATTCCTCCAATTTTTTTCTTCTTTTCCAAAATTTTTTGGCTGTTCTAGTCCTTTTGCCTTTCCACATAAATTTTTCAATCACCTCGTCAATATCTATAAAAATTCTGATGGGATTTTGATTGGAATGGCATTAAATTTGTTAGGACCTTAACAAAAGAATTAGAATTTTACTACATTTATTTTTACTCACACAAAACAGTGGATTGCAAAGCCTGCCAATCAGGCAAACTTCACCTTTAAATATAAGTTAACCATGACTCTCCAGGGAAACTATCACTACTGCCTCCAATTTGTGTAATAAATGTGGCTATTTTTTCAGAAATTAAACATTTGGTTAATGTGCACCCAGGAGAGCAATTAGGCCGCATCAGCCACGCTTTTCCACAAAGCATTCCCATACACTCAGGACACGGGCACGATTTATGGAATGACAAAAGGCTACTATCCCCCTGAAGAATAATACATTTGGAGAAATCTGTGGATGGATCTGCATTTGAGACTCACCTAAATAACGATCTCATGAACTTTGAAGGAGACGAACTTACAGAGTCAGCTCCAGTTTAAGTTACAATCAATATTCCATCCAGTGAATATAACTCAGTTTTAGTTAAAATACATCAGAAATCTCAGCTCTCTGCAAAAAAACAAGAAACTATTCTTGTTTTAAAACTATGTCCTTACATGGAATATCACGTTCAGCTGCGACAAATAATGAAATGGAGGCAAGGACTCTACAGCCCCGGAGAAACGTAGGGAATGAAAAGAGCCACCCGATCGTTCTCATTGTATTCCATTTCAGGTTGGTTATTATTTTTATCTTGCCTACTTTTAAAAGTTATCTCTAAATAGAATGTGCTAAAACTAACTGATTTTATGTAAGTGATAAAATAGGATGAAAACAGAAACTAATTTAAACATTTTAATATACATTATTACATGCCTATGTCATTTTAACCACCTGTGAGAGCAGAGGTCAGGATTTTGAGCCCACACACTGTCGGTGCTGGGAGGTGGCCATCTCTCTGCCAAGAGCCCAGTGTGAGGCCTCAGTTCAGGCCCCGTGATGACAAAGAGGAGACAGAGCCACTCCCGGGGGACGGAGCGCACCCACCGACGCGTGCGGGGCTCCCGCAGCGCCGCTGGTGTTGAGGGCTTAGTTCGCTCGGTTTGTTACAAACGAGGAGACCCAGGAGGTTGGGCCCAGGGCCGTGCCTCCCGGCTGGCGGCGTCAACGTCCCCCCCCCCCCCCCCCCCCAACCTCGGGTGCGGGGCCTTTGCCGCAGACCGGCCCAGGCGGGCTCTGCTCGACCCGAGTCCCGGTAACACGCCCACCGCCTCTGTCCTCCAGCAGCTCCGGGTCTTGGAGCCGCTCTGGGGCTGGTCAGTCACAGTCAAATCCAGGGCTGGAATTTGGAGTCTGGGGGAGTCAGGAGTGGTCCCAATGCCACCACACTGGGCTCGGCCGGCTCCCAGGCAGCCAGCTGGGCGCCTCCTTTGTGGGGGCTGTAGGCGTCCTCTCTCAGCCTTCGCGGTGCAATCCCAAAGGTCTCACTGTCCTCATCATTTCTAATATTCCTTATACTGTTTGTAAATGTTAGGAAATTGAAAAACACAAAGTATAAATCACAATTCCAGTGCCAAATAATTATTAAAGAAGTCTCCAAGACACCCCGATAGCGACTCCCCCTGAATTTACAGACGCACATGGACACACACGCATCTGTCCTTCCATCTACACTTGCAATAAAGAGAACAGTGCTGGACACGTTGGCAGGCAACTTGTTTTTTTCACGCAGCGTGATCGCTTAGACCTTTCTATCAAAACACAGACCCCCTGCCTCTCTTTCTTGGCTGCATGGCATTCTGCTGTGGGAGGGGGACTTCATCAGCGCCCCCAGCACCAGGCAGGCTGCTTCCACGCTGCCAGGCTCACCACCGGAAACA